>NC_073694.1:44514173-45114173 GCF_029784165.1 Wyeomyia smithii
ATGGCACTTAACACTAGTGTGCATACTTCGACAAGTTTCACTCCGTTTTTTATAACACACGGACATGAATTTTTCGAAGCGGGAATCGACCACAAACTAGAACGCACTAACGAAAAATTAACTCCCGAGCAACTGCACGAACGTCGTGAGAAAATGTTTAATCGCATCTTCGAGACCGTACGCAAAAATCTTGATAAGGCACATGCATCATCTCAGCATCGGTACAATTTACGCAGCCGCCGGTTCGCGAAATCGTTCGTTGAAGGACAGTTGGTATATCGTAAAAATATGAAACCGTCCAGCGCAGCGAATAATTATAACTCGAAGTACGGGCCACAGTATCTACCGTGCCGAGTGAAGGCAAAGCTAGGCTCTTCCTCCTATGAGTTAGAGGATCTGACCGGAAAAAGTCTCGGCGTTTGGCCAGCGGTACATTTGAAACCCGGTTGACTCGAAAAACTTCGCGAATATGTTCTCCGTGTCAAAAAAAAAAAAAAAAACAAACAAACACACACCCGCACTGCCATCATCGTGTATTCTTGGTTTCTTGGTGAAAATTAGATTTTCCTCTACGCTTAGTTTGCCGTCATTGCTTCATCCATCCAATTTTCGGTACTTGTTTTGGATCCTTTATTCGTTTAACCCTACAAAAAAGAAAAAAAACTAACTATTATGCAGTTATACTTACCAAAATTTCTTTTCGCTCCGTTCTTTGCTGGAGCGAGTAACCACGTTTGTAGATCGAGTCGAGATTCATGTTGAGAAAATTTTGACAGTACCAGATAACATTTAGTCGACTATGGTAGGTTGTGTTTGACTATGAGGTAGTCTGCGCACGTACGCAGCCAAGTCGACTATGCACTCTCATTTGTGAATAGTAACATTCTGCGTACTTCTGCTTTTTTCCTCATTAGTTGAGGGAGTTTTGAAGCTCGTGAAGAGTGAACTAGATCACATTGTGTATCATGTTTCTGATACGAATAATAATAAAAATAATAATTATAGGGCGCCCTAGCATAATATCTGCACAACAACAAATAGGTTACTAGTTTCGGTTGGAAAGTGTATTTGTGTGAAAGAGAGAATAAGGTTGTTGTGTGTGTGTGTAGAAGAATGAATGAGATGAATGAGTGAACAAGTGGAAGTGGTTTTGGGTGTGAAGTGTAAATGGAAAAAGAGAATGAATGAGATGAATGATATAATGGCGAACGTAGTGTTGAATGCGATATAGGAATGTGGAATAATATGAATGACATGAGACCGCGTGAGCGAGATAGGATTAAAACAATAATTAATAATGTGGTCCAAATAAAATAAAGTTTGCGACAAAAGAGATAGAAAAAAACAAATGATGTTTAGTTGTAATTAAATTGAGTAAGGTAAAACGGTACTGTTTGGCATTTCTACTCAACATGATGAGCGGCGACGGGAAAGGCGGTTATCTGACGCAACTGCTAGATTCGAAACGAATTAAACCATTTATACTGATAGTTGGAGAGTTTTGATTGATTCTGATTTTGACACTTCTCGGATAGAGTATTTGGGTGGCCAGGCTCACCGCTGTAGTGCCCAATACAACTCGTTGGAAAGAGCTCCTCTGGCCTTCGGACAAATCATTCAACGAGTAGTACTGGTACTGCAGAGGAAGTAGTCGCATCTGAGGAGGATGGACAGGCTCACTGCTTTAGGATCAGGCGATTCGTGAGAAAGAGCTCCTCTGGCCTACGGAAAAATCATCTCACGAATGGAGCTGGAACTGAAGGAAAAGTAGTCGCATCTGAGGAGGATGGACAGGCTCACTATTCTAGTATCACACAATTAATGGGAAAGAGCTCCTCTGGCCTTCAGAAAAATCATCCCTGAAATTGCACTGAAACTGGAAGAGAAGTAGTCGCATCTGACGCTGACTGAAGGTGGACAGGCTCACTGTCTTAGCATCTTACAATAGGTGGGAAAGAGATCCTCTGATTGCCATGAAAAATCATCCCACAAATTGCACAGACGCTAAGAGAGAAGTAGTCGCATCAGAAGTCGATACTCGAAAAAAAAAAACTTCCAGTTTTTTTTTATCCGGTTCCGGGAAAATTGTGACGCAATTTTTGCAACGGTCACAATATAATCCTTTGGTCACTGGGTCGGCTAGATCGTTACATGTATTTATATTGTTAATAGTTTAAGTGTAAAAATTGTTGTCAGTAAATGTTTAAGCTAGAATTATTTGTCAACGCTCCATAGTTTTATGTTTGAGTTATGTTTAATTTTTGCTTAATAGCCACGGGTGGTGTCATTAGAGTTAAGGTTTGTAAATATTCGATTCATTTGGTCAAACGTCATTTTTTTCTCTTTAATATTATATATATATAAATTTGCGTTTCTCGTAATTAAAAAAAAAATATGATGCTAAAAATCTATTAAATAAATTTTCATGTAACTAAATTTAAAATAAAATATGTATTGGTAAAACGAAACAAGCGTTAGTATACAAAACAAAATGCATGTGTTCTAAAATTAGAATAAAATTCTATATTCAACCCTGACACCAACCCAAACAAAAACGATAAAAAAATTGTAAACCCTTAAACTCTGATACGGCGAGAAGGACAGGGCGGTGCGATGCGAGGCAGGGAGGGTCTGCGATGGAAAGCGGACTGTTAAGGGATAAAAGGGGGCGGACAACAGACTCTCGCTCTCTTGATAATATTTCACCCGGAGGTGTAAGTTGTGTGTGGCCAACCAAGGCAAGTTATTCGACAAAGTTAGTGTCGTGTGTGCTCGAAAACGCCATTTCGTTCGTTGGCGGTACTTTTACGCCATTTTGGGACATCAAGCCTATGCAACCAACCGGTGGGAAGAAATTCATCGTGCCCGCAACTCCTCCGGTGAATTGGCTGCTCGTCATTAGGCCAATATTCGCCAGTAAATCCAGCAATCATCGGCCGTTCGTCATCAGGCCAAGACTGGCTGAAAATCCGAGATTTCCTGTACCTGAAGCGGGACGCCGCTGCGTCCGTTGCATCACGGAGACAACTTCAACAACGAGCATCGATCATCGTTCCGGAGCCCCCTCGCATTCCTTCAGTCGACCAACCAGCCCAGCAGCCAACAGCACGCGGTGTGCTGAAGCAACGATTTTTCATCAATATGCGCAAGTAAAATTTACCCCACTTACTAACAATAGTGTTTAATACAAACAGTTTAAAATAAACATGTCTGGTCTAGTAACGAAATTTAACTGTTTTTTCTAAGTTCTTTGCTTGTTTCTGCTTGAAATATTCGTTAAATTTTCACTCAGTGACCATAGGTGGGTTGAAAGTCCGCCCAGTGAATTATCCACCAGGAGACCAAAAGTGACGACCCAGAGCGGGCAAGTATTCGAGTCGCGAAAACGTACGAGAAATTGTAGTAGAAGTTACTCAATACGTAACAGAGTAGCGTTAGCGTGTGTATGTGTGTGTGAGTAGCCCATGCGTGTGTGTGTGTGTGTGTGAGTAGCGTATGTGTGTGTGAGTAGCGTGTGTGTGTGAGTAGCGTGTATATAGCGTGTGTGTGTATACCGTGTATGTGTGTATAACATGTGTGTGCAAAAATGTATTCATCCGAGGTAAATTTATTTATGACAGAATACTTTTATAGACAACAAGTTAATTATTCTTCCTATTAGCTTGTATGCTATGGTTTATGTGTTTTTTTGTGAAGTGTTCATAGATTATTGTGTATGGTATTTGTACGTTTGGTGTGTGTTATATACTATGGCTATTGCAGAATTAAATCTTTACACCCACCATAGTCCCACGTCAAGCCTACGTTTGTACACTCAAGCACATATCCTTTAACTTTTTTTACGCCTTTTCTGTTCTTCCGACTCCATATTCGCAACGATTACACTAGCAGCTGAGTGCAACTTACGCAGTGTCAACAAAACACATTGAACAAATTTCACCCAAATGGTCAATAGAAAATACCCAATGAGTTACAGCCATTTGGAAATGATGCAATTCGATTCCGTCCACCCTTTACCCTAATGATTTCTATTAATTTTAAGTAAAAAAGCCTGGCGCACGCCATTGCGGTCTCGATCAACTAGATTAGTTGACAGAATTCGTTATCGATATTGTTTTCGGCACATTTTGCATGTTGAAGGATACCCAGTCAACCACAAATCGTATATCTATGCATGAAAACTATCGCAAATGTAGTTCAACGAAGTCGAAATCGTATAACACGCTTTTTATCATGCGTAGAAATTCATCTTTAATTGTATATCATGGTGGAGTCTTACCGATTTACGATTGTAGACTCAGAGTTGTAAGACAGTGTGAAACAAATCACTTTCTATCGGATATTATCGTATATAAATACGTATATCGATTGCATATTCATTATTACTCAGTACGTATATCGCCTCCAAAATAGTACGTATATGCTGTTTTTGCGCATCAATTGCGAATTTGTATGATATATATGAGTGCGGATATTGGAATCAAAACATTATTATACATATGAAAATGTTGACTGGGTAAGTACAACGATACACCGTTCCCCAATGCTGAGTCGAGAAAATTTCCAGCTCGAAAAGATCCTCGACCTGACCGGGAATCGAACCCGATATCACTACCGTGAGGGAGAGCTAGCCGACCGACATCGCTAACCAAGGGGACCACATTAGTTTTAATTTTAAGTATCACATGCTAAAACCACAGTTCCTATAATCATAAGCGAAACTTATTTAATCCAGTAAATCTCATATTCATTCGAATTAATGATTTTGTATCACTGGCGATTATTCTTCTAACAATTTCGCGGGATATAACAGATATGGTCATTCGGTCTCCTTTTATAGTTTTACTGAACAATAAACAATCGAGAAAGAGTTTCCGTGAAGACCTCGCACGCGAGTGAGAAAATTGAAAGCAACTTCTTGTATGGAAGAATACATTTACGATGTCATTTCTTCATTGTATAATAGTATAAAATAAGGTGACGTCATTATCACGTTTTGTCACACATTTATGGCCCCAACTAGGAAAAGTTTGTCATGTCATGGTACACCCCCTCCGCGTGAAAGAATAAAAACAAAATCAATCGAAAATTCTTTTCAATCAATCCCCCCAAACATAAAAGTAGCCTCAACCCCATCTACCTCATTAATCGTCCCTCTACGCATGTATATTACTGTTATTTGTCAAATGATGCATCTTGTATATCCTACGTTTCATCGAAACGTCAATCGAAACAAGAAATTGTGAATGAAAAAACTGATAAACTGAGCAATTCTCCAAATCATTTTTTCCAATGTTTGTTTTGCTAAGAATCAAATCCGACATTTTTTGTTACCGATTTTATGGCTACAAGTTGAGAGTAGATGTTTACCTCAGAATTAATCGTTTTGCAAATTTGTGAATATATTAAATAGGTAGCATTTGACCTTTCCGTTGGTGAAAAAAATTCCGACGGGACTTGCAGGGAAGGTTACAAAATAATGAAATCGGCTTTCAAAATCACTTTTTTTTAAATAATCTATGATTTTTTTATGCATTCAACATTTGAAATAATGCAAAACGTTCTAGTTATCTTATAGGTTATCTCCCGAAAAAGGTATATAATATTTATATAATATATATTTTTCAATTTCAATTTTTTATGTCACCTAAACGCATTTTTAAACTGACCAATTAATTGAAGAATAACTCCTAAAATAACAGTTTAATGTAAGTGATAAAGCGACGATGGATGCCGGGACACCATAAGGGTTTGTTTCAACTGAAATCAATCCAAAATAATGAAAACCATATATTTTGGATGCCACAGATTAGGCCAGTTTTTTTGGTCAAATATCGCTATGTGCGGTATCCATTTATGCGCGGTTACACGTATGCCATTCGCTTTTGTTTATTAGATCATGTATCAATTTATGGTAAAAAATATCACATGTTGAATAATCCTTCCAGCCGGTGACTTCTGGCTGGCCATCCATCCATCAGCATACCACAACACATTAATTCAATAGTACAATGAGCTGAGCATATTGCTCGCACCGCGCAACCTCATTCGGAACGTCAATTTGCGTGGCGTCTCGGGTCCTACATATCGATGACGCCGTCGATTACGCGGTGCAGTACCCGATTACCATATTTAACCACTGCGCTCCGTGGTCAGTAGTGTGGCTCTGCGAGTCTGACCGTGTAATGCAGTTGGGGGTGAGCACCCGAGTGCTATTAAATCGGTATAGAAAAAGCCTTTTCTACACTGCTACTATATCTGATTCAGCGTCTATTAACGGCGGGCCTTCTGCTGCCGTCGGTTTACTGTTCTGTTCTACCGCAAAATGCGGCCCATTCAATTGATGCATTGTATCATAAAACTTACAAATTGATGGAGTAGGAAAGTTACTCCATTGAGTTCCTGTATTTTTTTCATATATCGAGACAGCACATAAACGACGCGGTAACGTCCCTGACATCTGCTTGGAGTTCAGCACCAAGAACACGATAGTCAGCTCATTAGGACCTGGAGTAATCAACGATGACGTGACGCGGCGCCGCGCCAGTCGTCGCGAATGGAAGGCAAACCATATTCCTTATAAGGGAATCGACCAAGCATCGCTCAACGTATAAAAAAAAACAGTTGAAATGTATTACAAAAACTGAACTTGTTTCCGTCCGTCGGTTGGTTTTTACGCCGCAGATTGATCAGTATTTGTTGCATGTAAGAAGTTGGTAACTAAGAGTGCCGCTCAAGGACGTCCTATTTTGTTATTTGCGATCTTTTTCCGAGAGTGTCACTCTACCCAAATATGAAGCGAATAAATTATACGCTAACATGGCGCAAAACATGTAGCACAAACTCATCATATCAAGAATAGTTATAAACAATTATTCATCCGAACACCCACAATCGTTTCATATTGTGTCGCGTGCCGCAGACAGAAATTTGCAACGCAAGTAGGTAGAGCATATGCACACGAGTAAGTAAATATTTACCGAACACTTACCAGTTTCCGGAGCAGGTCCTCATCTTTGATCGTGGTAATGTCGATGTTGGCCGCTAGCTCGGCGGACATGGTGACTTTGTTGACGGTGTCCAAGCAAAAAAGAGAACGAACGATCTCAACAGGACCACCAGCGCTTGTTGAAGTGCGATAATTAACTTGTCACCCGAATGTGTTTTTTTTTGGCGTACAGGACGAGCACTTCACTTAGCCGTAGTGTGTGATGACAGTACTTGCATGGATGGCACGGAATAATCTGAATCTAGAAACGATACAAAAAAATATAATGATTTTATTTTCGTCAAAAAAATTTCGTTGTTTTTTGCTGATAACTGGTATGAACTAGAGTCTAGACAGACAGCGAAATCTCACGTGAATTAGGAATGAGATTATCAGGAATTCGATTCACGACGCCTGACAAGCGTACGACAACCGGTTCCGAGCTGAACTCCAAAAAACATCTTAACAATGCAACAGGATCAGACAAGTCACGGTTTTGTGCAAAAAACGTGCCGTAGATTGAGACAGAGATATTGAGTTGAGCTTTGAATATAATCATGTGCAAACAACGTGATAAGGTTTTTTGATTCTTGATTTTTTTGTTCACTTTGTACATAACGTGGAATGTTGCTAACAAACAAACAGCCAAAAATATTCAGAAATTCGTTTGTGTTAGGACAAAAAAAGACGAAAAACCGGATGAAACCAGGAGTCAGAACAGTTCCAAATACCTTCCAAATAGGTACCTAGAGGAAATTTGGATTGCAAGGTAAGTAATATGGCTGGATTTTTTTCGCCTGTTCAACTTTCGAAAGTTCTTTCCAGCTTATATACACTTTTCATGATTTTCCCGTTTTTGTTTTCTATTTTTGACATTTTAAATTCCGCGCTTTTTGATACTTTGAAGGTTTAACTGAAAATTATAAAAAAAAAATTAAAATTGACACAAATTGGAAACACACATATAGTAAAAAGGTGGTTTGAAAAGCTGTTAGATTCCTTTGCAGGAGTAGATCTTTCCAAATCCTTGCCTAGATCCGGATATTATACACAAAAAATCGGTTGCTCCAGGTTAGTAACGTTGATCAGTCAGCTGTCACGTAGACACCACAAGATTATATTCAAAACCAGACGGTGGCGATGGGTTCAAATCGCATCGTCGAAAAAACTTATGCTAAAATCGAATGCTAATTCACACACCCCGCGGGTTTGGAACTCATATTTCAAGACACAGGTAAAAAAAAAGTAATTTAGAAGCGAATTTATGGTAAACCTGTTGCTCACAGCAACAATACTGTGTAGCTAGACGACAAAAACGAAACATCTGTTACGGAATATAGTGTGAATAATAACGCACTGTAGCACAACTGGACTGGACTTCGAGAGTCCAGTCTTTGACCCACCGAGAAAAGTTATTCCATGATTCAGTCATTAGAGCAAAGCCACGCTCAAACTGGAAAAAAGATAGATTGAAGCTTATTGACTATTCTTGTGATTTTTGATGCCCCTAGCAAAGATAACTTCTTCAAAGACCTAAATAAGTTTTTTCCATAATATCTTCGCTCTTGGAACTTTCCATTCTGTGAATGCTGTCGCGTTCAAAAAAAAAATTCTCGCTCGCTTGAATCACCGCTGGCATTGTTGAAATGCAAAAAAAACGTTTGCTTTGTGATTCGGCTGGTATTTTCAAGGCCTAAGTGTTGATCGTCTCTCGAACTGGCCGCTAATGAAATGAAGAAAGTAAATAGAATTCTTTCAAGCGTGTTTTAAAATAAACAAATAAACACAATAATATAAGTTAAAAAGTAATTCGAATTTCAGTTTTGAAGTATTTTTTGTAGCGTTACTCGTGTTTTGTCACATATGAGGAAGAGGGGGTAAAAAAGTTGGATTTTGTGTTTTTGTACTTCGTAATTAATGAAAATTGCCAAGGAAAAATGTGAAGTACTATAACTAAAATACAACCAAATTGATTTCAGGGAACAAAATCAAATTTAAATTGACAGGAATCAAGAACACTTAATAGCAAACAAAAAATGAGAAAAAGCCTTCAGACTCCTTTACAGGAATAGCTCTTTTGGAATTCATACATAGAGCTGGCGGTTTGTGACTACAAATCATATTAATGAATGTCAGAATATATTTTAGAAAAAAATTGGTTGAATTCGGTTAGTAACCCGGCTGCTCGAGACGTGATTATGGAATTCATCAGGATAAATAAAGTTATGAAAATCATGTAGCTCATAGCAACAGTAACTTATACCTAAACGTCATAGGCAAAACATCTGATATGAGACATAGTCACGGTGTCTTTGGTGGAAGAAACTTATTCAAAAAAATTAGCTTTCGAATAACGAGTATTAGAGCGAGACACCGGGTGTGAGGGGACTCGTCCATTTTTATATTTCTTGAAGAGTAACTTTTAAAAAGAAGTTCTTGGTAATGAAATCATTGACATATTAAATCGAAACTACGTCAAAGTTAACTGTTTACCTAAGCACTGAAGAAGCCGCAAAGGAAAACGAAAACGGACGAAGAAAATTGTCTAATTAAAGTTCACAGATTTTCGTTATGCTTGGTGAAGTATTAGGAACAATCGTACAACTGACCTTGTTTACTCGACCCCGTTCCTTACAACGCTAACGCGGATTAACCTGCACGTGTGTATGTGTTACTGTGTCGCTGTTCGTCGCTACCTGCTGCCGCCACGAGCATGTTATCGCTATCAAATGATATATAGAGTAGAGGGTTTCTATGTCTACCTTTGCCCACGTGTTTGGCTTCGCAAACTGAATACATTATCCGCGAGCGAAAATATTTTTTTAGACTTATTCATATCAAAAGCAGACAAACGTTGTATTTTTTATCAATTTGTTTGCTGTTAGAAAATTCCAGTTTTACAAATTAAAATGAAAGGTAAAACGGTTAGAAAAACGTGGGAATTTTAAAATTCGAAATGGAAATACTATCGTAACTGATTCCGTGGAACTACGAAGGCTCGCTTTCGAGCATTTTACGCGTGTTTTCCAGTCAACCGAAACCGGTGCGAACAGTTCATCCACCGAGGACTCTTTGAATTACATAAATAGGCATTTAACAGATGATGACCAGGAAAATTTAATGAGGCGATTCTCCGACGAAGAATTAAAATCTGTTTTACTACGTTGCTCTAAAAAGAAGTCTCCTGGACCAGACGGGCTCACCTATGAGCTGTACCTTAAAAATTTTGACTGCTACAAGGACGACTTAGTTCAAATTTTTAATTCATATTTTAGATGGAACAGTTATACTTCCCAAAAATTTTTCCGATGGAATTATAACGCTTATTCCTAAAAGCAGCTCCAATAGATCGAGCTTTGACGATTACCGTCCAATTAATTTACTTAACTGTGACTACAAATTGTTTATGAAACTGCTTGCTGAACGTATCAAGAACTTTCTCGAAAAATTGCTTGGTCCAGGGCAAACTGCTTGTGTACCTAAGCAGTCTTGTGGAAACAATTTAAAGGACCTTAGAAGATTAATAACAAGAACTTGCGAAACAAAACGATTTAAAGGCTGCATTGTCAGTTTAGACTTAAATAAAGCTTACGATAGGGTAAATCACGACTATTTGTGGAAGGTGCTAAATAAGTTTAATTTTCCTCAGGCTTTTATTAATTGTATACAAACTATTTATAGAAGTGCATCATCTCAAATTTTAATTAATGGATTTCTTTCGCAAGAAATAAAAATTAATTGCTCTGTTCGACAAGGATGTCCTATGAGTATGGTGCTCTTTGTTTTGTACATAGAGCCTTTATTAAGACAAATAGCTGACAGCATACCAAGTGTACTTGTTTATGACAAGTTCATAAATGTATTTGCTTATGCTGACGATATTGTTGTTTTCGTTAAAAATAATGCTGAATTTGATATCTTGTTTTCGATCCTTGAATCTTATGGTTTAGTGGCCCAGATCCGTTTAAATTACCACAAGTCTAGTTTTCTACGTTTGAATAATCCTAATGTAGGTCCACAACGCATATGTGAAGTTGAAACTTTAAAAATTCTAGGGGAAATATTTCAAAAAACATGGAGCTCAATGGTTAATGCTAATTACGGAAGGTTAGTGACAAATATTAAAGCCGTAATGAAACTTCATAACGTTCGTCAGCTTAATACCATAGAAAGTAGCATAGTTTTGAACACCTTTGTGTTATCCAAATTGTGGTATGTGGCTCAAATAATCCCACCATCAAACCAACATCTCGGGCAAATCAAATCAGCTTGTGGAAAATTCGTTTGGACTAGTCTAATATTTAAATTAAATAGGAACCAACTATACTTGGATTTTAAAAAAGGTGGGCTACGGTTAGTTGACCCAGAAGCTAAAGCAAAGTCATTATTTCTACAAAATATTTTCTTTACTAATGAAAGTAATATGGAAGAGCATTACTTGTTGAACGATAATATCCGTAACAAGATTTCACGCAACGCTCGTGAGTGGTTGACTGAAGGTGTTTATTTAAAAGAAAACTATAATCTTAATACCACCCATCTTAGGTATGAGTATTTTATTGACAAAAACAGACAGATTCCAGCAAGTGAAACAAAATTGCCACTTGATTGGGAAAATATATGGGAAAACATAAGTTCTAAATTTTTACCATTTAATGATCGCGCCGAATTATTTTTGTTCGTCAATGATCTGGTGGCAAATAAAGAAAAGTTGATGGCCTACAACATTGGTCATCTTAATAGTACAATTTGTGGAAAATGTGGTTTAAATGACACTAACGAGCATCGATTAAAGCTTTGTCCTAAAGCTAAAATGGTTTGGGACTGGTGTACCAACATGGTTCGTCAAAGGATGAAATTAAATATAAGCGATTCAGAAGTCATTCTGCAATATGTTATTCCAGCTACTGCGAAGAAAAGGAAAGCTGCTTTGTGGTTAACGGCTAAAGCAATTTCATTCAATTTAAGGGGTTTGGAACCATCGCTATTTGTATTTAAAAAAGAAATCCGAGAAATAAGATGGAATAAAAGGAAAATGTTCAACGCGGAATTCGGGAATTCCCTAAATATTTGTTGATGTTATTGGTCGAAAAATTCGACTTGTCATAGCTTAAGAACTGTAACTGTATTTTTGTACTATATAATTGTAACACGAACTTATATTTATATTCAATAAAAAAAAAAAGGTGTAGATTTTAGATCTTATACCATATGATTGCAATGGTCGTATGGTCAATATGAGATGTAAGTTGTACCGGAAAATTAATGCAGTCTAGTGTGCCTTATTTTGATTACACTATAACTTTATTATTAACGTGGTAATAAAAAAATGATAGTTATGTATTGTGTTTCTCATGAAACTGGATTTCTATAAATATCTTTCCACGCAACCATATTTGTGTTAGGGTTATATGCATTGTTTGACTGTTATTATATTGTGATTTCGGTCAAAAAGACAGTTATAACAACAGCGAGAAATGGTGCAAATCGAACAAATTCAAAAACTTTGCGTATTGCAGCATGTTGATTTCATTGTAAAAAAACCTAAATCAATCCACCTAGCGGTCAGACCCAGCCTTTCTCATTCAAACTAATTATTTGTAAAAATAGATTTACATGAACGCTTCAATCCAATAAATGTATATTCACTTTAGGGGTTCTAAAAATTGATGTTGTAATCTATACATATAAAAATTCAGTCCGGTCTGTCTGTCTGTCTGATCCATATAGGCTCGAAAACTACCGAACCGATCGGCGTGAAACTTTGTATGTAGGGGTTTTTGGTGCCGATAAAGGTTCCTATGATAGTTTGAGACCCCTCCCTCTTCTGGAAGGGAGGGTCCCATACAAATGAAACACAAATTTCTGCCCATCTCGAAAACTAATCTACTAAATGGAACCAATTTTGGCAGGTAAATGTTTTTAGTGGTAAAAATATGTTCATAATGTTTTGACACCCCTCCTTCTTTCGGAAGGGAAGGATGCCATACAAATGAAACACAAATTTCTGCACATCCTGAGAACTGACCAACTGAATGGGACCAAATTTGGCAGGTGAATATTTTTAGAGGTAACAAATATGTGCATAATGGTTTGACACCCCTCCCTTTTCTATGAGGGAGAGGTACCATACAAATAAAACACAATTTTCGCACAGCTCAAGAAACAATCAAGAAAATACAACCAAATTTGGTATGAGAATGTTTCGAGAGTTAACAAATATGTCCCTCTTCTGGAAGCACATATTTCTGCACAAATTTCTGCACATCTCGCGAACTAATCAACTAAATGGAACCATATTTGGTGATTGAAAGTTTTCAGTGGCAACAAATATGTTCCATAATTGACCTCAGGTAACATTTTGGATTGTAAGATGGCAACATACGGTTTCTGGAAAACAGCCGAAAATGGCCGATTTCCACCTAATATAATAATATCCGGATCTAGAATAATACACAGGAGCTCAAATCGACCACAGATACCATTTTGAATTCTAAGATGGCGACTTCCGGTTTCTGAAAAACAGCTGAAAATGACCAAATACCACCCAATATGAGTATCTCCGGGGCCAGAATGTTGCAAGAAGCTAAAAATTGACTTCAGACACCATTTTGAATTCTAAGATGGCAACTTCTGGTTTCTGGAAAACAGCCAAAAATGGCCGATTTCCGCCAAACAAGAGTATCTCCGGAACTAGAATGATACACAACAGCTGAATTCGATCACAGACCCCATTTTGGATTCTAGGTTGGCGACTTCCGGTTCCTGGGAAACAGCCGAAAATGATCGAATAACACTCAATATGGGTGTTTCTTCAATCAGAATGACGCTCAGATGTCAGAAATTATCTTAAATACCATTGTGAAATCCAAGACGGTGACTTCCGGTTTGTGAAAAACATCCTAAAATAACCAATCAGGCACCATTTTGAATGGCTTAATGGCAACTTCTAGGAAACAGTCGAAAATGACCAAATAATACTCAATATGGATATCGAGATGTTGCATAGAAACCAAACATTGACGCTGGACACCATTTTGAATTTAAAGACGACCACTTCTAATTTCTGGAAAACAACCAAAATAACTAAATACCTCCCAATATGAGTATTTCCGGTGTCAGATTGATGCCAGAAAATCTGCTGAAAATGACCGAATACCACCCAATATGAATAAATTCAGAATTAAGGCGATGTACAGAAGCCAAAAGTCGAGAATGTTGTCATTTCGATAAAACCAATCATTTCAAACGATTTGTTATTTGACTTTGATCATATCCTATGGCCGATTCTCCGTGCATTTTCAGACTTTAAACACATCGCAAGGAATCAACGAATTTGGAACGTTCAAATAGTACGATACCACATTCAAATTATATAAAAACAATATCGCACGCTGGCCTGGGGGGCTAATGCGGTCTCGATCAACTAGATTAGTTGAGAGAATTCGTTATCGATATTGTTTTCGGCACAGTGCTTTTCAGCTCGAAAAGATCCTCGACATGATCGGGAATCGAACCCGATATCACAACCGTGTGGGAGAGCTAGCCGACCGACATCGCTAACCACAGAACCACGGGGACCACTTTAAATTATCACAAATCACAAATATCGATCAAAGCAGGTATCGTTTTAAATAGTTTTTGAATTTCTTTTCTTTCCATAACTTTTGAGCCACATAACAAATTGTTATGAAATTTGTTAATTGTAAGTTTGAGAGATGGCTCGTACGTATGACACTAGTTATGTTCAAATAAGTCATGTAATCTTTGAGATAATAGACTTTCGTTGTTTTATTAACAATTTCATAACGATTACTTAAGTTCGATTATAATAAAATGAAATGGGAACGTATAGGGCAGCCAAACTTTGAAACCACGTGTTCAATCATAATTCATCAGTTAACGCTTAACTAGTCCACTTGTCTGATATTAATGTTGATCAATTCGGTTGTGTAGTTTCTGAGATAATGAAGTTTCGTGATTTTCACATTTCGGTACATTACAGACGAAGTTACAGTTCGATTACAGTAAAATTCAATAGGGTGTTATAAGGCAGCTATACTTATCAATTGAAACTAATTTTGTGGAAATCGGTTCAGCCATCTCTGAGAAAAGTGAGTGAGTCCAAGTAGTCGTCGGAATATGTTCCTTTTCATAGCTGGATTTCACATTTTTAAACATAACAGGCAAAGTAATAGTCCGACTGCAAAACAAATCAATAGGGTCTTATGGGACAATTAGACCTTCCATTCGACACTGACTTAATGAAAATCGGTCCAGCCATCTCTGAGAAACATGAGTGAGATTAAACAGTCTTCAGAACACGTTTCTTTTCGTAACTTTTGAACCACTAGCTCAATCTTTATAAAATTCAAAAGTTAAGGGTTTTTCAGAGAGCCCGTTCATTTGAAACCAATTTTGCTCAAATCGGTTGTGTGGTTTTAGAGATAATGATGTTTCATGATTTTTACATTTTGATACATAACCTCTAAACTATAAATCCGATTACAATAAAATTTAATAGGGTCTTATGGGACAACAAGACCCTTCATTTGCAATTAATTTCATGAAAATCGGTCCAGCCATCTCTGAGAAAAGTGAGTGAGAATAGAAATCTGCACATACACACACACACACACACACACACACACACACACACACACACACACAAACACACAAACACACACACACACACACACATACACACATACACACACACACATACAGAAAATGCTCGAGTCGAGTGATATATGCCATTCGGCCCTTTGGAGCACTTTTATATCTTCGGTTTTGCAAGTGATTGCTATACCTTTCTAGGAGAAAGGCAAAAATACTGAAAGTCTTTTTGCCTTTCTCCTAGAAAGGTATAGCAATCACTGGAAAAACCAAAGGTATAAAAGTGGTCTCAATGGCCGAATGTCATATACCACTCGACTTCTTTCGACGAACTGAGCATTTTCTGTATGTATGTATGTGTGTATGTGTGTGTGTGTGTGTGTGTGTGTGTGTGTGTGTGTATGTGCAACTTTTTTTCTCACTCACTTTTCTCAGAGATGGCTGGACCGATTTTCATAAAATTTATTGCAAATGAAAGGTCTAGTTGCGCCATAGGTTGCTATTGAATTTCATTGTAATTGGATTTTTAGTTTTGAGGTTATGTATCAAAATGTAAAAATCACGAAACATCAATATCTCAGAAACCACACAACCGATTTTAATAAAATTGATTTCAAATGATCGGGCTGTCTCCAGAACCCTTAACTTTTGAATTTCGTAATGATTTAACATATGGTTCAAAAGTTATGTAAAGAAAAGTTATCCTGAGGTTGTTTAAACTCACTTATTTTTCTCAGAGATGGCTGAACCGATTTTCACAAAACTAGTGTCAAATGAAAGGTCTAGTTGCCCCATAGGTTGCTATTGAATTTCATTGTAATCACATAATGAAAGTAAACATATTGACTTTCTCCTAACGATCACTGGCTGATCAAAAGGTAGAAAAGTGATCAAAATGGCCAAATGTCATATACTACTCGACTCAGTTCGACGAATTTTCTATCTGCATGTATGCATGTATAGGTGTATATGTTTGTGTGTGGGTGTGTACGTGTGTATGTGCACTTTTTTTTCGCACTCACTTTTCTCCGAGATGGTCTGATCGATTCTTTCTATCTTGGTGTCAAATGGAGGGTCTATTTGCCGCTTAGGTTGCTATTGAATTTCATTGTAATCAAACTTTTGTTTTTGGCGTCAGAATGTAAAAATCGCTCTTATATCTCAGAAGCTACGAACATAGTTGAATTCAAATTAATGGGCTTTTAAACCCTTAAACAATGAATTTCATAATGTTTAAACATGTGGTTTGAAAGTTATAGAAAGAGACGTAACCAGCAGACTGTTTAAAACTATAGCTACGATCAAAATATGTGGCCTTAACATCATTTAAATTTGATATTGTACTATTTCAATGTTTGCGGCCTTGCTCAGAATTGAAATTGAAATAAAAAGTCATTTCTATCATTTCATTTTTTGCCCTTCTCCTAGAAATCATATATATATATATATATATATATATATATATATATATATATATATATATATATATATATATATATATATATATATATATATATATATATATATATATATATATATATATATATATATATATATATATATATATATATATATATATATATATATATATATATGATATCATTCGACTCAGTTCGACAACGGGCTACCTATAAAACCCTTAACTTTTGAATTTTATGAAGAAACGTGTTCTGGAGACTATTTAATGTCACTCATGTTTCTCAGAGATGGCTGGACCGATTTTCATAAAATCAGTGTCATATGGAAAGTCTTGCTGCCCCATAAGACCCTATCGATTTTTTTTTGCAAACGGATTATTACTTTGCCTGTTATGTTTAAAAATCTGAAATCCAGCTATGAAAAGAAACATATTCCGAAGACTACTTGGACTCACTCACTGATGAATTACGATTGAACACGTGGTTTCAAAGTTTGGTTACCCTATACGTTCCCTTTTCATTTAATTGTGATCAAACTTAAGCAACCGTTATGTATTAAATTGTTAAAACAACGAAAGTCTATTATCTAAAGTATTACACGACTTATTTGAACTTAACTAGAGTCATACAAACGAGTCATATCTCAAACTTACAAATAACAAACTTCATAACAATTTTATACGCTGTTCAAAAGTTTTGGAAAGAGAAGAAATTCAAAGACAATTGAACACTATACGTGCTTTGATCAATAAATATATCATCAACGTTCCCGGTTTCGCTCGTGATTAAATTGTTCGAAATTAACAGTAATTTCTTTTATTTCGCTATTTCTTATGCACTAACATTACGTCAAATTTCATATTTTATACTTCAATTACAACATCAAAATTTTAGGACCCAAAGAGTGAATTTAAATATCATTATTGGATTTAATTATTTATGTAAATCTATTTTTACAAATCATAAGTTTGAATGAGAAAGGCTGAGTCTGACCGCTAGGTGGATTAATTTAGGTTTTATTTTGTCAAACACTAAAAAATTAGCAAGAATTGCATGAATACTAGTTATGTAAAAATCTCAAGCAATAGGAGCGCCTTTTCTCACACCGGAGTGATCAACTGCGGCTTACAATACTTGGCATTTCCATGGTCCATGATCTGTCTGCATGGCGGTGGCTTGTCGCTAGTAACTTAAACGGTGTGCACAATTTTGGCCTTTATTTCTAACAAATACCAAAAATATACTTATATTCCGAAGTGTCTTCTGCATATAATCATATACCTAATTTTGTCCAAAACTGTCTAAAATAAATATAAAATAAAATAACATTCAATAACACTGGTCAACACAGGTGCACCCCAAAAGCTCAAACCGGAAAAAAATGAAAGACGATAGCAATTCAACCATTGCTGTGAATTTTGGTGCTCCTAGCCACTAACTTTTTTCAGAGGCTTAAATGAGTTTTCTCCTTAACATAACGTTGAAACTCTTACTCTTACGTAAGATGACGTGTTTTGGTAAAAGCTAAGGGGACCAGAATTCCATAGGAATGGTTGACTAGCTATAATCTTTTTTTTCCGGTTTGAGCATTTGGAGCTCACTTTTTTATTTTGTTGTCCAGTTAATGCTTTATTTTTGTGCTTTTTTCGAAAAAAAAAATTTATGTTTTGAAGACCCAAATAAAAGTTTAAGTTGCGTATTTTAATTATCTTTACAACAAATGTTATTTTATATGAATAGCTCAATTCAATATTTTTCAATATTTTTTTTGTAATCATTGACGTCAATGTAACAAAAGCTACCAAGACGATTGATAAATCCGTCATTTTTTTTTGTTTTTTTATCAAAAATAAAATAAATGTTTCCGCGTCCAAACATAGTTTTAAATAATTGCAATAAGTATTTCTCTGTTCCGCTTTTTTAACCTTCAAAAAATATAATAAAGTACCTCGGACAGATAAGGAAAGCCCCTTAAGTAAAAATGACCATCGAACTTGTTACATGTCAAATGGCACTGCAAGGTAACGAACTTGGTATCACCTCAATGTTTATCTCCCCCAGAGCAGACGTTGAGCAACAGCTGTTTGATTTAATATAACCACTTCCCTCGCCACGTCTGATTTTGGAAAATGTTAACACTCGTAGCGTAGCTTCCCTCTAATGATAACTGTGCCCCTAAATCTAAAACAGTGCTGGTATAAAGCATCACGAAGCCCATTAGAAAGGGCCACGCAGGCCTTGGTAAATTGGGACAGGGGTTAAAAATTATTATTCTATATACTAGCGTGTCAATGAGATGTACGGCAAAAAATTGACCTTCGAATATCGTTTAGCGGTAGGGCTCAAAAGTTTCGTTTTCTCGAAAAAAGCCCACATGCAAAATTTCAGCTCGATCGAACATCAGGACCACGTGTCTCAAAGCGGTCAAAGTATCAACTTTTTGACCGATGAATTTAATGCCAGGTAGTAGTAATTCATGAAATTGTCGATACCGAATTTTTTTTTTGATGAAAAATTTCTTTAAAAAAAATGTCGAGATCTGGAGTTAGCTCGACAAAAAATATAAAAAATCGAGTTTCTGAGACTTAGAAATTTTCGAGCTGGGAGAGTGAATTGAGTATCAAAATAAGGATTGGAATGAAATCATCACATTATTATTGTGACATATCCTTTATTATGGTATGACACTGCTAGCATATTACAAAAAGATACTACTTCAATATTTCATTCAAATTCGGGTTTATTTTATAACTGTTACCTGGTAAGCTTAAATATTACCTCTTCTATTAAGTATTCAATTTGTCTTTTAAAAAACAATTCGTTGTTCAACCTAATATCGATGCTGATCGCATCTCTGTGCTAACCCTGACAGTGGGAATGAACCACTTTTGACATAACACAGTGGAAAACTGTTTTCACACTGAAAATTTGACGGCCGACAAATTTTAATTAACAACATCCCCGTTTGTTTGTTTCCAAAATATGGCAGAGTGCTCACGCGAGAAAGTGCCAGCCAGTGTGGCCACCGCTACCCCACAAAGACAGCTTTTTACAAGTGATGCCACTGCACCTCCCGCTGACGCTGCCAATACTCGCTGCCGCTACTGCTGCTACCCGCTGCGACTTAGTTGGGACCGTCCTAGTGGCTAAACTAATTGGGTTGATTAATTGATTTATTATAGAGGGACTTTAACCCCAAAAGTTGAAGCAAGCAATTATATAGCCCAAATAGAGCTTTCCCGTTTAACAAGGTATTATTTTCTTTCGACCTTGTTAGTGAGGGTTAGCATTAAACGACCGTTCAGATCAATCGAAATCTGGGTTCAACAAGATTTTACTATTGTCAATAGTACAATAGTTCGAATATTAAAATTACAATTTTCAGCATTTGGGTGGATACGTGGATAATTTTTCAATCGATTGCTGCAAGAACGCAGAAATTTTGTTGGGTGGGAACTAAAAATCTGGAATTTGAAGGCTCTCTTACTCTACAACAAACACGCTCAGAGCAAAATGGGAGTATGTATATGCAAGCTCTCTCCTCTTTATGCCAGTATTTCTTGTTTTTTTTTATACATGCCCAGTTCTGCTCAAAATGGCGTCGAAACATGGAGCATTCCGCAAGTGCATTGTTCATGAACTGCACAACATTTTCGGCAAAATTACCGATGAAAAGTATGTGTTTTGGCCAAATAAAATATCATCACGGTACGTAAGAAAACATACAAACGTTCCTGAACAACCACTCGACTCCTCCCTAAATAAACAACCCAATAAATCATTCTTTGCTTTGGAATTTTAACTACCTTTGGTGCAAAAATAACTGGTGATCAACGAACTGCAAACAGTTGATTGACAGAATCAAAAGATAAATTCAAAAAGTCGACGTGAAGCTGTAAAACGCTCTTGTTTCGACATCATAAGAAAGCTTCGTCGGAAGGCCGTTAATGTTCATTTTTTATTCTCGTATCTTTATGGAAAATGAATCCATTTTTTTTTTTTCAAGATCTTCCATCTTTTTTGACATCAGTAGAAAAATATTAGAAATTTTTAGTTGTCAACCGTAAAACACTAAAAAAGCGACAGATTTCGTCCCCTTTTCCGTTTCAGATTATCATTTTACACCCCTACGTAACCGAACTTCCTGATAGACGTAGTTCTACGTCAAAACATCAATAACTTTGAATATGATAGTGATAAATCACTATTCAACTTCAACTTGTTCGTCTTCGAGTTCAACAACCCACCGCAGACGATCGAAAAGATGTCGCTTCAGGACTTCAACACCTTCATATGTTTTAGAACAGATTTCGGCCTCCAACATACACCAGACTGCGAAGTTCATAGGGTTTAGGTCCGAAGAACTCCGAGCCATTCCGAGCTTTAAAATGAACTATGGAAAATGTTCCGCAATCCACAGTTGGATTTTCTTCGCTTTTTGTGAACCTGCACCGAAAACAGAAGATATTCTTTCCTGCCTGAATCAATTTTTATTGAAGCAGTGTTTATTTAGAACCTTTACGACATATAAGCTGTTAACACCCCTTTTTTGTGCTATATAACATGCTTGAGACGTTTTTAACAAAAATTGCACTCGGCACGCACCATCTTGAAAAAAAACTCTTGAAATTGGTCTATAGTACATTAAGGTCGCTTTTTACGCGGTTTTTTTACGCGGGTTTTTTTACGCGGGTTTTTTTACGCGGCTTTTTTTACGCGGATTCCGGAATTTACGCGGTACTTTTTTTTGCCCGGATTTCGGTTCCCCTTCACTCGGAATGCAAAATTAACGATGGTTTTTTTTTTACGCGGATTCCGGAATTTACGCGGTTTTTTTACGCGGATTCCGGAATTTACGCGTTTTTTTTTACGCGGATTCCGGAATTTACGCGGTTTTTTACGCGGTTTCTTTTTACGCGACACGTATCCCCCGCGTAAAAAGCGACTTTAGTGTACTTACTTTCTGTTCGCTTTGCTGGGCCAACATATACGACTATACATAAAAGTCCAGGGGATTAAAGTCCGAGAAGCTGGGAGACCACAATGTCTTACCGAGAAAATCAGTTAAATTCTCCCTACACCACACTTGAACGATATTCGCCGTGTGGACCGATGCACCGTCCTGTTGAAGGACGTAGTGATCCTTCCCGTAGAACTCCCGAAATACTAGGGCCACGACCTTCTCTTTAGAACATCGACCTTATAGAACGCAGCGGTAATTTTCACGTTTTTTCTCGATAAACGCCAGTGGGAGCTTACCACGCCTGAATAACCCCAAACTATTAGCGCGGATATTTATGTGGGATGCTGGCCTACGTCGGCGCTCACAGTTGATTATTTTGGACATTGTGCAGCTGTTGCAAGACAAAGAGATTTTGATCAGAAAACACGAATCGGACCCTGTAACAAGATCCAGGGGTACCACAGGAGTAATTCCACAATAAATAGGCAACCATTTCCATCAAGCAATTTTGAACTAAACATGTTATTTTGTGCTATTGGTAATTTATTTGAAACATGACTAATTAAGGAATAGAGTTAATGTTAAAAGAGGTGGATGGTTAAAAAAAAATTCTGGGCCAGAACAGTTTGTTAGATCAGTGTGACGTCTTCGGCAAAGTTGTAGCTAATAATTTTGTCTTTCTAAAAATATATACACTTTAAAAAAAAATTTTGACAAAGTTGCAGATAATATTTTTTTTCCACAAAAAAAAAAACACATCGTGAAAAATCTTTTTTTTACTTCAATAAAAAAATAAAAAAATAGTTTAAAATAATAATGCTAATTTTTAATTTTTTTAAACTACAAAAGACTAGCAAGACATTGATGGTCATCTGATCAGGGAATATGAGAAACAAAAAAGTCATACGCTCCAAAAAAGTTCACTGAGAAAAATGTTACACAAATGAAAAACTTATTATCTAAAAAAGGTTTTATTTAAGACTATTGTTTTTCCTAAAATCTACAAAAGATTTGCTATAAATTGATGGCTGTTCGATAATGAAAAAATAAAAACAAAACAGTGAAAATTTTTCAAGAAAATATAAAAAAAATATGTCTAGAACGTTTGGTTTGATATAACATCTTCAGCAAAGTTGCGGGCAGCAATTTTGGCCTTCGAGAAAATATATACACCGTGAGACGAAAAGAATTATTTTGAGTAAAAAAAACGCTAAAATATACAAAAATACATATCCGAACAAACTCACTTTTATGAATCTGAATTTTGTTTCATAAAAACTGCACATTATGAGCTAACCAAAAGTAATTAACTGAATCTGGAGAAATAAAACATAAAATTTGTCAAAAATAACAATTTTTTTTTGTTAAACTTTTTTACAGCACTTTATATTCTTTTAGAAGTACATTTTCATCTAAAAAATAAAAAAAAACTAAACCGAGGCTGAAAATGTTGTTTATCATTAATAGGCACTCGGCGCAGGAAATAATCCCGACGTTTGGTTAACGTCAGCGCGAAATCCGGGCCTCCAAGTTTTGGGATTATTTCCTGCTCTCCATGATCATAGCAAATCTTTTGCAGTTTTTATGAAAAAAAAAACAAATCAAATATGAGGTCTTGAACTATTCGGTAGCTGAAAGGCTAGTCGAATTTCATTCTCGAAACCAGCTTCATGACAATGAATTTGTAAATCATATGTCCCAAAATATGTATCGCTCTTCGTATGTTCACGACAATTACTCAAACACTTCTGAATCTGCTTTGTTTTTCGATACATTCAGAATAGAGGAAACTCGAGGAATTCCGAATCATTTACGTGTGCAGTAGACCAGATTATCTCTTCATCTTTACGGAAAAACTCACTACTTTGTGACGCAAAAGTTTGCAATATACCGTGCAATTCTTTCCAAAACAAATTAATCCACCTAGCGGTCAGACCCAGCCTTTCTCATTCAAACTTATTATATGTTAGAATAGATTTACACGATTTAAGAGAAAAAATACTCCTTGAAAATTTCTGCTGGTTTCAGCACAACTATACCATTATTAAATACTATACCATTATTAAATTAAAATTAAAAACCTAACATTCACACACATATGAGCATACATTAAAACATACATATGCAAATATAATGAAATAAATATGTTTCGAATACATCACGCAAAAACCCAGATGACTACTTCTGGTTACCGGAGTACATCCTAAAATGGCTAAATTTTGCCTAATCCGGGTATTTCGATGGCGAAGATGCCGACTTCATCCATTATGAGTATTGCGGAAGCGGTACACCCAAAGGCCAGAAATCAACTTAGGGCGCCATTTTAAATTTCTACATACTTAGTAGCTTCCGATTTCTGGAAAATAACCTTAAAGGGACAAACATTACCAATGTTTTTCAGGAACACTATCCCGGGCTCGAAAGCCGGTAGTAAACTCCATATTTCACTTTGAAACCCGATTTTGCAGCTTTCGGTTTCTGGAAAACATCCACACACGTACACACCCACACACAAACATATACACAAACATATACACCAATACATGCACACATGCAGAAAATGCTCCTTTCGTCGAACTGAGTCGAGTAGTATATGACATTCGACCATTTGGATCACTTTTCTACCTTTTAATTAGCCAGTGATCGTTAGGAGAAAGTCAATATGTTTACTTTCATTATGTGATTTCACATTTTTATGAACAACGGACAAAGTTAAAATCCGAATACAATGAAATTCAATAGCAACCTATGGGGCAACTAGACTTTTCATTTGACACTAATTTTGTGAAAATCGGTTCAGCCATCTCTGAGAAAAATGAGTGAGTTTAAACAACCTCAGGATAACTTTTCTCTACAGAACTTTTGAACCATATGTTCAATCATAACGAAATTTAAAAGTTAAGGGTTTTGGAGACAGCCCGATCATTTGAAACCAGTTTTATTGAAATCGGTTATGTGGTTTCTGAGATATTGATGTTTCGTGATTTTTACATTTTGATACATAACCTCTAAACTAAAAATCCGATTACAATGAAATTCAATAGCAACCTATGGCACAACTAGACCTTTCATTTGCAATTAATTTTATGAAAATCGATCCAGCCATCTCTGAGAAAAGTGAGTGAGAGAAAGAAGTTGCACATACACACACACACATACACACATACACACATACATACAGAAAATGCTCAGTTCATCGAAAGGGGTCGAGTGGTATATGACATTCGGCCATTGGGACCACTTTTATACTTTTGGTTTTTCCAGTAATTGCTATACCTTTCTAGGAGAAAGGCAAAAATATCAACGAAAATTTTCAATACTAATTTATTTTCACTGCTTTTGTCTTATGCTTGTAAACAACGCTCAAGAAATTTGAAGTCAAAAGCCGAAAAGCTTTCATTCGACAAGTAGTATTGTTGTGACTTGAATTTGTAATCGAAAAAACGAAACAAAAATAAACACCGTAATGTAGTGTAAGTCTGGCGAGCATAAAACACAAACTATTTACCTTGAATAAAGTTTGCAAAGCTAACAGCTGCCACAGCGACTTAGCTGATTATTCAAATAAGTGTTGAAACGTTCATTGAGCCTAATTGTTCAGGTAATCACCACTCGTCAATACATCATTATAGATCACAAACTTGATTGCGCTTCGACGCTGTTAGTGTCAGCAACAGTCCATAAACCTACAACTGAAAGGTTGCAAAACTAGGCGACGTTCAAGTCACCGGACGGTAACGCTTATCACTTTTTATCACACGTCTGTATTCCCTTGTTTACACTTCAATCAACGGTTACGATCTAATTCACTTCCTCGAGAGCATGGTGCGTATGCTGCGTTGATTGCACCTTTTTCGAGACACTAATATCTTCGAACACCCACGATTGATACTTCCAAGATGCGCATCACATCAACAGTAAGAGAGAGAACATCTGTTGAACACCAGCACCATGATCATCAGCTACCACCTTTGTCGTCGCGCGTCTAGTCGGTTTGATTGCAAATTGAGCACTGACCGCAAAGGCTCTTCGATGCGGCAAAATTGGGCTCTCGAAGATCACTTCCAAGTCGAGTACCCCCCTAAATCGTTTCGCACGTCTGGCCACCGCCATCCACTGCTGCTAAGCGACCGCAGCCAGTGCAAGCGGTGGCCCCCAAAGGGACACGTAACACGGCGCAAAGTGCAAATTCATAGCCGCGTCCTGTGCGCGATCGTGTGTCACGACGACGGCAGCCGAGGGACGGAGCGCCCATGCGAGGGGGAGTTTCAAGAGCGATCACTGACTGCCTATAATTGGACTTGGCGAATTTGGGCTCGTGCAACTTAGTTGCTATTGCTGCTGATAGTATTAGCGATCGTGTGGAGTTGCAAACTGTCCCGATCTGTTTGATTCCATCAGATGGAGATTTGCACGATATAGATATCATCAGGAAGGCTTCGAACGAAAATCGGTAGCGACCATCGAAAGAGAAGATTGATTACAAATTGCAAATTTAGGTTAAATCCGTATGAATTGGACCGATCAACATTATAATACATTATTGTCAGCGTCGACAGTGCTTTGACATTCATTATATTCAGTTTACTTTCAATATTTTATTATTTCAGTTTTACTGTGAAAATAGGAAAACCGAGAAAAATGTTCAAAATAAATCAATATTCTATTATTTGTAATAACTTCCAGTTTTATTGTGCTGTTATTATTACAAATATTACAAATGATCGAATATTTGATCAACTCAATGTGCATAAATTGCTGTTCAAAAATCATTCTGGACTGTGAGTTTCCGTATATAACGTACCATACAATTACCATGATTTATGGAATTATTTCTGAAAATATATTTTCAAGATAACACAAACATATAAAAACAGCATTCTAGTGACCATACTAATCAATTTCGAACACGGAGAGAAAAAAACCTATTGCCCAAAAGTCTACCACCAATGCGACGGGAGACCACCGCAAGAGCCCACAGTAAGCAGCAACTTTACACGAGTGGTTGAAGACACAAAAAAAAACGAAGTTAAGGACCACTTTGCCTCGCGAGTAGTTAAGACGAGTGGCCACCTGCCCAATGCGAATAAGGCCAAGAACGTTACCCGTTTTTGGTAGTTCTGCAGGTACCGCCGCGAAGCTTCCGGCTTTCGATGTCTTGTCCAGCCAGTAGTAGTCGGAAAGCGAACGTTTTGCTTTCAAGAACGCACATACATTATTTAATGCTTCCACCACTTCTTATTTGCGTTGAACGCAGGAAGAAGCCGCGGATGCTGTTTCCCTTGAACGTATTTAAGTTTGCACAAAAAGGTCCCGGTTTCCCCCTGCCTTCACCAGAACAGATCGTGCACCATTTAATCGGATATTGATTATATGCACGTACCAATCACTGCTGTCCCAATCCGGGTGATCTGCTGACCACTCTTTGCAGACCGACAACATCAAGAACTTCTCTGCATGAAGCTTACCTGCCCAACAGCGCGCTTATGTTTTCCTGCTCTATGCTTAGTTAGTTCGCCTTTAAACACAACGTTTCTTCACACGCGGTACGAGAAGCGACACTTATGGGGATATTACCTCGCATGTCGCCAGAGACAGCATTCGATGGCTGGTCGGTAGCTGGACAAGTAGACAGTTGGACGAGGGGTACAGGTTTTTCATTGAGAGACCCCATTTAGCCATCTACGATATGAATTCCTTAAAAGGGAAGTCGTTTGCCTGAATAGTGCTATCCAATAACAACCACATCATTGGTTCAGTGAACAGCGCAAAGGCCTACAGCTTCTCAGCCAGCTCGGTACAGCTATCTCCCTCTCTCCCAACCTGCACGCATGCATGCTTATTGTCACACACTGTGGTGTCTCTGTGCAGCGAACAAACAGACAAAACTGTGAAATGAAAAGTGAACCCGATGACGGATTCAACGACAATCCGGACAGCGAACGAACGCCGCCGACATTCCCGGCTTGGTCATACAGACGGTGTCTGGTCCGAGCTGGCATCGGGTGGCGCGTAGTGAAGTTGCTTCTGGATCTGGACTTATACGAACTGGGAGGATTTATTGGTCGTTACGCAGAATGTGCGAGCACATGTTAGACACTCTAGTTCGATTATTTCGTTTTTTCTCACAAGTGAATTAGATAGAGCAAGATTAATATGGTGACTATATGTAGGAGTAGCGCTTTAAGGAATTTTCCTCGTATAAAAGAGTATTTTTTCTAGAAAAATTTACGGTGATGCAATAGAGTAAACTCAGTTGAATACATTGAAACATGCGAGATTGAAGTTAACTGAGAAAAGATTGATATTTTTTTTTTGTTCATCTATAAAAGATTGATATTGAAAGTATCAACTTTCAAAATGGCGGTACCGTTGATGCTCGAGCTGTTCTCTTTAAACGTGCGCCGTATTACATAACTCAAAGACTGTCAAACCGATCATCTTTAACCTGGTCAAAACCATATCCAAACTTTCGCTTTGAATAAGCACTGTAAATAATTCATTGAATCGATTTTCATTGTATTTAAGTTCGTTTGATTTGTGTTATTCTTGGTACCTTCGAGTCGTAAGAAGTCATCCACAAATCAAATGAAATTTTTTTCCGGTATTTCGGACGACCCCGCCAAATTTGAAAACCCCTTTTTACTATCTAAAATACGCTTGTTTTCGAATACAATTAGCAGCTTAGTTCGCACATGGCTTATTTTTAAACAACAATAATAGAAATACATTGATTACTATATTAAAGGGGGACCCCACTCTAGAAGGTCGAAAAATAATGAATTTTAGTGATTTTTTTTTCAGATGTTTAGAGTAAAGTAAAGTGTTTGGGTATTTTGGTTCTTCATTAAATAATTTTTGAAGATGTATTTTGCATACCGTGGATGCAAATATAGTGAGTATTACGCTATTGGCAGTGTTTTTGTCCAAACCATTTTTTTTTTCATCTAATGGTACGCTTTTCTCAGTACCTTTTGGACCGATTTAGTTGAATTTTTTTTCTAGCGTGTAAAAGTGAGTTATTTAACTTGTTACATATCCGATATCTGATTTTTTCAATGTTTTATGACTTTTTAAATAGCAATTTTCCATAAAAAAAACACTAATATATTACTAAAATGGCAGCCATTCTGGCAATTTTCGGGATTTTCAAAAACAATTCAATGTATCATGATCTGAAAAATTCAGAATATTTTCATTGTACATATATTTTCATTAATAATTATCGCATTAAATCTAATAATGTAATTTGTATCAAATTCGGAACAGCCTTTTTATTTATTCCAGATGCATTCGAATTCAATTATTTTAGGTAGACAATTTAATTCTCTAAAACTATTCAGGCATTTACGGAAAAATATACCAGCTTCGAATATTTGATTTCATTGTCAGTGCTTGCAAATAAGGCATGGTAACAATTGTAAAGGAAAATTGTGTTCGAAAATGGATCATTTTTTAAAACTAGTAATATAATAGTAATAGTAATAGTAATTGTAAACGATTTTTTGTTGTTGTTATCGTTGTTGTTGTTTCACTCGAGGTCACTGTTTCCGATGCTTTTTTATGTCGAATTCGTTTTCGCGATGCAGCGACACCCGGACTACACTTGTCTGACTACACGTACTTTCCTTACCGGTATCATACGCACGCCATTGAGTTTAATTTCTCATTCGTGCGTTGACCGGCAAAGCGGACGGTTCTTTCTGGAGAAGCAGAAATCGGGTGGTGACAAATATTGGCCGCTTATAACAGCGCATGCCATCGAACTGAATTTCTCATTTGTTTATTGACCGCAAAGCGGACTGTTCTTTCTGGAGCAACAGAAAGCAGAAGGTGGCAAATATTAGTCGCTGATGAAAGCGCACGCTATCGAATCAAAAATCTCATTCGTTCGTATAGATAGATTACTATTGCACGTGTGTGGGTAGCTATAGCGGGTGTTCATCGAAGATTCAGTATTTTCTCGTTTATTCATTAACATTCATCAAAAATATTGAAACGCCTGAGTGAATACGGTTGTAAATTCGACTCTACAGCAGCGATTTAAACTTCTTCATCCAGTCTTTATTTATCGAGAAAAAATTACTGCCGGTGAATGATTAACACTTATTTGCTAGAAACTTCATTTAGATCAAAAAAGGTTCTTTTAAGCATCTACGGTAAAAGGAATACCATAAATTATCGGTAAGGTTTTCTCAATGAGCGTACATTTAATTTTCGTTTTTGTTTCTCGGTGCTCCGTTTTGTTTTTGTTTCTCGCACACTGAGAAAAAAAAACAATTAGTTTCTATCGTGGAAAATAACCAAACATTTGGAAATGCTCTAAATCATAATTAAAGAAGTTAATATATTTACTTGTCACTCGCCAAAACCTTGATAACAACTACGCAAAAAACGTGTAATTGAGTGCTTGCTTTTTTAAATTATTGAAATACACGTAATTTCTTAAAATACATGAAGTTATATGCTGGGCTGGAGCTAAGGTTTTCCTGAAGTAACAGCGCCAATATAAAAGATCCATTCTTTTAGTTTATATTGTTTTTTATAACGCTTTAACGTCTCGTCTATTCATAAATGCACTGTTAGATAAAATTGCAGAAAATACTAGAGTTGCTGGTTGGCAAATGTTTGGACACGTGTAACTTGACACGCTAATGTGGTCATTCTCCTCTGTCCAGCAATTCCTATCCCATCCTCCACGAGGTGCCTACCGGAATGCGAGTAACCTTAGCGGAGATCGGGTAACCAATCCCCGGTGGAAACTATGGTCGCATGCTGATTGGGAAGGGGGCAGTACGCGGCTGTATCCCCATATTAGGGGCGGCGTACAACAGCGTCTGACCCGGAGCGGGCGGCTGAATTATGGGATGCTGTATCCTGCCAGCAACACCTAAGATGGCAGCCCCATCAGCAGGATGTATGTGAGGATGTAATGTGAGAAAGGGAATTCCGTGCAGTAAACCCTATTGCACACACTTCTTTAAAGTACCACATCCACTATAGTGTCGGCAGAGCAGCGGAACGGGGCGTCGGTTTCGTCGTGCGTTATGAGTATTGTATGTTATGTTATTGTTATAACATAATGTTATGTTATTGTTATATGTTATGAGTATTGTTATAACTGAAAGGTAAAAAATATTCATCGCAATCGGTTTTTGTATTTATTGTCGTTTTACAAAATATTTTGGTTTATTTCCACGTAAAATAATAAATTTCATAAGCTTTCAGCAATAATCATGTTAGCGTACTTTGATTATAAATCTTGCGCTTTTCTGGATTTAAGGCTTTGGTAACAATTTAAAACACGATTCATCACGGTCAAATGTTGATTCTCGTTTCACAAAATAGTGAGATGCAGGATTGTAAAATTTTTGCAACTGCACGAAACCCTGAAAAATCTGCCTCACAGGTTATGCCCTCGCACGCATTTTTGGAAGATCTCCGTGCGCAAATATATAAAAACGCAAATTGAATAAACACAGACTCGAAAAATATATGTTTTACAGACAAAATTACAAATTCTGTATTCCTGATATTACTTAAAACTTTGTTTGAGTCATGCATGCGTTACAGCAAGAAGATGCGTGTTCTCTGTTTTGAGTGTAGTATGCGTTTCTCCCTCTCACCCACACGCCTACTTTTTTTTAAAAATTACACACATCATGGTTCTAACCTGGGAGGAAGAAACGGATAGGGTAGATCTACTTAATATAGACCACTTCCTTCAGTGGACCACCCAAACTTCTTACACTAAATGACACATTATAAATATACTTATTTTGATTTGTGCTTTGACAACTTCAATAATGTTCTTCATTAGAAATGATACAACAGACGTTTACTATAATATTCTTCATTAAAGCTGCAAAAAATGTCTTTTAATAACAGCTACCTGGTTTGCCATGGTTTGTTAACGTTTCCATAGGAAAGGGCTTTACCAAAAACTGTACTGGCATCACACTTTTCGAGCAAAACTAATCAGATTTTCGATGAACGGGTAGGATAATAGTGTCTTTCAAAGATAAGCAATAAATTTAACTAGAAAAACACTTAAAATATTGGAAAAAAAACGGCCCAAATAAGGGTGGAAATAATATTGTTTCCTTATTCCGACACGCTTCATTTCGAACAAAAGCTATCATCGAAATAACGCCGCGAATCATAGTTACCATAGTAACCATAAATTTGTTATGATCGTGTTATTGTACAAAACTGCTGCTAAAATGGGAAAAACGCCGAAAATTGGTAAAAAATTATACTGAAGCAGCTGTTACTGAGTGTCTTCAAGCAATAAAAAGTGGTGTTTCGACTGTAGAAGCTTACAGGCGCTACAATGTTCCATGATCCACCGTAATGTTCCGTGCAAGCAGCACCTGGACAGGAAAACCACGAAGAGGTAAACCAACTGCATTGACTGTCGCGGAGTTAGGATTCTATTGTTGACTGGATAACTCGGATGGCACGTAAAGGATTCCCTATTACGAAAGAACGGCTGCAGTCTACAGTTGCAAGATTCATTTCAGAAAACCCTCGTCATTCGGACTGCAAGGTGAAAGCCGGTATGTTGATACAATAGTAAACTTTTATGTTATTCAATGCTATTGCAATATTGTCTGTGTTAGGTTATAAATGGTACTGTGGATTCATGAACCGCCATCCAGAACTCTCAGTGCGTAATCCAGAGTTAGTTTCATCAGCGGCAGTTACGGTTGAAGAGATATCTTATTTAGACCTGGCCCAAATTAGGAAATTGTTGTGGTCCAAATAAGGAAACGGTGGCCCATTAAAGGAAAAGACGTTTTATCTTGTTGTTTTTCATGCAGAAAAGATGATAAACTTGTTACTTCATGTTTGTACATAATGAAATACTTAATTCAGTTTAGATATTTACACTTTTTCTTGCAAAATTTGCAGCTACGCTACTAAGTGGTCCATTAAAGGCAGTTATACCCTACGAAGCTGTATGAGTGTCAAAATGAACCAGAATGAGCTGTGATTGACTGCCAGTTTGAACCAAGCAAATAAAAGCATTTTGTTGCGATGAGTATTGCTATAACTGATACCTTTCAGTTGCTCGAAAAGAGCGGGGGCCTAGTGTGGTTGGTAACGTCTCCGCCAACCACGCTCGACGCCTGGGTTCGAATCCCACCGCCGACATAGGTGTCGATGGTTGTGAGGTGGCGTGATCCACTCACAACCAACCCAACTGTTCTAGATTCAATCCTAGCCGACACCGGGAGATTTTCTGAGGCGAAAAAATCTCTGGGATCACGCCTTCCATCGCATGAGGAAGTAAAGCCGTTGGCGCCGGTCCGTTAATAAACGGGTCGTGAGTTAGGGTCCTGGGTGTGGAGTCGCCTCCCTGGGCGTCGGTGATTGGCCACAACAGTGGCGGAACTAGACCGACGGAAAATAAGCGAGAATAAAAAAAAAAAAGTTGCTCGAAAAAATATTCATCGCAAACAGTATTTGTATTCATTGTCGTTTTACAAAATATTTTGTTTTTTTTTTTTACGTAAATAAATTTCATAAGCTTTAAGTAATAATCATGCTAGCGTACTTCGATTATTAAACTTGCGCTTCTCGTGATTTAAGGCTTTGGTTACAATTTCGAACACACTTCATCACGGTCGAACTCAAAACTCTGAAAAAACTTTTATACAGCGGCAAATTGAAAAAAACACAGACTCGAAAAATTAGTCTGTAAAATTTGCACATTCAGTATTCCTGATGTTACTAAAAACTTCGTTTGAGTCATGCATGCGTCGCAGCAAGAAGATAGTTACACGCTATCAGAAAACGACGCATGTGCGTGTTCTCTGTTTTTAGTGTAGTATTCGTTTCTCCCTCCCAGGTTTGACCCCACTCTCAACTTGATCCCACACAAATGGAACACATGTTTTAACCAGTTTTGCCGGGAAACAGCTTCAAATGATAGGGATGCAGCACAGACGTCAAAAATCATGGTAATTTCCGGACCCAGAAATTGACTCCCTATTCCATTTTGAAATCCAAGATGACGACTTCCGGTTTTTAGAAAGCACCCTAAAATGCTTCACTTTTTAATTTTATCACTTCCACTTAGGGAACATTCACAAATGATGTAGCATTCGAGGGGGGAGGGTGGAGGGTTTGCAGTTTCGTTACGAAATGTGAAGAGAGGGATGGTGGGGGGTCATGCCAAGGTACGTGGCAAATATGACACTAAGAAAAAAAAATATCCATTTTTTCCATCAACTCACGATTTTCTCTTTGCCCCCTTTCTGGGAGCAAATGTCTAATATGAATCACTACGACAGAAGAAGAAGAGAAGCAAAACAGTGAATTACAGTGTTCAAGCACGGACTGGGGATCGTAAATATCAATTAAAGTGGCTATGGATGATTATCGACAGTTTCCGGCTTTTATCGATAACTATCGATATCTACTGACAGCATGACAGCAACAAGGTGATGCACAAAAACAAAAAATGTTGCTTTTTCTCCTGACCGAAACAATTTTGTCGTGTCGTTGCCAGCTTTGCAAAATTATCTTCAAGCTCTTTCTTACACATCGTTCGCATTTACGCGAATCTCGTCTAGATTGGAATCACCGAGAACCCGTGCGATAATTTAATTTTATTTGCAATTTGTAATTTGGGGGGGGGGGGGTTTGTTATAGAGCTACGTTATTATCTAGAGGTGAGGTGGTCTACAACTCTGTGACGAAATGCTATGATTGGAGAGGGGAGGTCAACAAAACCCCAAAAAAGCTACGTCATTTATGCATGCTCCCTTGTAACTTTTCACGACATGCAAATACGATACCAAAAAAAGATCAAAATTATGGTCGCAGTAGTCCAAATCTTACAAAAGAAATACGTTTTTCGACTCTAAATAGGTGAACGAATGGGTAAATTTCAAATCAGAGACCTTAAACAACTTGAGTTGAGAAAAGAAACGTATGCCTTAAGCCGGATGTCTAAATTTCTTTTGGGTTGCTCAATATAAACCTAATCACAATGTGGCCATGCCACTTCCCTAACCTGCTCTATGTAATTTGTCAACAGTGTCTTTAGTAGAACCTAATCTTGGCTGACCTAAACATATGGCTGGGTTTCCTAGAGATTTCGAATTGAAAGTGATTGGAGTTTTTAACAATCCAAAAAAGGAAACCTGTCGTTTTGTTCAGTTTCCAAAGTAAACTGGATGTTCTTATGGCCATTGAACATTTCTAGAAAACTTTCTAAGTTTCCCTGTCTTAAAATGCAAAAAATTTCATCCACACACCTCCACCAACGTTCAGGGTAAGGAGTCTTTTTCTTTCAATTTACCTTTCAAATGTGCCATTAAAAGTTCACATAAGAAAGGTGAAAGAGTATTCGCCATCATTGCCCCGTTTGTTTGTTTGTAAAATTTTCCACGAAGTGAAAAATAATCGTCTTCCATGCAAAGTTGAGTTAACTTTAAGTAACTACGTATTTTAGTTTTCCAAGAGTTATCACATCTGTGTGAGAGAAGCCAATCTTCCAAAAGATTTATAGCTTCTTTCACTAGAACACGTGGAAACACATCAAAAGAAACCACCCCCCAAGGAATTAAAAATTTCAGAAAAAATTCTCCTGTGCTCTTCACAAATCGACTAGAAAATTTGTTCGGCATTAATTCAAATTCTTTGACTAACCATTTCGCCAATTTTTCCGTTGGTGCCCCCACAGCATTCATTTAATTTCCTGGTTTATGTACTTTTGGAAAGCCCTTATTAAGAAGAGTTTAAAACACGAAGTTTTTTTACAACACCTCTAAAAACAGGTTGACGTTCTTTAATAGTTTTATTCAAAATTTGTCAACATGTCGGCAAAAACCTTGACTCTCTGTTGCCTGTATGGACCATAAATAATTTGCGTAATCATTAATGTTCAAAATCACAATTTTATTGGTGAAGTTTTTTGAAAAACCTAAATTAATCCACCTAGCGGTGAGACCCAGCCTTTCTCCTTCGAACTTATAATTTGTTAAAATAGATTAACTCCAACACTTGAAAAATACACCTTGATTATTTCTGCTGGATTTGTTATTCATTCTAAACAAAAAATTTTTGGTAGCCAACAGCACAACTATACCGAACATTTAAAATTTAACATATCATCGGCTTCGTGCAACACTGGCACAACTCAAAATTTTGCATTTTTGAGTTTTTGATGGCAAACGATGCCAAATACTGCTAAGTTGCATCACACGAAATCCCATTTCGAAAATCACAAAAATTCCAGAGTTATGAGTAGAGAGACTTTATGGAGAAATAAGTTAGTAAAAATAAGGTTTTAACTTGGACAACGTGAGCACGTAATATGTGCATAATAGACCAAAAGGTGTTAAATGAGGATTGGTAATCTTAAACTTCAAAGTTTTCTTGAAAATCCAAAAATAAATTTTTGACGCAAATTTTCAAACGCGTTTTTCTCGAAACTATGTTTTTTGAGTTGTGCCAGTGTTGCACGAAACCGACGATATGAATATAAATTAACACATATACATGCAAATAAAATTAAATTCTTCCAACTATATGATGCGAATTTGTTTTTGATTATGGTATAATCGATTTGTACTCATATACTGCCTATAAATATTAAGATTCTTTAAGTCAACGTTAGTCAGTAGATTTCAAATAATGTATAATTAAATGTTGTTTTTTGTACATTAATTTGAATGATCTTATCAGTGAAATTCAAATTCTTTAATTTTCATGTTAACGACTGGTAATGGTTATGCAAAGGTTGGTCTGTTTTTTTGGCTTTCTCAGTCTTTATGAAGAAAATACACGACAATCTAGCAAAATTGCCCCACGTTTCGGCCGTTTTGGTGGCCTTTTTCAAGGGAAAATTTAGTTGTGTCGTATTGGTCTTAAAAGTGGGTTTTCAACGGTCGGAAGTCTTGTATTGTGGTGGTTTGGTTTTTGCTTCCGTTGCGATGAACTTTTGCTCGGTTTATTCATCGGGAAACTGCGAACTTTGGTCACTTGGAAATTGGCTGTATAGTACATTAACGCTCGATTTGACCATTTCAAATCGATCGTTAATGTACTATACAGCCAATTTCCAAGTGACCAAAGTTCGCAGTTTTCCGATGAATAAACCGAGCAAAAGTTCATCGCAACCGAAGCAAAAACCAAACCACCACAATACAAGACTTCCGACCGTTGAAATTCTTTAACGCAGTTGTATTACTGATCGTTTCTGAGAGGCATCCAATGAATGGCCAAATACCAATCAATATGGGTTCTTGAAACCTGGATTATACACAGTGGCCAGAATCCTACCTAAAACCCAATTTTCAATCCAAATGACCACTTCTGGTTGCCTGATAATCATTAAATCATTAAATCCATCATAAAATTGCCGAACTGCCTAATCTGGGTATTTCGATGGCGAAGATGGCTACAGTTTCCGATCAACAGTCTAAAGTGACAAATATCATCCAATACGATTTGGGGAAGCGGTATGATACACTATTCGTTCGCTAACTGGGCTGAGGGCCTAGCCCAGTTAACGAATGTCGCTCGCTAACTGGGCTGACATTTCAAATGTCGTCAAATACCGAGGGGGATTTCGATGTAATGGCGCTAGGCAAATCTCCCTCAGCGAAAATTGGAAAATGTTTAAAAACAAATACACTAAAAATCCTGATTGATGAAATGAAAAATAATACATTGTCTTTAGCTTTGCGTGTGCTTTATTTACACTAACCGTTGCTTGGAAATTTGTTCTTTCCACAAAATATTTATTTGACCTGGAAACGAGTCTGGTGGATCGCATGTGTGATGACAACCAAAATCCATTGAACTTTAAAAATCGATCTCAATTCACTATTCATGAGCCCCTATCTCGTTTTGACAGCGTTATGCCAAACGCTGATTTTTGACGTTCATCTGCTTTTTAACTGGGCTATAGCCCAGTTAGCGAACGCCCAGTTAAAAAGCAGCCCAGTTAAACAGCACCCAGTTAGCGAACAGTTACTGTACCCTGAGGCCAGAAATCATCTTCAGACGCCATTTTCAGTACTTGGGATGATGCTCAGAGACCAGGAATCAACTCCATACTTCATTTTGAAATACGAATTTGTGACACCTGTTTTCTTCAAATAAGTCGTGTAATCTTTGGAAGAAGAGATTTTCAATATTTTTACAATTTCACACATAATGGATAAAATAAAAGTCCGATTACACTGGTCAACACAAGTGTTGCCCCGAAGGTTAAACCAAGAACAAATGAAAAATTATAGCTTTTCCTGTGAATTTTTTTCTTTCTAGGGCAACTATCATGAGCTTCAGAGCAGCATTTTTTTCGATTTTGTCAACCAGTGTTACAATCAAATTAAATGGGTACCAATAGAGCAACTAAACCTCCAATTTAAAACTAACATTGTTGAAATCAGTGATGCCATCTTTGGAAAAACGAGTGAATTTGATAAAGTTTTCTGAACACGTTTCTTTTCATAACCTTCGAACTACATGTTCAATCATCATAAAATTCGTTATTTAGGGGTTTTAAAAAAGCCCGTTCATTTGGTACCTATTTTGTTCAAATCGGTTGTGTAGTTTGTGAGATAATAGAGTTTCATAACTTTTACATTTTGATACATAACAGACAAAGTTACAGTCCGATTATAATAAAATTCAATAGGGTTTTATCAGGCAACTAGACTTTTCTATTGCAACTTATTTTGTGAAAATTGGTCCATCCATCTCTGAGAAAAGTGGGTGAGTTCAAACAGTCTTAGAAACATGTTTCTTGTCATAGCCTGATTTCACATTATTATACATAACGGACAAAGTTAAAGTCCAATAACAATAAAATTCAATAGGGTCTGATTAGGCAACAAGACCTTCCATATGACACTTATTTTGTGAAAATCGATCCAGACATCTCTGAGAAACGTGAGTGAGTTTAAACAGTGTTTGAAACACGTTTCTTTGCATAACTTTTGAACTACATGTCCAATCATTATAAAATTATTTTACAAACTAGTTGGCCCGTAGTGGCTAGCCACTCTCAAATGCATTTTGAACTATTTAAAGTTGGTATTTAATCTAAAATGATTTTTTTTTAAATATCGAGTTGAAGTTCAAGATGTAACTTATCGAAAAATTCGATGCAGATGACCTGCGCTGGTTTAAAACTTAATTAATTATCTAAACTGCGATAAATCCTTCGTTCAGTAGATCGTGGATTGATTGATTACTCGAAATCGAATCTGCATCTCGCTTCTTATACGGATCCACTGCACAGCTGTTTTCTCCAATATTCAAAGACTTTTTCTCCATTATTTGATTATTTTCGAAAAATTGTTTTCTAACGATTTAATTTTTTTTAAATTTCATAACTTGATTTATTAGTTCATTTTCTCAATTGTTTTGTTGTTACATATGTTAAATTCAAACTAAACTTACATGTATGTCACAAAATATCAAAAAATTGGTCGCAGTGACGAAAATACCCAACACGAAAAAAACTTTCAAAGTAACTAAAAATGAATCTGATTTTCAATCAAAAAAACAATTTACAAAAACCGTTGCTCATGAAAAAATACTGGATTGCTCAAAAAAATATTCACACATGCAAAAGTTTGTCTCTGCGATTTGTTATTAACAATAGCAAAGCCTAGAATAACGAAGTACTGTTCTCTTTTGATCATTGATGGGTAGTTCAAATCCCTCTCTAATACTCCGATATAACTTAACACATGATAAATGACGCGCATGAAACATCTGTCATCTGCGTTCTATCACAGAAACATTTATAGTGTTGCGTAACAACATAACAATCTTCATCCCATCACCAACACCTTTGTCTACTTCTTTGTTTTCGACTTCTTCTACATAAGCAAACAAATATTATTTGATAAAAAATAAAAAAAAGTTGGCTTGCTGTATCGCATTTGCAGGATAGTAGATAAACCTATGTTTAATTTTTAAAACTTTGGAAATTTTATGTCGATATATCAAAATATCTTAAATCCAAACTGTTCAGATTTTACATTATGTTCAAAAATAATGGTCAATAGCTCAACCCGATCCCGGCGGAGAGAAATCAGTTTTTACCTCAAAAAATGAACTTCAAACTCTTATTACTCATCAACTACAAACATAATTAACACAAACAGTATTGCAAATTCAAGATCAATCTGTACCTTACTGAATAATTTCATCGGGAAAATTTTCAAGTATAATTGTTGAACTTGAATCAAAGTTTGAATGTCACTCGTCGGGAATGGGTTTATCTTATACTCTATGTTTTTTTGAAACAGCTAAAATTTTCACGTATCAGCAAAATAATTATCCCTTTCTCCGTACATCTTGAACGTCGTAGTATACTTAAAGTATTAATTTGGGGTACAATATGTGCAGCATGTCTTGTGTAGATTAAATGTCGTTTCTATTTTTAAAAATATCGGAAGAAAATTATATTGCTTTATCTTTGAGTACAACTTCTTGAAAACATTTTGATAATTTTTTTAGAGCTTTGAGTAATAAGGAGAAAGTTGGATAGATTTCAAGTGCAGCTTGTCACGCGCCATAATCTAAACTTGAAACTCGATATGATGTTTTGCATAAAATGGCTTTGGCGAGTTACAGCCGGTTTTCTTCAATTTTCTATAAATGTTCGTTATTAACATCTTCGGTTGTAATTGATACAACTTTTGCTATCGAATAACTGTACTATTGAAAAATTACAATATCAATGCATAGGAAAATTGCTACACAATTTGAAAAAAAAAAAAACAAACTGCTTATTTTCTCGAGCAAAAAGGTTTATAATCCCCATTATTTTCTTGACTTTTTCATAGTCTATCCTCAATGAACTACAACAGGTACTGCCTTATTCCATCACTTGACAACCTAATTTTAATGGTAATGTCATGACATTACAGAACTTATTGGACATGTAACTATAAAATAACGTTCATAATCAACCGACAGTGGTTTGCCTAACTTTAGATTTCATTTACATGCTTGATATCTTTGATACTAAGTCTTTCTTACATCTTACAATTGCCTTCGGCCCTTTATTACGTTTTTGGCGGTTTTTGTCGATGCACCTGCATCAGAACTTATAGCCATGTGCTAATTTAACACGTGTGTCGAATATTTGTTAAGACGCAGTTAGCTTTGATTTTCTTACGACTGGCTTCATACCTGGCGAGAGGAGGTGAGTGGAGGACTAAAAGCAAAGGTAACTTGTAGTCAGAACAGGAGTGTTTGCGTTGCTACCCACAAAAAAATAACAAACTTTAGTGTACCTCAGCTCCAGAGTTTGCTTGGGAAAAAGGCAATTTGAGTAACTTTCATTTGTCGTGCGCGTGACTGAAAGACAAGCAAACTATATATATTCCGATTATTCGAAAAACAAGCCCGTTCTTTTGATACCAATTTTGTTCAAATCGGTTTTGTAGTTTCCGAGATAATGAAGTTTTGTGATTTTCACATTTTGATACATAACCTCGAAACTAAAAATCCGATTACAATAAAATTCAATAGGGTCTTATGGGGCAACTAGACCTATCATTTGCAATTAGTTTCATGAAAATCGGTCCAGCCATCTCTGAAAAAATCGAGTGAGATTGGGAGTTACATACATACACACACACACACACATACAGAAAATGCTCAGCTCGTCGAACTAAGTCGATTGATATACGAGATTCGACCCTCTGGAACACTTTTATACCTTTGGTTTTTTCAGTGATTGCTATACCTCTAGGAGAAAGGCAAAACTATTCAAGAATGCCAACTTATTTTTGGTGATGCCTAAATAAGTCAAACCCTTCTCATATATTCATAAAAACATCTTTAAAGAAATTGATGACGTTATCTCTGAGATTTCGCACCGCAACAGATTTCCTCTGTTTTCCCCATAGGTGTTTATTTTATTAAAAATCACAAAAAAACCTAAATTAATCCACCTAGCGGTCAGACTCAGCCTTTCTCATTCAAACTTATTATTTGTAAAAATAGATTTACATGAATGCTTAAATCCAAAAAGGTATATTCACTCTTTGGGTTTTAAAATATTGATGTTGTGATTAAAGTATAAAATATGAAATTTGACGTAATGTTAGTGCTTCAGACATAGCGAAACATAAGAAATGACTTTTAATTTCGAACAATTTAATCACGAGCAATACCGGGAACGTTCAAATAGTACGAAACCACATTTAAATCATATTGAGGCTATATATATTGATCAAAGCAGCTATAGTGTTGAATAGTCTTTGAATTTCTTTTCTCTACAAAACTTTTGAACAGTATATAAAATTTTTATGAAGTTTGTTATTTGTAAGTTTGAGAGATGACTCGTTTGTATGACACTAGTTATGTTCAAATAAGTCGTGTAATACTTGAGATAATAGACTTTCGTTGTTTTACAAATTAAAACATAACCCATGCTTAAGTTTGATCACAATCAAATGAATGGGGGAGCCAAACTTTGAAATCACGTGTTCAATCATAATTCATCAGTTAACCCTTAACTATCCCGTTCATTCGATATCAATATTGTTCAAATCTGTTGTGTAGTTTCTAAGATAATGAAGTTTAGTGATTTTCACATTTCGATACATTACAGGCGAAGTTACATTCCGATTACAGCAAAACTCAATAGGGTGTTATGAGGCAGCTAGACCTTTCGTTTGATACTAATTCTGTGGAAATCGGGTCAACCATTTCTGATAAAAGTGAGTGAGCCCAAGTAGTCATCAGAATATGTTTCTTTTCATAGCTGGATTTCACATTTTTAAACATAACAGGAAAGGTAATAATCCGTTCGCAAAAAAAATCATTAGGGTCTTACGGGGCAACAAGACTTTCCATATGACACTGATTTTATGAAAATCGGTCCAGCCATCTCTGAGAAACATGAGTGAGATTAAACAGTCTCCAGAACACGTTTCTTTCTGTAACTTTTGAACCATATGTTCAATCTTCAAAAAATTCAAAAGTTGAGGATTTTTAGGTAGCCCGTTCATTTGAAACCAATTTTGTTCAAATCGGTTGTGTAGTTTCTGAGATATTGATGTTTCGTGATTTTTACATTTTGATACATAACCTCTAAACTAGAAATCAGATTACAATAAAATTCAATAGGGTCTTATAGGTCAACTAGACCTTTCATTTGCAATTGATTTCATTGAAATCTATTCAGCCATCTCGGAGAAAATCAAGTGAGATTGGAAGAGCGTTACACACACACATGCAGAAAATGCTCAGCTCGTCGAACTGAGTCGAGTGGTATACGGCATTCGGCCCTTTGAACACTTTTATACCTTTAGTTTTTGCAGTTATTGCTATACCTTTTTAGGAGATAGGCAAAAAGTGAAATGATAGAAATGACTTTTAACTTCAACTTCAATCCCGAGCAAGGCCGCAAACATTGAAATAGTACAATATTAAATTTAAATGATGTTGAGGCCACATATTTTGATCGTAGCTATAGTTTTAAACAGTCTGCGGGTTTCGTTACTTTCTATAACTTTCAAACCACATGTTTAAACATTATGAAAGTCATTGTTTAAGGGTTTGAAAGCCCATTTATTTGAATTCAACTATATTCATAGCTTCTGAGATATAAGAGTGTTTTTCACATTCTGACGCAGCGCCAAAACTAAAAGTTTGATTACAATGAAATTCAATAGCAACCTAAGGGGCAAATAGACCCTTCATTTGACACCAAGATAGAAAGAATCGGTCAGACCATCTCTGAGAAAAGTGAGTGCGAAGGAAAGGTGCACATACACACGTACACACCCACACACAAACATATACACCTATACATGCATATATGCAGAAAATGCTCGATTCGTCGAACTGAGTTGAATAGTATATGACATTCGGCCATTTCAGTCATATTTTTACTTTTCAATTAGCAAGTGATCGTTAGGAGAAAGTCAATATGTTTACTTTCATTATGTGATTTCATATTTTTATGAACAACGGACACAGTTACAATCCGATTGCAATGAAATTCAATAGCAACCTATGGGGCAACTTGACCTTTCATTTGACACTAATTTTGTGAAAATCGGTTCAGCCATCACTGAGAAAAATGAGTGAATTTAAACAACCTCAGGATAACTTTTCTTTACATAACTCTTGAACCATATGTTCAATCATAACGAAATTCAAAAGTTAAGGGTTCTGGGGACAGCCCAATCATTTGAACCAGTTTTATTGAAATCAGTTGTGTGGTTTCTGAGATATTGATGTTCCGTGATTTTTACATTTTGATACATAACCTCTAAACTAAAAATCCGATTACAATGAAATTCAATAGCAACCTATGGCGCAACTAGACCTTTCATTTGCAATTAATTTCATGAAAATCGGTCCAGCCATCTCTGAGAAAAGTGAGTGAGAAAAAAAAAGTTGCACATACACACACACACACACACACACACACACACACACACACACACACACACACACACACATACACACATACACACATACATACATACATACATACATACATACATACAGAAAATGCTCAGTTCGTCGAAAGAAGTCGAGTGGTATATGACATTCGGCCATTGGGACCACTTTTATACCTTCGGTTTTTCCAGTGATTGCTATACCTTTCTAGGAGAAAGGCAAAAACAAAACAGCAAATAATTCGACTTAAATATGAGCAGACGGATGGAAGCAATTGGATAAGTGAACTATACACACATCCTGGCGGCACAGTTTCCGAAAACGGGAAAACCACAAAAAATAAACTGGCAGGGCATACAAGCTGTTTCGATTTATTCCAAATTAGGGATAATCCTCTGTCACATGATTTATGTCGATGTGAATAAATATCTGCTTGGCTGCTGCTGCTGCTGCTGCTGCCGAAGCCACGGTTTAAATCCTTGCTGCCACTAACCAAGCCACGAATCCAAGGTAAATCAAAAGATACTGAACGCTGTGCGGGAGATGAGAGGTTAACGGCGCCACAAAAAACTGGTTTCCGATTCCGGAGTTGTTGTTTGCTCGCAAGACACTGGGACGAATGCATTTCATTTCGAAGGCCATACGGTCGCATGAATTATTCAGTTTACATACATTGCTCTTTGGCAATTGTCTGCAGGCAATTGAAACAGCGTACGTCGTTAAAATCACGATTCAAAGTCAAGACTAATTCATAGGAACAGCTACAACTCTATAAAACAGGGTTTTGATAAAGAGAAGAGTTCGTTTCATTTATCGTAGAATCTAAAACAGCCGGCACGATTAGGCAATTCATCACAAACAAAGATATGGTATTCAATTTCTTCTTAAAGCTAGAAAACCTGCACCAAGCCTCACATACACTCAAAACAGCGGTAGCATAACAAAACTGGCGTTTATGAGAGTGGAGAAGACATCAGATGCCTTATTATTAATCTACCATCAGCCAACCACAAACCAAAACAAATACGTAATTCACGCTATATGAAGGAAAGGTTCGCTTTGCAAAAAAAAATGGGCACGGCAAAAAAACCATCTGTTACAAAATTGTTCAATATCTACGAAACCCGCCACGATTGGACCCACGGTCTTAAGGTATATTAGGTCAGCTGGATTATAAAGTGTAAGTCTGGGCGCATATTGAAGGCCAATAGGAAGTGTTCGTAAGAAGTTCAAGGTTGACCAACGCATCAAGTGGCAAGGCTCAAGCGATTGTGCGCCGTTGCCGAGCTTTGTCAGACAGAGTCCGGGCCGAATTGTATGGTAATTTTTCAATTTTTCTCTTTCTGGCCGCGCGGGTCACGCATGAGCATGAGCACACACATGCCGTACTGCCTGAAAGAATTGCGCTGTCATGTACACTATGAGTCAGAATTAAGAATAGCGTGAGGTTGGCTACGCCTTCCATTGGCGAAAATATCCCGGGCGACCCGAAATAAGTGCTGGACGTATTTGGAAAGATAAATTGCAGTGTCGAATTGAATGTTATCCTGTACGATTAATGACAGCCCAAGTAACAAAACTGGTTTTAAAAAGGTTTTATAGCGCTGTTTTGGCTGTATTAAGCGCTATAAAACTGTGATAAAACCAATATTGTTACTAGGGAGGTTTGGATTTGGAATTAGTCAAATAAAGTGGTTTACCTAGTCAATAATGTCACGTGGGAGGCAAAGATAAAGGTGTATCCGGGATGTAAGATATCATAGCTTGAGACGAAAGAAAAAAACACGTATTTTGAAACTAATTCAAATTTCTTCGAATAATTTACATATAAATTAAACAAACCAAAGCGATTCATTGTATCATGTCTGCTGCAGCACCTGTGTTATTCTATCAGAAAGAATGATAACTAATAAGTCCGGATGGTATTCTTCCTAGCGCCTAGAACAAATCGCTTGGAGAGTTTAACTTTTTTTTTTTGAATTACCTTAAAAATAGAGTTCATTGTTACGTCGTTCATATTTTACTAGGATAATAAACGGAAAGTGGCTAGAAGCATTACATTCCTGTAGATGACCAACACACAGCCGCTCCTATCGAGGTGCGGTAATCGACATGGACAACTATCTAGGAGTTATCAGAGGAGTTGAACGAAATTTCTCTTAAGGATGGATTGAAACGCCTAGTACGATTTGGAATTCGAGGCAGCGGTGGCCGAGAAAATCCGACTGTGGGCAAACTACCAGAGAGCTAGAACGAGGTCAAATTCAAACGGGCACGAAATGAGATGACCATGACTCTGAGAAGAAAACCGCGCCAGCAAGAGGATCGTGATCACGAAGAGCTTGAAGAGTTGTTCCGTGGTAGTGAGACGCGGGAGTATTACAGGAAGGTTCACCGATCCCGCAGATGTTATGTGCCGCAAGCGGTCATTAGAGATGTGGACAAAAACTTGATCACTAAAGAATGCGTGGTAGTCGACAGGTAGAATCAGTACTTCGATGAGCACCTTAAGTGCAACACAGATTGTTGGAACGCAAATGGAAGATCTCTCCCAAGATTTGGGTAGAGGAAAATGTACCCGAAGATTGAATATAGGAAGTCGTCTGCCCCATCGTGTAGAATGCGCAACCGAACGAAGTTGAAATTGTTCAGAACTCTAATTAGGCTGGTGGTCCTATCTGGGCTTACGACGACCCTAATGCTCTCAGAGGACCTGAACGCCCTTGGAGTTTTCAAAAGGATAGTGCTACGGACTTTTAACAGTGGAGTACAAAAGGAAAACGAGGAACGGCGTTACGCATGGACCACGAGCTAGCGTTGTTTGAAGAAAACACGGATCATAAAAATCCTATGCCGCATCCAGAATAAGCCTTCCCTTCTGAGAGCTATGAAGGCCTCTTCTGCACACCTGCCCTTCGTATAGCACCTTCCTATGGGTATGTCGAACAGCAAGTTTGCTTCAGACCATCCAACGTGCTACACGCGTCCAAAATGTCGCCCACTGTTCTGACGATTGATGTGAAGCCGTCAAGAGCCGCACCTATAAACTTAATTAGTTTTGTTGGGAAACCAACAATCGTCTGGCACAACTTATTGTGTTTAACTGAATCGTACGCTATCTTGAAGTCTATAAACAGATGGGGTGTCGGCAAGATTTGTTCTTGAAACATTCCGAGTATCAGTCTTAAGATAAACATCTGGTCCGTTGTAGATCATTCCGCTCGAGAACCACACTGGTAGTCACCAACAAACATTTCCTTCAACGGCCTCAGTCTATGGAGTAGGATGAAATCGATACTGCTTTTTACAGGTAGGGTATGTAAATCCTTCCAACCAGTCCGTAGGTAGTTTCTCCCCGGAACATACCCTCAAGATAATTAGTAGATTTAGTAGATTGCATCGGGCCGGACACGTTCCAAGGATGCCGGATGGTAACTCGATTAACAGGCTTCAGCTATTATTTCGGCACTAGAATTAGAGGAGCACAGCATGCACGATGGCTCGATCAGAACGAAAGTGACTTGCGAGTGCTTAGACGCCTGGGATCCTGGCGAGGAACAGCCCAAAACCGAGTAGAATGGAGACTAGTATGTGTATGTGAGCTCTATCTCCTCTTTGTGCCAACATTTTTTGTACTGTTTGTGCATGCACAATTCTGTTCAAAATGGCGTCGAAGCAAGACGCATTGCGCAAATGCATTGTACCGTTCTAACTGAACCGCCCAGAAATCTTCGCAAAAAGTTCACGGTAAACTATTTCAAATACGAAAACCGGCCGGTCTCGATTGTAATTAATTTCTTGCAAATCTTCACTATAACTTGTCAAAAAGTTTTTATTTCGAACAGTAAATGTGGGGTTGACGATAGAAAAATGTATTAAATGGGAAAATAGGTAACTAGAAGTTATGAAAAATATAATCGACCAACTGTTAATCTTCGGTCAGATGGGTTAAAACAAAAAAAAATCAATTTTAACCTGCTTCGGATCTAGCATCACTTCCGCAAGTATTTTTACCTAGTTAATGAAGTACTTGCGCTCATATCCCTTAGGCGTACCGGTAAGCAACTGTTATATACCTGTTTACCTTCCATGAAACCACTGAACTGGATTTGGACTATACTCTGCAAACAGGGATAACAAAGGTTATATCTTAATTATTTGCTATGCAATAAAGATGTTTTCCACTTAAACACCGCTAATTGTTATAAAGAGATAAGAGTTGTACTCTCATGACACTCTTTCCGGAAATAATTTCCCAGTCTTCATTTGCTTGAATCATTTACAAAATTTTAACTTCAGTTGTATTTGCTAAAATTAACGCTTCGGGCTCTTAACCCAGTAACTACAGTATGTAGATACGCAGCTAACGCCGATAACGGCCTTCGAACGCTTCCTAAAAGTGTCCAAAGTCATGCCTTTTGCCTCACGAGTTTACCTTAGATATCCTTAGATCCTAACATGACCAAATGTTTACCCTGCGTCAGATCCTCGATAAATTTCGAGAATTTAACCTGCAGACGCACCATCTGTTTGTTGACTTCAAGGTAGCGTACGATACAGTAAAGAGAAATGAGTTATGACGAATTCTGGTCGAACATGATTTCCCAACAAAACTAGTTAGGCTGATACGTGTCACCCTTGAAGGCTCTACATCATGCGTCAGGATAGCCGGTGAGATATCGGACTCCCTCGTGACGTTAGATGGTATGAAGCAGGGGGACTGGCTGTCAAACTTATTGTTCAACATCGCATTGGAGGGTGCCATACGGAGGGCCGGCGTGCAAAGAAGCGGCACCATCATTACGAAGTCTCACATGCTTCTTGGTTTTGCGGACGATATCGACATCATTGCACAGTGGTACAGAACGACAATTTAGGCGGACATGAGGTTTCCGACGCGATTTTGTGATTTTACAGCAATACTTTCTATGGAGAAGTTGCTTCTTATATATAGGTCTATATATACACTTGAATGAAAATTAGGATGGTCTTTAAACCTGCAAAATATAACAACTAAAATTCTTATTTGTGAAAAAAATGTTAAACTATCTTTGGCAAAGATGTAGATCACTTGATATTAAGCAATTTTATAGAAGACTACTTTTTTGTAGCTCTTGAATTGACTGAATTAGAGGAATTGTGCTTAGGGTGGCTCTGAAAAAACAGTTTTTTTGCTCTATTATTTTTATTTCAAATTTCTCAGTAAAGTTGAGTTCGTACAACTTTTAGAACTTTAAAAGACGCAACTTTTGGTTGCTAAACTTCGAAGATATCTTTCACGGATGAAGAGTTATTAATGTTTTAATTTTTGAAATACGTTTTTTTCAAAAGTTGATATCTCTGAATGGGGCAAATGAAAACAATATCTTCTGGTTTCATTTGGAAGAACAATTCGTGTACTTTATCATATGAAAAAATTGGAGATATACTTTTTCTTGAAATTTAATAAAACAAATTTGAATCTGCTAACTTTTGTCAAAAAAGTAAAAATTTTTCATTTATAGTTTATTTATTTGGTAAAACTACTGTACATATTTTTCGGTAAAGTTATAGAGAAGCTTAGTCAAGATAACTTCGCACATAAAACCACCTATATCTCTCAAATTGACTGATAGAGTGTAACTTTGCCTGATGGATCCACGGTTTTTCATATATAAATATATATTTATTTCTATACTTGCAACCAATTTCTCAGATACAAAAGACAAGTATTTGTCGCAGTGGCACTTCTGCATAATGCTCTCCAGGCAAACAAAAAAAAGTCCCAGCATAGTTCTTTCTGTTTAGTTTTTAAAACTTCCATTCTGTCGCCAATGGCAACCTTGACATATTACCTATTGAACTTTGCAACATATCTTCACTTTATAAGTTACATCAGTGTCAGTGGCGTAGCGTGACTAGGGGACACCCGGGGCATAAAATTTTGGGTGTCACCCCCCTAAGTCGCAATAAAAATTATATTACAACCAATAGGAGAAAATGTATATAATTTTCGTGAGTGTCACCTCTGAAGCATGGTAATTGATTATTATTTTCGCGGATGTCACACTTCTAGAAGTGACACGCATGAAAATATTCGAATGGATGTCACCTCATACCGCCTCCTCCGCCACACCACGCTACGCCAGTGATCAGTGTTTTTAGTTTTTAAAACTATAACTTTTAAAAAGAATATATGATTACAAGTTCAACACGCATCTAGTGTATAGAGTTAAAAATAAGTTTATATATGAAAAATCGTGGATCCATCAGTCAAAGTTACATTCTATCAGTCAATTTGAGAGATATAGGTGGTTTTATGTGCGAAGTGATCTTGACTAAGCTTCTCTATAACTTTACCGAAAAATATGTACAGTAGTTTTACCAAATAAATAAACTATAAATGAAAAATTTTTACTTTTTTGACAAAAGTTAGCAGATTCAAATTAGTTTTATTAAATTTCAAGAAAAAGTATATCTCCAATTTTTTCATATGATAAAGTACACGAATTGCTCTTCCAAATGAAACCAGAAGATATTGTTTTCATTTGCCCCATTCAGAGATATCAACTTTTGGAAAAAACGTATTTCAAAAATTAAAAACCATTAATAACTCTTCACCCGTAGAAGATATCTTCGAAGTTTAGCAACCAAAAGTTGCGTCTTTTAAATTTCTAAAAGTTGTCCGAACTTAACTTTACTGAGAAATTTGAAATAAAAATAATAGAGCAAAAAAAATGTTTTTTTTTTTCAGAGCCACCCTAAGCAGAATTCCTCTAATTCAGTCAATTCAAGAGCTACAAAAAAGTAGTCTTCTACAAAATTGCTTAATATCAAGTGATCTACAACTTTGCCAAAGATAGTTCAACATTTTTTTTCACAAATAAGAATTTTAGTTATTATATTTTGCAGGTTTAAGGACCACCCTAATTTTCATTCAAGTGTGTATATAGACCTATATATAAGAAGCAACTTCTCCATAGGAAGTATTGCTGTAAAATCACAAAATCGCGTCGAAAACCCCATGTCCGCCTAAATTGTCGTTCTGTACCACTGTGCATTGGTATCAACCGTAGAGCCTTCGGACCTCTCAGGAGGGAAGCTGCGAGAGTAGGGCTCATCATCAACTCTGCCAAAACGAAATACATGGTGGCTGGTAGAGAGCGTTGTAGTCCAACGGATGTTGGTGCTGAGGTGGTGTTAGATGGGGAAACTTTTGAAGTAGTCGACGAATTTATTTACCTAGGTACACTAGTGACATGTGACAACGAGGTTAGAAGTGAGATAAAGATGCGGATAGCAGCCACAAACAGGGCCTTCTACGGATTGCGTAACCAGCTGAGGTCTCGTAGTCTGCAAACCCGTACTAAACTTGCACTCTACAAAACACTAATTCTTCCCGTGGCCCTCTACGACCATGAAGCATGGACGTTGAAAGAGGCCGATCGGCAAGCTCTTGGTGTTTTTGAACGGAGGGTTTTGCGTTCAATCCTTGGTGGCAAACTAGAAAATGGTGTTTGGCGCAGACTCATGAACTATGAAGTGTACCAGGTGTACAAATCGGCGGATATAGTTTTGCGGATAAAACACGGCAGGTTGCAGTGGGCTGGGCATGTAGCTAGAATGCCGGAAGAACGACCAGCAAAGATTATATTTAGCCGAAATCCCAATAGAGGCCGTCGACTTCGAGGTAGGCCTCACGTTTGCTGTCGACGAGGATGCCCGCGAAATAGGTGTTAGGGGAGATTGGAGGAAAGCAGCCCAAGACCGAGTAACATGGCGACGTATTCTGAATTCGGCATTGGATCGATATTCGGTCTGTCGCCGTAAAAGTAAAGTAAAGAAAAGTAAGTATCCTAACATGTACCCCCAAATGCTGAAGTCCAATGGATTTAAATCGGAGGTGCTGATGGAACACGCAAATTTTCGTTGCGCTACCTCTGTATAATCAATGCCACAAGCGCTGGCACTGGATCCTGTAGAAAACCGAAACATCTAAAGCATGCAAATTCCCTCTGAAAAATATGAAGCACTACCTTTATCTCTTACAAGTACACTAGAAACATATGTCACAATCAAAACAAACACAGCTGATTAACAAGGTAGACCTCCCGGTGCGAAAAGAGGCACTCGAATGAATGTATCACTTTCACGGTGGCACCCTGTAGTTTGAATAATAGATGTTCCGGGGCAACAATAAGAATTCTAGGCCGATCTAGATAGTATAGCCAAGGTGCGAGATAAATATTCGTAATTTCAGTATTTTCCGCAAATTGGCCAAAATAGGAGCTCCATGTGGTCAATATAGGACTACTATGGCAAAAATAGGAGCCCAAAGATGTATTTTTTTATTTAGAAAATATATATACAAAATGCATAGTTTCAAAAGATCAGCAAGGTGGCGCTAGCGCAAATGAAGTTTTGAATATTTTGAACTAAATTTATCTCGAAAATTCCTCCACATAGAGAGTTACAATCTGCATTCATGTTGTTCAGGAAGTCATTGATTTTTGATTGGTGCAAATTTTGTTTCGAAATTCGACTGCGATGCGCGCGGGTGCATGTAGTTTTAAATATTTATAGCTTAATGTACCTTGTGAATCTGACCACTTAGAATGTTGTTATTTTCAGCAAACTTGTTCAGAAGGTCAAGTGCACCTAATTGGACAATAGTTTAGCTGAGAATTCTTCTACCCCATTTTGGAATTCAAGATGGTGATTTCCAGTTTGTGGAAAACAGCCAAAAATGGCCAAATACTACCCAGAATGAACATTGTCGGAATTATAATGATACTCAGAATTCGGAACTATGGGGAAAAGATGCTTAATTTTAGGAACACGACTTATTCTTGAGGAGCTATTTAAAAATGCTATTATTTTTGATTACAAATATGTTCAGGATCAAAACGGTTTGTCCGATCGGTATGACGTCTTCGGCAAAGTTGCAGATAATAATTTTGTTTTTCCGAATAAAAAATATATACTCTAAAAAAAACATTTTTTTGAAAAAAAAACTAAAAGAAAAATTTTATGAAATTAATAAAGCTCATTTTTTTAAATTTTTTTTTTAAAAAAACAAGGATCACCTTAATAATGTACACTGTCCGAAGAAACCAGAAAACAAAAGTAATAATTACCCATAGAGTGCCCTATTGGAGATTAAAAATCTTTTTACAGCCAAAACGGTTTGTTTGAGGGGCATAGTGTTTTTGGCAAAGTTGTACATAATAATTTTGTTCTTCCTAAAAAAATGTACCCCGTGAAAAAAAAATTTAAAAATATTTGTTTCATAAAAAAATATAATTTTTTTTATTTCCCGGACAGTCCTCAATGTTTAAGTTATCTTTTGTAATTTTTATTAAAAAAATAAGATTATCGAAAAATTAGCTTTTTTAGGTAACTAATTTTTCAATTTTTCTCCTACCATTTTTTCAAGACAGAAGAAAAAAAATTTAGAGTTATTTTTTAAAAAACGAAATTATTATCTCCAACTGTGCCGAAGATGCCATATCGATCAAATAAACCATTTTGGCTCTAAGAATATTTATGATCACCAATACCTTTTCAGAATAGCTTCTCAAAAATGAGTTGCACAAAACAATTCTGCAAAAAATGCCGGAAATATTTTTGGAGAATCCATAAGAGAGGGTTTTTTTTTTTGTTATGTGCCTATCCATAGCTAATCTATGATCAAAATACGAAGAATCACATGCAAACTAGAGCTACATAGCGATAAAATTCCGTATTAAATTGTTCATCATCCAGAAGATCGATAGAATTTCGCGCCGAACTGCCTGCCATCCAGATTGACCTGCTGAACAAGTTTTCTGAAGATTGCAACTTTCTAGGGCGTCGGAAACACGAGATATCTGCTGCAATGTTCAAACTGGATGTTGCATTACTCAGGGAAGCGGTTCCAAACTTATGGCGGGTAGTGTATGTGAAATGATCCGATTTTCCCTTTGAACTGATTCAGTTACATATTTTTCGAAGATAGAAGAGCCCCTATCTTTTATACGTAACATACTATTGCCAAAACCGATGCTTTAACCCTACCAGAACGATTGTTTAAAAAAAATTAGGCTCCATTTCTTTGAAATAGGGGAACTGCTCCATTATTCATCTCATTAAGCCGACATTCACGAAGAATGCACGGAATTACCACCAAATTTTCACGAAATTATTGAACAAATGAGCTTACGTACTCTTATGGAATCGTTTAGCATTGTATATTTAGTAAAATTAGCTTAATTTATCCTGAATTTCGTAAATCAAACCATTTTTCACAACGCTTCCATATCCATCTCAAAACTTGAATCACTGCTCAATTATTCATCTCACAATGCCCCTATATTCATCTCACTGTTAATCATGAATGAATCACATTTTAATGAATGAACATAGCCGCAGCCCGTCGTAGTAGGTTACCTAGATATCCGAATATCGGCAGAGCTGCATGCCACCACGGGTCGACGTGTGGCGATCGTCGAGGGCGCACAATACAGGTGTGACCACTGACAGTACCGAACAGTCCCGGACCAGCAGCGGGAGGTCGCCTAGGGGTGGTGAGCGTCGGACCAGGGACAGTCGACTCCTCGCAAAAGCCACAATCACCCGGAAGCACCTCTGACGGAGGGAATAGAGCCGCTCCCAACACCCAAAAGCACTTACCCGCCCATCGGGACTGATGCCAGTGAGGTCCCGATTATGGCAACTGGCAGCGTAGTGAACGGATATGAGCTGGATTTCGGAATGGTACCGCATCCTCGGGCTGGCACCTGCATCGAGCTCCCTTAGTAAAGTCGTGTGACAACGGCTTGAAATGGCGAGGTGGTACCCGGTGCAGGGGTCTCCGTCCCATAAAACCTGGCAGGCCTTCCAGTACGTTCCGAGTCTATTGCCTGGTGGGAATCAGACAGGAGTAGGATCAGATGGTTGTTCCTGACTTGCGCCGGTCGGTGGAGTCATAGTTGCCCATAAGGCGCTATGACTGCTTACCCTAGCCATGACCTCACTGCTTCGGCATAGACCACCATGGGACCACATAGGCGACTACTCCACCATGGACAAGGATAGCGGCTGGAAGGGGGACCCATTGAACATCAAGATGAACACATTCAAAACGAAAGAGACGAGTGCGGAGGGATTACAAAATCCCTTCGCAAGAGGTGGCATCCAGCGGTCTCCGCAGAAGAAAGCTGAGACGGATGCGGCGAAGTCTGGAGGTGGAAAAACGGCGAATCCGTCGGTGTCCACACCAGACATCTCGGTAGACGGTCCCTTGCTAGTCAAGGCCGTCGAAAGGTGTATGGACACGCGGCCAAGATTGGCGGCGCTGTCTGAACAACTCGATGCCATAATCGAGTTCTTGGCTAACAGGCGAAACATCGCTGGCGACCTGAAGCAGAGCCTCCTCCTGCTTCGGAGCACCATTGATGAAGCCAGAAAGGAGCACGAAGAACTCGTAGCTCGGGTGAAGGCGGCCGAGAAAGCGGCCAGGACCGGGAGGGCGACTGCATCTAAAGAGGTGCAGACAGACGCCCCCTCGTTCGCGTCGGTCTGCTCCACGGGGCAGGTCGCTAAGCGAACGAGGCAGTCCCCGGGGGAAACGGCCCCCGGGAACACCAAGAAACGATTGGTCGTGCTACTCCCACGGGAACACACGCCAACCGGTTCAAGGTCCACCGCGGAAAAGGCACAGGTGGAGGCTACGGGCAACCCTTGGACTACCGTAGAGGGTAGGAAGCGTCGGGAAGGTGCGACGCGACATGATGGCGGAGCGGCCAGAGGACCAAAAAAGGTCAATAAGGCGCGGAGTAGGGGTGATGCCCTCATACTCAAGACGGATGGGTCGAAGTACTCAGAAGTCTTGAAGAAGATGAGGGGGGAAACCCAGCTCAAGGATCTGGGGGCGGATGTGCGGAGTATCCGCCGATCTCGCGAGATGATACTTGAGCTCCGGAAGGACGCCAAGAACAAGGGGGCTACCTACAAAACGGTAGCTGAAAAGGTCCTAGGGAAGGAGGTGCAAGTGCGGGCACTCACCTCAGAAGTGACTCTCCAGCTTAAAAACCTGGTCGAAATCACTGAGGGGTGCGACATTGCACAAGCCCTAAAAGCGAAGTGCGGGGTGGAGGTGACTAAGGAGTCAATCCGCCTCCGCAAAGGTCCGGCGGGGACCCAGATAGCTACCTTCCGACTACCGTCGGCGGACGCTAACCTGGCCCTGGAAGAGGGCAAGTTGAAGGTCGGCTGGTCTGTATGTCCTCTGGGCATACTTCAGCAACCAGACATTTGCTTCCGGTGCTTCGAGGGCGGACATAAGTCCTGGACCTGCCAGGGGCCCGATAGGAGCCAGCTGTGCAGGCGATGTGGAGGTGCAGGCCATAAAGCAAAGGACTGTGGGGAGTCTCCCAAGTGCATGGTATGTTCCGGGAAACGGGACGCCAAACACTTTATGGGAGGCCCCAGGTGCCCAGCCGGTAAGCCGGCTGCGAAACCACGGGCGTAAGGGTGACGCAACTGAACCTGAACCATTGCTTCGCGGCTCAGCAGCTGCTACATCAAGCAGCCACTGAGTCGTTGTCGGACATCGCCGTCATATCGGATTCCTACCGCATCCCTCCCGGAAACGGTAACTGGGTTGCGGATAAATCCAGTTTGGCGGCCATATGTACGACGAGCAAGTTCCCGGTTGAGGTTGTCTCAACCTCAGAAGAAGGGTACGTAGTTGCTAAGGTGAACGGAGTGTTCTACTGCAGTTGCTATGCTCCGCCACGTTGGTCTACCGAAAGGTTCACCCAGATGGTCGACCTCCTATCCATGGAGCTAACGGGCCTAACGCCGTTGGTGGTGGCGGGCGACTTCAACGCTTGGGCTGTTGAGTGGGGAAGTCGCTCCACGAACCAGAGGGGCCAGATCCTGTTGGGGGCTTTTGCAAAGCTCAACCTTGATCTGGCCAACGTTGGGAACAAAAGTACATTTAGCAGAAATGGTGCGGAGTCGATCATCGACGTGACGTTCTCCAGCCCAGGACTGATCAAGAACTGGAGGGTAGACAATGGCTACACTTATAGCGACCACCAGGCGGTCTGTTATAGTGTAGACAACAACGAGAGGCGGCAAGCGACGGGTAAAGCCAACACTCCGACCGTTCACGGGTGGAAGACATCGCAGTTTGATGCCGAGGTATTCGAAGAGGCAATGAGAAGGGAGCGCGAGGGGGGCAGTTGGCTCCGCCTGACTGCTGACCAACTAGTTGCTATGCTATCGCGAGCGTGCGACGCCACCGCCACCGGTTTACTGGTGGACGGACGCGATAGCCGACCTTCGCAGTGCGTGCCTCCGTGCAAGACGGAGGATGCAGCGTGCGCGAAACGAAGAAGAGAGGACAGAGCGCCGCGCAGCATTCAGTTCGGCAAGATCGATGCTAAAGAGTGCGATAAAGGCCAGCAAGAGGGCCTGCTTCGATAGGCTATGTGCGAGTGCCAATACAAATCCGTGGGGTGACGCCTACAGGATCGTAATGGCCAAGACTAAAGGCGCGCTGGCGCCTGCAGAGCGATCACCAGCGATGCTGGAGCGTATCATCGAGGGACTCTTTCCACGCCACGAGCCAAGTCCTTGGCCTCCGGCGGTCGAGTCTCACGTCCGACGTTCCAGTATCTCAGACATAGACCAGAGATGGTCGGCCAACCTGCCGAGCATACAATCCGTGAGCGACGACAGTCGTGTCGAGGCAGGGGAGGAGGCAAGGGTTACGAATGAGGAACTCATCGTGATCGCCAAATCCCTAAAGGTGAGCAAGGCACCGGGACCGGATGGTATCCCTAACCTGGCGATCAGGCTGGCGATAAAAACGGCCCCCGGGCTGTTCAGGGCAGTCATGCAGAGGTGCCTGGATGACTGCCTGGATGACTGGAGCAACATGATGGCTGTGAGCGGGCCTGGCACTACTCCGGACAACCTAGTCCGGAGGATGTGCGACGACCCGGACATCTGGAACGCGGTCTGTGCGGCCGCCTCTCAGATTGTTCTGGAGCTGCAACGTGTGTGGCGGGTCAACCACCAACACGCCAGTGGTAGCTAATTACCAGTCTCCAGGTAGTTAGCTAGGAGGTCATAAGAGTAAAGAGGGTGCCCCGACGTAATACTTAACCGTCGTTCCGGGAAGACCAGGGCTGGAGACTGGAGGGGTTTTAGTGGGTCGGGACAGGGATCAGTAGGTGCCTAGGCGAGTGTAACTACCCCAGCATCTCTCCCCCAGTCTCATCCCCACACCCTGAGTTCTCTTCTCAGGTGTCTGTTAGCAGATTTCCCCGCCACCTTAAAAAAAAAAAAAAAAAGATATCCGCTGCAGTTGTTTACGTGAAAAAGTGGTAACCTAGGTAACCACCACAGTGCTGTAGATTTATGTCAATTATGTCGGAATAATTCAACATTTTCAGTATGATTTTTTCGTATTAACAGAAACTGATTTGGCAGCTCTTGATTCACCGACACTCCACACCCAGGACCCTTACTCACACCCGTTTATTAACGGACCGGCGCCAACGGCTTTACTTCCTCATGCGATGGAAGGCGTGATCCCAGAGATTTTTCGCCTCAGAAAATCTCCCGATGTCGGCTAGGATTGAATCTAGACCAGTTGGGTTGGTTGTGAGTGGATCACCCCACCTCACAACCATCGACACCTATGTCGGCGGTGGGATTCGAACCCAGGCGTCGAGCGTGGTTAGCGGAGACGTTACCAACCACACTAGGCCCCCGCTTGAAAGTATTCTTAGTGTAATGAGTGATTTTGTTTAGTGATTAAAATGAAAAGTGGTCCACTAGTGATGAAAAAAAACTTTGGTTGGCTGCAGAACGAGTTCCGTTGTAGCCGTATAGAACGATGCGCGGATTTTGTTTTCTAAGGTAGGTGATTGAATTAAATGAGTTTTCGAGTGCTGATGCCCGAATATAATATCAAATTTAGTGCTTTAAAGTGAGTTTTTGAAGATTATACTTTATGAGGAATCTAAAGTGAACTAAGAAGAATCCATTCCGTGGATTAGCAGATTAGTTTAAGAAGAAAATATGCGTTTTTTTCCTGTTTTCAATTGTGTTTACATGTTGAATGAGATGAATATACGGGCTGAGATCAATAATGGAGCAGTTCCCCTACCATGTCGATGGAAAAACATTGCGTTTTGGCAAGATAACCATAATCACGTTACACCAAAAAAACTCCATTTATTTCCAGAATACGCAACCCAACAATTTTGCCTGTCGCCCAATCGAAGATTTCTTTGGGATGTTCTTTGGTGTTCAAAAATAATTGGAGACCAACCAGTTGTAAATAGTTTATTGGTAGCATCAAGAGATGCATTCGAGAAGTCGACAAAGGCCATACTCCACTCTCGCTCCGGTATTATATAATTTTTAGCAGGGGTTTTCCAAAAACCATGCTGAAAATATTACGTTCATCACATTAAAAAGCACTAAAAATTGTGACATTTCTCATTGTTAACAACATTGTTTTTTTTTTTTATTTTACCATCATAAAAATTTCACTGAAAAAATGAAAAATGGTAAGTTCGTCACAAATAATTTTCAACACATCAGTACCACTTCTGAATAACCTATTGCGGAAAAGCAATTTTAATGTTAAATGTTAAAGAAAAAATATTATAAAACGATACCTTTATCAAAATGATCAGTCAAGATCGATTCACCTATTAGCGTAGAATTGCGCATTTGTAATATGATGCAATGAGATCCCTTGGAGGTCTTTGATTGATCCTGTAGATCATTATATTAGTTCAAAACTAATTCTTACTTATCTAAAAATGGAATGAAGCTGTGACATAGTACCAGTCCACAGTGCACAGTGGTCCAATAAGGCAAAAAGTGGAACTTAATTCCATAGCGCCTTTTACCTTCATCCTAGCTTAAAAGAGTCTTCGGAACAATTGTTTGTATGAATGATCCGCATAATCGCAAATTGTTAAAAAGTATTGAAAGTTTGCTATACTAAATATAAAAAAATTAACTTTTTTGTGTTAAGAGTACGTTCTTGAAGTGATCGAAAAAATAAGCTAAAACATGCTATAACTTTGTAAGGAAAAGTCCTGGAGATGTGTGGCCTTCAACAAAACGTGTGTTTTGTATGCCCAAACGCTTCTTTAGAACAACGTTTTCTTGTATAATGTAGCTAACAAAAGTTAAGTGCAAAAAATAAACTTTTAAGTAAGTTTTACAGAAAATACTCAGTAACTCAGTACCCAATGAAGATAGGAATTTTATTTGCTCAGCAAAGATTCCTTTTTTGCATGTTCTAAAACTTTGCCGAATAAACCATTCCTCTATATCTTAACACAAAAAAGTTAGTATTTTGGATATATGAAAACCTACTGTAACATATGCTCGCCGTACTCTAATATGGGTGGATTGAGACAAATGGAACCTAAAGGAGAGTATAGTACTTCAGCTTAACTTCAAGGAAAAGTATTGACATCATGATTCCACTTGCCCCTTTTTAACCTATACGTTATCGTTAAAGTTATCGAAAAAATAAGCTAAAATATTATATAACTTAGTAAGGAAAAGTCCTGGAGACATATGACCTTTGGCAAAAATGCGTGTTTTGTGTGCCATAATAATTCCTCTGAACGATACTTTCGTGTAAAATGCAACTAACAAAAGTTAAGAACAAAAAACTAACTTTTAAGTAAGTTCTATGTTATATACTTTATAACTTTGTATTTTAAAAAGATAGGGTTTTCATTTGTTTAATGAAGTTTCATATTTTTTAATCTTCTACAACTTTGCTGAATACACTGTTCTTCTATCTCTTAACACAAAAAAGTTGATTTTTTCATTTTTAGTATAGTAAACTTTTCATACTTTTTGACAATTTTCGATTATGCGGGTCATTCATACAAACAATTATTCCGAAGACTTTATTAAGCTAGGATGAAGGTGAAAGGCGCTATGGAATTAAGTTCCACTTTTTGCCTTATTGGACCACTGTGCAGTGGGGCTTTTTAATACAAAGGCTGGCCAAGCAAAAAAAGTGTCGATAAATGCGACAGGAACATGGTATTTACATAATTTTGGGGTGCTGAACATGAATCTGGCATTCATTTTTATTTGGGCCATCCAAAAAGCACGTAATCGATTTTTTAATGATTTTTTGTCACTTTTCCTCCTAATTTTTTATTAAATAGGATTTTATTATCTTTAAGCAACGTCACTGGGCGTCCTCCTCATTGCAAATAAGCCAAATTTTGCTAAAATATAAACGATTTTTTATCAGCTCTCCCTGATTTTTATTTTTATTTTTATCAGCTGTTCCTGATTCAACAATTGTTTGCTTCAACAGAAATATGACTTCATCTGGAAGTTTTCTACAATTTTTTTTTTTTTTTGACTAATGTGAAATGTTCTCTCCTCTGGAGCCTCTTCGGTCATCCTTCCTATAGATAGTATTGCGGTTTGATTGATATAGCCTGACCTGAAACGTCGTTTTTGTCTAACCTGACTTTTTCAATCTCCGCACCTTTTCAATGTTGTTGCTTTGCAAGCAATCGTGGCAAAGTGCGGCAACAAAACTTTTAGGCTGCTGTTCTACAATAAATCACGTTTTTATTATTTTTTTTAGTGTCAGGACTACTATGATCTAATTTTACAATATCTAATGAAAGAGACTTATTTTGCACAGTTTTCCAACAACTTTTCCTTTGACACCAAAAAAATCTAAGCTGTAGAGCGTCTCAAAGTAATGTACTACTGTAAGTAATGTAAACGTCAGTATGCCAAGCTTCGAAAAGTCATACAAAAATCAGATTTCATGATATTGCGCCCAAATTTTAGGTTCAAGCACTTGAATGCTATAGCAAGAATGGAAAAATATTAGAAAACAGTTTACGTAAAAAAAGTTTTTAGGCTGATGGCCAGCGATTCCCCACTGTGCAGTCGTGGGCTTGAGTTTATAGTACTTTAAAATCTTAACTTCTTTCGTTTTGAAGGATACAAATTATTTCGTTATATATAACGAGGCATCAGGATGCAATGTGTATGCAAATATTTGTTTGAAACCTCAAAAAAACTTTCGTTAAGTCTGTAAAAAAAGCTATGGATGTCCAGAAAATAGTTTAAAATTTAAAATGAGGTTCATGAGGTTGTTTCGTGAGTATATACATAACCTTTTTTTCAATATTCAATATTACATAGATGGGACGGAAATCCATTTCCAACCTATCCGTATCACATACACGGCTATAATTATTTGTCGCAGTCATTCGAACTACATCCGGCCTTCGAATGCAAATTGAATGCATTTTAGCATGCACTTGACAATACGTAACCAGACGACGGGAGCGAACACAGTGCCATCACAGATGCACAACCGGCACCGGCTGTACGCGCTCCAGTTAAGCGCGCTCGCTAACAACAAACCTACGCCATCAGTCTGTCTGCAGTAAAGCCCATTGTTTGGTTCCAGTTCTCGACATTGACCCCGTTAAAATTTATTTTTCTCCAAAGAGCTGACCAAGTTTGGAGTGTGCTTGATGCTAAGCGACTCTCTAATAAGCGAATTTATAACGCCTTCTCGCAAAATCGAACATGATGCGTGTCATCCATATTAGAACCATCACTGCACTGGGTTCAGGGAAACGCAACGAGCAAAATACCAACATTGGTCATACGCCGTAACCAGTAGTAGGTGCGACATGTTCGGCGCGAATTATAGCGATTATAGCGATAGAATGATTAATGGGATTAGCCGACTGTTTCTAGTGCTACGGAAATTATCATTAGAACTTGCTCCATGCAAATTTAGTATCCAGTCTCAGCGAATTTGCTGCTATTTATGCGAAAATCATGCAATTTGCTTGCAAAGTAGAAATGCCTATCGCCAAATCCGACTGGAACAACTAATGTTTACAACTATTTAGGGAGCCTATTCTGGCTGAAGTGTTTGGACGAGTAAAAGCAAAAACAGTTGACCATATGGTAGCGCTACTTCCTGAGCTAACGGCTTCAAATATAGAATTGCCACAGGGCAACACTCCACCCCGTTATTACCGACTCGAATGTATATTTTTATTGATGCTAGTCGCTGCGAAGGAAATGATAATTAAGCGACCGAACTTAGCAAATATATTGATGGCGCAGTGCATAGCCAAAGTACCCATGCTGTTCTGTTCCGAGTATTGAGTGTTGATTGCTGCAAATGGATTAAATGATGATGACGCAGCTGTGCGCAGTATTGGGGAGAGAGTAGAATTCAAAATACTTTTTTTTACGAACTACACGTTTAAAACTACACAAAACTCTATGGTTCCGGTTCGGAAAATACGGAATTTTTAGGGATTGTGTGCTGTGAGGTTTTCATCTAGGGGCCATCCGAAAAAAAAACAGTGGTTAAGTATATTCAGCATTTTTCGAAAAAATGACAATTTTCTATATAAATTGCAATCAAATATTCAACGTTTAGACCATGCAAATGGATTAGTTATTTATTTATTCCACAATTACGCATCAATATATCAGTGTTTGAATTGTCAGCGCAACATCACTTTGAGGCTTTTTTTAAATTCTCTAACATATTTTCAGGTTTTTGATTGTATACTTCAGCTCCTCTGGAATTTACTTTCAATTCCATATTTTAAATATTTCCGATTTTTGATGCACTATTATTTCGAACATCATTTCATCTACTTTAAGAACATGTAAACTTGACTCTTTCATTAAAAGCGTCTTTTTTTCACCCCTGAGATATGTAGGTTCGAATTCCCCCTCCGTGTTCACGCTTGTGGATGATGATGATAATGATGGCGCAACGGGTTTGCCATGAATGCGTGGGTTTCAACCGAAACGGGCAACCGAACAACAACGCAACAGTCTTCTTGTCTTATTTAATGGAAGCCTTAAATGTCCTCTTTCTTTTTATTTTTATTTTTGCTTGCTACAGAGCAAGCTTGATTTGTTATTGAAGATCGTGCCAAAATTAAATTAACCAAATTAAAATCGAACACAACTTCTCCGACCATGTCGCGCCGGTCTGTATCAAGCCATTTACGCACCATTCCAGGCATATGAATTCCTTTATCTGGCATCGTGGTTAATCTGCGCAGCAATAAGTATAGAATCGCCGCCAGCAGCACCATTGAATTTATTGATTGTGCACACAGGGCTACAACTCGCTGCCAGTCCAGTCAGCCAGACCAGACGCCATCAAATATATAATAACCAAAATGCCCATTTTAGAGCATAATTGAGTGTCACTCCCATTCGCGCACCGTCCAGCGACAGCCACTTGACACTTAAATAAACATCTCGCACCCGATGGCCATAAGGCGCAGCGCGTTGTCGTGTTTTGTGTATTTGTTTATGAATGTTTTAATAATAAATCTTTCCCTTAAATTGTGGCACTTTTCGTTTGTGCAGTATGAATAATGTATAAAACGCGTCGTACGCAACGCTGTCGGTTCCTTCACCGGAGATGTCACTGGAGTCAAATATGGACATTCGAATGACACGATTGCATAATAACTGCACCGACATGCGACGTTGCTGGTTGTGCTGCGTGATGCACGCGGAGAATAATCGGAGATCGGCGACGAAGAACACCTTTAGTGTGATAAATCTCCACTTTGTATGAAGGTAATTTTATACACACAGCAGACTTGGCATTAGTCCGGCCGGATTATCATCACACTTATTTAGTCTGAATTTGATCGCGCTAGGAGTACGGGTGATTCATGCGGTTGCGGTAAAATACACTGGAAATCTAAATTAATGACAATAATGAAAAAAAATCAAATGTTTGGTCATTTTAATATTCGTTTTAAATCGGCAAGCGACGCAGAAAAAAGTTTTTTCTCCCATTTAAGTTTCATGACCATTTTCAGTGTAACACAGAGCCATTATTGATGAGATAATTTTCGCAACAGTGTCTATTCACATGCCTCAAAGGACTCCCCAAGAGTTCCAATGGTTTGCGATCGTGATAGAATGAATTGCCAGTCAACCATCTTTGGACAAGTGAACCATATTTTATCTAATGTTTCAGTCAGCTTTATTTATTCACTCTGCCTTAAGGTGGGCAGACGTGGGTAAACGTTCAGACAAATTGGTGTCGGTTTTGAGCCGAATTGTTAAAAGGAATATTTATGTTCAAACAAATTTCAATTGAGTTGTATTTGAAATCAATCACAGAGGCTGAGTCATTGAAACCTCATACAAATAACGACTCAAAACTTACTGAAATACTCGAGGAGGTGAAATTTGTCTCAGGGTCTGTCTCCAATCTTCAGGTGACCAACACATGCAGTGCAAAACCTCAAAAAAATCTGCAGGAAGAACTAGCTGAAAAAGCTTTCTACCCGAAAGCGGACCATACATGTCCAGGATGGAGATTTCTGGGTAACAAATGGCAATGGAAGCAGGACTGGTCCACTTATGATGCCAAGCAACGGTCTCGAAGACTACAAGAAAAAGCTGCCGAAAAAGCCAAAAGAAACCGTAAAAAAAGAAAACAACAAATCACTCATACCAGTAAACAAAACAACCAGCACAGCGGTACGCAAAACTATCAACGCAACAACGCATCAGACAAAGAATTACTAGCCACAGCAAAAGTTCAATTCGCCGGGCCACCCTCATCAACCGACCATCCAATAGCTGCACTTTCTGGAGCAATCCGCTGCTGGTGACAAACGCTATCTGAAAGCACGGCTGCGTGATCACAAAATTATGGATACGGTACGAACTTTCCTTGCTTTCCTGCATGATCAGCCAATAACGGTATGCATTCGAGGAATCACCAAAATTAGTGGATCGGTGATGCTGGTAGCTGAAGGACTACCAACTGACTTAAACCTGCTACGTGAAATTTTCCTGGACGTACATGAAGAACTGGGAATATCACGCGATGACGCTTTAGCAGACCTGCAGTCTCATCGGACATCGTTATCCAGTGAACGAACACACCGCCTACAACAACTAAGGGAAAGCACCGACAAATTTTACAAACCGAGTTTTCGGAAATAACGACCCCTTTCGATGAGAAAGAAGAAGACTTACAGGTAACACTCACCAACCCTCAAACATCATCAACCACCATATCACTAAAAATTTCTTCACCAACACAAAATGCGACTGAAATTTTGGTTTACTGTCAAAATTTCAATGGCATGAAAGGCCCAGCCAAAATGAAACAAATTTACAACAATCTTTTAGGCTTATCCTTTTCAGTCATATTGGCGACTGAAACAAACTGGGATGAAAGTGTCAAAAGTGAAGAGATATTTGGAAATATGTTTAATGTATTCAGGAATGACAGGAATCTTCAAGAATCCGAGAAGAAGTCAGGCGGAGGAGTCCTCATAGCGGTTTCTGTGAATTTTAATTCAGAAACTGTTGCTGCACCTAAATTCAAAGAATTCGAGCACATTTGGATAAAATCGCACATAGCAGGTGAAACACAGGTATTCGCCTCTGTGTACTTTCCTCCACATAACGCTAATAAAATTACGTACTAAAAGTTTTTTAATTGCGCAGAAAAAATTTTATCTGAACTACCTCCAGAAGTGGAAGGTCACATCTATGGGGACTTCAATCAAAACACCGCTGACTTCATCTTGGACCCTGAAAACGAAAGCATCCTATGTCCCAGTCGTTGGAGATAACATCACTCTGCACTTCATGTTTGACGAAATTGCTAAACTAGGTTTGAACCAGGTTAACCATGTAAGAAACCGTGAAAATTGCTATTTGGACCTACTCTTAACGAATATCCATGAAGATTTCTGTGTGACCGAATCATTTAACCCACTGTGGAAAAACGAAAAGTTTCACACAGCAATTGAATATTCTTTATTTTTACATAAATATCAAAGACCCAACGACTGTGAGTATGAGGAAGTCCTTGATTTCAAACTCGCGAACTATGCAAATATTGAAAACAAATTAAACTGTGTCAATTGGCAACAAATTTTTAGAGATGAAGGAAATGTCGAATCATCTGTTAGCGTCTTTTACAAAATTCTGTACAACATTTAACAAACAAACAAAAAATTTAAAAAACCGCAAACAAAAAGCTCACAAAATTTTCAAAAAGCACAATAGCAGTGAAAATCTAGCAATTTACTTGGAAATATGTGATCAACTGAACTTTGCAATCAGTGATGCATTTGAAGAATTCAATACAAAAACTGAACTAGAAATTAAGTCTTGTCCGAAAAACTTCTTCAATTACGTCAAAACAAAACTAAAATCAGACAATTTTCCATCAATAATGCAACTCGATGAACATGTTGGTGATAACTCGGAGAAAAATTGCAATCTCTTTGCAAAATTTTTCCAGGAAATCTATACCACATTTTCCGAAGAAAATCGCGACCGCGATTATTTTGCATTTTATCCAGAATATCCAAGAAACGTTGGTGTCAACCAACTTCAGGTACAGGATGTTTTGCAGGGTCTGAGAAATTTAGACCCTTCCAAAGGACCTGGACCTGACGGAATACCTCCAGCACTCATGAAAAATCTTTCGAAGGAACTTACATCTCCTTTGTTCTGGCTGTTCAATATGTCGTTGGAAACTGGAGTCTTCCCAAATATATGGAAAAGCTCATTTTTAGTGCCTATTTTCAAATCAGGGCGTAAATCTGACATACGTAATTATCGTGGAATCGCTATAATCTCTTGCTTTCCAAAACTCTTTGAGGCAATTGTCAATGAAAAGATATTTGCTCAAGTAAAAAATCGAATAACTGACAAACAACACGACTTCTTCAAAGGCCGCTCTACATCCACAAATTTACTTGAATTCGTAGATTACTCATTGAATGCAATGGATAATGGGAACCATGTTGAAGCTCTCTATACAGACTTTAGCAAAGCATTTGATCGTATTGACATAACAATGCTACTTTTTAAACTGCAAAAAATTGGAATTGAGTCTGGTCTCCTGAAGTGGCTTGAATCATATTTAACAAACAGGCAACAAATAATAAAATTCAATGGAAAAAAGTCAAATCCCATTCAAGTTACTACAGGTGTTCCCCAAGGCTCCCACTTAGGACCACTTCTTTTCATTTTGTACGTAAACGACATTTCCTTCATCCTCAAAAATGGTAAAGTTCTAATATATGCCGACGACATGAAGCTGTTTTTGGAAATAAAAAATCAAGAAGACATCAATGTATTTCAGAATGAAATCCACACTTTTACATCTGGTGTAAGAAAAGCCTACTTGAAGTAAATGTAAAAAAATGCAATGTTATATCCTTTAGCAGAAAATTAACAACACCCATAATTGTAATTGCACTAGGGGATCAGAATGTGAAGAAATGTGATAAAGTTAGGGATTTAGGAATAATCTTAGATTCTAAACTTAATTTCATCGACCACTATAACACTATCATACACAAGGCAAACAACATGTTAGGGTTTATCAAACGCTTCTGTTATAATTTTCAAGACCCGTACACTATCAAAACTTTGTATATTGCCTATGTGAGGTCAATACTGGGATACTGTAGCATTGTGTGGTCTCCTCGTCCTGGCGTACATAAAGAAAGAATAGAATCAGTACAAAAGCAATTTCTACTATATGCTCTTCGTAAGCTAGGTTGGACCGCACATCGTCTTCCGTCATATGAAGCACGCTACATGTTGATTGACATTCAAACATTAAAAGAACGGCGAGAGTATGCGATGGCTTCATTTCTAAACGATATCGTTTCGCAGAACGTTGACTCAGCAGTACTACTTTCTAAATTGAACTTTTATGCACCCATTCGACAACTTCGACACCGTAGTTTATTTGCTCTTAACCATCATCGTACGGAATACGCAAAAAATGGACCTATAAATAGTATGATGAATTCTTATAATCAACACTACGAAGCCATTGACTTTACGATGTCCCGGTATAAACTGAAACAGTATTTCAAGTCCTTGAGGCTGAGGACACAAAATTAATTTGTTTTATGTTCGTGTATAGTTTAGAAATTAATGTAACTAGTCTACATATATGATTGACGAAATAAATAAATAAATAAATAAAGAAAAGAGATAAGTTATGCCCAGCTGCTACTTTAGTATCTAGGCTGAATCTTAAAAAAAAAACATAACAATTGATTCAAAACATTTTTGAGAAGAACAAGAAAGCAAAGAGAAGTATTCAAAGTTTTAGATAGTGCTTCATGGCTAAACCAAACGTATATTTACATTATTTTTCATTACACTCAAGGGAAAACCAACAAGTGAATAAAAAACTAATGGAAATTTAATATAAATATAAATTATAGGCCTATAAATGGTCACGGTCGTCGATAATCGTCCTCTTTTACTTTTGAGGTCGGCAAGGCTGATGTTTGCGGTTTTTGGCAATCAACTGAGAAACTCATATCATTTCATTAGTTCAGAAGTGTGCCGGGTATCTGAACGATCGTTCTTATAAGTATTTTATTATCAGTTTTTCCCGAAAAAAACATGTTTTGAGCACTGAAAATTGTATAACAATTTTTTAACGGCAAAGTTAAACTTCGTGTATCAAAAATCGATCGTTCAACGACCGGCGTATTTAACAACGAACATTTAATAAAAAGATGAAGAAAATCGGTTCAGTAGTTTCACCGCAATCGTAAACACAGCGGAGTCATTTTTTTTGAGAAACTCCATTCCAAGATAAACGCGTATAAAGTGTCAAATTTAGCTTATGCAGCCGTGGCGAGATGCGTTGCAAATCTTTCTAACTTTCTCCCTATTGCTCAGATCTCTATGAAAATTTGTAAGAATGCTCTCAAGATGTTGTACTTCAAGACTCACCACGAGACTCATTATCGAAACTCATCACTACGACGTTTTTTTTTATTTCAAACGTATTTTGACATTTTTTAATAAATGAGAAGTACGCATGTTGTGCGCGGAGATTTTGAAAATTACTCATATCATTGATTTCTCAACAGAAATAGAATTAAATAGACCGAAATAAAACAAAATAACGTCGCCAATTACAGTGTACATCTCTCAGATGCGCGAATATTGTTTGACCATTAGTTCTGTGTACGAGAGCCGACGGTCATTCTACATTTACGAGGGAAAGCCTACTGCGACACTAGTGGAACGAATAAGATGAAAGTGTCCGTTTACAAGCCTGTTCACAAACCCCAAATTAGCCGTCTTACGCTGATTCTTTGTGAACTTTCACTAGGCAATCCATCACGGAGTAGCAACTACGAAATGTGCGGTCGTTCGAGCTCAAGCTGAAGGTATGAAGAGTAGTAAGTACAGTCGTCGTTCGATAACTGCAACATGTTTACATTGCAGTTATCGAATGCCGTTCGATAACTGCTACACTTGACACATGCCAAAATTTAGAGGGGGGTCCGTCACTACCATTTCAGTTTTCAATTATGTCGATATGTATTTTTTTATTGAAATAGTGGTAAAAATAGCAGAAAACTAAAATAGACAAGCTATTTGATTAATCAATTTGATATTGATATTTCCGCATCATAATTTTTTAGTAACTACTTGACATGACTAACATGTAGGCGAAGATAAAATTCATCACTACAATAGACCATTTTACGAGACGTTTCTGAACTCAATTCATGAATGAAATTTTGACAGAAAGCTCGGAACCGCTGACATAACGCAAGTAAAAGCAACATCAATGTCAGCAGGATCCGTGACACCTGTCAGTTCGTAAAATGGTCTATATAACGCTCGATCACAAAGTATTGTTTGTGATCTACTATGCACTGCCTCGCTGAGTAGTGAAAGCTAGCCAAACAATGCACAAAGGATTTTTTTTTTCTCTTATAATACTTACGAAAAGTGAACCACATAACATGGTGATTTTGCTTCATTGATTAATAGTGGAGATCTATAATCTCCCATCTAGAATGAAGAGACAACAAGTAAACGAAATCAGAAGAAATTAAAGAGTGAAATATTTTTAGAGATTTAACAATTTTCATTTTCGAATGCATTCAGAATCCCCCCGCGAGATCTGCCACTTCAATGTCAAATGTGACTTTGACATCAGATTTGACAGATTGCGGTCCGATAACTGCAAAGATGTTGCAGTTATCGGTCTTGCAGTTAAAAAGCGTTGCAGTTAAAAGTCTTGCAGTTATCGAACGGCGACTGTAGCTGAGGGAATGAGCTTAGTAAGCAGTAGACGCCAGGGCCGGTTATATATAGAATCTGCCGCTCTCTTTACCGAGTCTCATTAATAACAATGAAACTGAGCATTTCGAGCAGTCATTGCTTTCGGCTACTGGCATCGAATCGCGGTGAACATTTTCGCTGCCAAACAGATTTGAGCACGGATTTCTTTCCCGTCTGGTGTTCATCGAGTCATTTCGAAAGAAACTGATGACTGTCTCATTTGACGGAGAGTTTGTATTATCACTAGAGAAACATTATATTAGAGAAATGACGAGGCACTCATCGTTAAGGCAACTGTCACACCAAAACAAATAAAGGCAATGCAAAATCATACAGCTCACCCGTTTTGTTGAGACTGTTACGTAACTGAAAAGTTTGCTCAAAATTGAAAATTTGGAGGAGGGTCAGGTTGTTCAGCGTTACGTAATTTTAGGGTGGAGTCATATCGAACGTTGCTTATTGTTACATAGGGGGAGAGGGGGGTCTGAAATCAAGATTTTTAGCGTTAGGTAATTTGTGTACGACGTCTAAGAAGGCTCTGAAAAAATCTGCAGAAACTATGAATAAATCTGCAAACATCTGCGAATCGATAAAAATCTGCACACCAACTTTGAAGAACTGCGTTTTACAGACAAAGCTGCTTATCTGGTATCCCTGCTTTAGCTGTCAAAATCGAAGCAAGAGCATTGGAGTAGTTTTCATTTGACTCACAAAGTGCTCGAAATAAAACATTTTTTATTACACAGCGTCACTATAATCTGATAATTGTTAATTGAAAATGACTTTGTCTGGTACTGCGAATGACTGGACCAAAGGTGCAATATAGTTTCCACATGCGAACCATTAGCCTTCCAGTTACCGAACCCCTACCTCCTCGTTGGTGCCAACCGGGATACGAGTAACTAGTAAGAAGAAGGGTAACCAACCCCGGCGGGACTACCGGTAGTATGCTGACAGGTAACGCCACCACAAGCGCCCTAAACACCCATAAGAGTTATTTCCAAGTCATTGTTGTGTTCGGGACTCAAAACAGTAGCACTACGTCGGTCCTCCTGCGAGAAAGTGGGGTTGGTCGTGGGCCTTGCAAGCCCGCACCGCGAAAAACAAAAGCAACGAACCTATTAGGGGTACTGGGGGTAAGCCCGGCCCTGAGGGTAAGACCGTCACCCCTGGGATTTAACTAGAAAACACTAATTAACTGTATTTTGGGATATGTGAAGTGTTGGTATTTAATATTTTAGACATTTTAAGACACATCGAAGCCACCGTGAAACGTCAAACGTCAAAATAATAGACAAAACATGCGCTACTACACTGCCTGTAATCGCATATTTGTAACATTCGACATTTTATGGAATTCGCGCTTTTTATTGGGTAATGCTTAAAATATTATGTATTTTTTACATCTGAAAAAATAAGCTTATGTTTGTTTGAAAAAAGTTGTAAAAAATACCAAGTTGTTTTGTCACATAGCGTAAATAACCGCATAATTGTAACACTACTTAACTTCTTCAACTTTTTTGTCAAAAAAGTTTCCATCTAAATTCACATCTGCATCCTTTGGAATTCGGAAGTTATTCTGGTCCGGTAACCAACCACCGGTGATCCGTTTCTGATGTTCAGCTCATGCTTGTTGAACACAAGAAAAACTTCATTTCCCCCGTGATATATTCCAAAAGTAGCTTGAAAGTGACGGCATAAAAGTATCATTGCGAAAATTTCAACCAATTTGACTTCAAAAGTAATGTTCAATGTATACATAGTGTAAAGTAGTGCTTTCTTCAAGATACTAAGCTTAATTAAAGTGTCTATTTGCAAGAATATATTGGGAACAATGCATTTAAGGACAAATTAAAAAAGTATCTTTTGCTCGAACAACCAATTTTACAAATATGCGATTATGGGCAGTACAGCTGATGCGTAAAAGGATGTAATTTTTCGTGAGTGGAACTTAAGCTTTTATTCATTTGAAAAGACTAAAATAATTTTTCGTTGCTCTACAATTTATTGCCTGTATTGTTAGCAATCACAGGAATGCGATCTAAGGTAAATTGAAGCGATAAATTTGTAGAAATACTTTTTTCAAAGAAAATTGTGCTGTCGGGGTAACACCGTCACCCAGTGAGTGGGGTAAGCCCGACATGGTCTGAGGCTAGTTGGATGTTACTGACACATATTTCTCATCTATTACCGATGGCTCGCTGCTAAATAAATTGATTAGTCGACTTAAAACCATGCAATCAAGTCCTTCTGTGATTTATGTATGATTCCAAGGGTTATTAGAGGTGTCAAATGTACTGAATCAAGTCACAAATCTGACCGCTTTCCCGGTGGTATTTGAAATATGCTCCGGTGTGGTCAATGTGATCCTGGCTTCGATTAAACTAGTTAATAATATGATTTAAAGTGCCACATGATAGGCTTGCCGAGTATCAAATTCTTTTATTGTTTATACATAATGTTCACCGGCACTTGTTCCGGCAATCTCCCCAGAACCAGCTAACCGACAACAACCAAATTCAACAGTAACATACAGAATTGTAAGATCTCTCATTTGGCGGTTTCCGAATTCAAATTGGTTCAGTAAATTCATGAACAAACTTAGGTGCCGGTGTTACCCCCAAGAGGTGCCGGTTTCACCCGCACTGATTGCTAAACGTCGTTTTTATCTTAGTTTCACTATTACTAATAATAGTAATAGTAATAGTTTCACTATTACTTGTAAAATAACAGTTTGAAAGTACTGAAAACCTTCATATCTTGTAGAAAACAATCTGGGCAATGATTCTGTAAAAGAAATACAGGTTGAACTCGATTATCCGGAGACTCGATTATCCGGGGGCCGATTATCCGGAGAAAATGGCTCGATTATCCGGAGTATTTTTTTTCTGTATGTCTATAATGTATTTTTGTCTTCCGGGTCATTGGGATTTTCGGGGTTGTTCAAAATTGCACCAACAATGTCCCGTTCTGTTTATGTAGTTCGGTTTTAGCAGTTTTCTCGTCGTTCCTTCAACCAATTCTTACTCAACAACCTCCAAAAGCAAGCATATTGTTTTTAGTTGCCGATGAGTACAACCACTATTGGTCAACCGGTTTCGAATTATGGTCGGAACATATTTCTGTAATATGATGGCCATGATCAATGCAGTACTTAGAACCACAAACTGGCCTGTTTCGTTGTTGTGCCGGATACTCCTGGATTATTGAACCAAAACTCAACAAGCGAAATCAATAACGATTTGAAATCCGTAAAGTAGCCCATTAGTGGCCATATCGAGCGTCTAGGTCGTTATAGGTCACTTAGGAAATAGAAACAAAATCATGAGTGTTGTCAAAATTGAACAGGGTCTTTATATGTTACACCTCAATTCTTCTTAATATATAAAATAATAAAACAGATAAATACCTAAATCAAATCAAGTTCTATTATATTTTCTGGAAAATATTTCCTTTCATCTCTCGAAGCAAAAGCTGTCTTTCTAATAGGAGTTTTGATTTATTTTATTTGGTTTTTACATCTTCGAGATAATCAATATAACATAATTTATTATTACGCCGACAATTTTTAATTTATTTCGTCGGCACATGTATTGTGTACAACATGCTATAATAGAAAACTCACTGTTCAAAATGAAAGATATTAAAAATTAAAAATGGCTCGATTAACCAGAGGATTCGATTATCCGGAGCGAAATGTTTTTCAAAACTCCGGATAAACGAGTCCGACCTGTATAACAATATTCGCCATCTAGTGCTACTAAAGAATTATTTTCCTTAGGGGGCCGGGCTTACCCCCAGTACCCCTACAGAAAATTCAAACCAGAATAATCGGCAAAGACCCAGGCGAAGAAAAGAGACTAACGATTGGATACTCGGAACATGGAACTTCCGTTCTCTCAATTTCCTAGGAAGTACCCGTATACTTTCCAAGGAATTGAAAAACCGCAAGTTCAGCATCGTAGCGCTGCAGGACGCTGCTGGAAAGGAACGACGGTGCCTACGTATAAGGATGAACACACCATCTACCAAAGTTGTGGTGACAGACATAAACTGCGCACAGCTTTTATAGTGATGGGTGAGATGCAGAAGCGGGTAATCGGGTGGTGGCCGGTTAACCCCAGAATATGCAGATTAAGAATCAAGGGCCGATTCTTTAACATTAGCATTATAAACGTGCACAGCCCTCACCTCGGAAGTACTGATGATGATAAAGACAAATTCTACGCGCAGTTGGAACGTGAATACGCTCACTGCCCAAAACATGATGTTAAGATTGTCATCGGGGAAAACAACGCTAAGGTCGGTCAGGAGGAGGAATTTAAACCGGTAATTGGACGGTTCAGCGCACACCGGCTGATAAATGAAAATGTCCTAAGACCAGTGGTGGGCACTATTCCGCTAATTCGCTAATTGCTAATTAGCGACGCTAATATTCAGTTAGTGATTTCGCTAACTTTTAAGCTGGTTAGCGGACTGTTAGCGTCGCTAAAATTTAGGCCTCAGGAACGCTAATCGCTAATTCGCTAATTTTGTAGAGAAGCGACAAAATTACTTTTCTCGAAAAGTGTGAGTCGCTGATGGCGTACATAAATTGCTTCGAGTGATGAACATACCTTACTGCAAAAGTTACTTTTGTATATGTTCAATTCAAACAACGTTCAATCACATACATAAAACATACGTAACACTCAGGAAGAAATCTTCCAAAAAAGTTGGTACAAAATGAATTACTTGAATGGTACCACACTGGGAGGGAGAAACGGATACGAAGCTGTGTGAGTGTCAAAATGAACCAGAATGAGCTGTCATTGACTGTCAATTTGAACCAAGGAAAAAAAGCTTTTTTTGCGATGAGTATTTTTATAACTGATACTTTTCAGTTGCACGAAAAAATATTTATCGCAAACAGTTTTTGTATTCATTGTCGTTTTACGAAATATTTTGGTTTGTTTTTACGTAAAATAATAAATTTCAAGCTTCAAGTAATAATCATGCCAGCGTACTTCGATTACTACACTTGCGCTTCTCTGGATTTAAGGCTTTGGTCACAATTTCGAACACACTTCATCACGATCGAACTCAAACTCTGAAAAAACTTTTATACAACGGCAAATTAAAAAAACACAGACTCGGAAAATTAGTCTGTAAAACTTGCACATTCAGTATTCCTGATGTTACTAAAACTTCGTTTGAGTCATGCATGCGTTACAGCAAGAAGATAGGTACACGCTATCAGAAAACGACGCATGTGCGTGTTCTCTGTTTTGAGTGTAGTATTCGTTTCGCCCTCCCAGGTACCTCTGAATAAAATCACTGTTTGAGTTGTTTTTTAAGGGAGTGTACCCGCGCACCCCAGCATTTGTCTCGTTCCTACTCGAAAAATGCTGCATTGATTTTGTAAATAACTGTTTGACAGTTCCTTATGAGATATTCTTTGGGGCTCGATAAAGCCGAGGAAAAAAATTCATTTTGTTCATTATTTATCGAGCAGTTTAACAGGACGAGGTACGGAGTGCTATGAGGCAACGTGTACCAGAAAAAAACGCCAGTGTTACGTATGTCTTATGTATGTGGTTCAATGGTCTTAATTGTCTAGAATTCCTCTCTTTACGACACAAGTGCAAAGTCACAGGAGCATTCTGGAGAACAAACTCAAGGTGATCTAGATTAAATTTTTGAAACGCCAAAAATTTTTCTGCATACAATTGCAATGCGCTAGAAGTTACAGCAAATTCGGTTCTACTTTTTCGACTTGAACGACTTGAATTTTTAAAAACATTTTAAAGAGCATTTATATTACATACAACCAGAGTCACTTTTGTTGCTTCCTATTTTCACAAAATCTTTAAGTATGACTGTTTTGTGAATTTTGAGCCTCTTAGGGAACATACTTAAATGACGTAGCATTTTTTTTCATGATTTAAGACCCCCCTCCCCCCTCGTTGCATTTGGTCACAAAACCTAGACCCCCCTTAAAAAAACGTAGCATTCGCCTACCCCCCCCCCCTTCACCGCTTCTGAAAAAACGTACAAGAATACAAGTTTTTTTACGCGGTTTTTATACGCGATTCTTTATACGCGGTTTTCTACGAGGTTTTTTTATGCGGATTTGTGAATTAACACTTATATTTTAATTAACGCGGTTTTTTTACGCGGATTTTTTAATTACCGTGCTTTTTTTTACGCGAAAACGCGCTAATTCAAAAACTTTTTCGCGAATTTTCGAGTCAACGTGGGTTTGGAACCAGAAACGTTTAAGTGTTTATCTAGTAGAAGACTTAGTTCAAAAAATACCCGACGCCCTCCGAAAGATCCGGAATGACCGTCACAGAGGACAATTTTAAATACTGGTTCTAGAGCGTCTCGGGTTTTTTCAAAGCCCTTCTTGCTGGTTCACTTAACGCGGATTTTTGAAATATCGTGGTTTATTTTACGCGGATTTTTGAATTAACGCGGTTTTTTATGCGGATTTTTGAATGGGCGCGTTTTTTTACGCGGATTTTCGAATTAACGCGGTTTTTTTACGGGGTACGTATCCCCCGCGTAATAAAAACCTGACTGTAGTAACATACATACAAAAAAATATTTGAAAAAAAAACCGTGTCTAATTCAATTTATTTACAACTTATAGACTCGTGACTGCATCTTCTGCTACGAAGGGCTTGTGTTTTGGTACAAGGAGTAAAGGTGTTTAAACAACTTAGTATGATCCATATCTGCAGAAAACACATAAACTATTCCGGAAATGAAACGAGTATCTTGTAATTTTCACTATTAAAAGCCACAAAAAAGCAACGATTTTTGTATTCAAAACAGATTGTGCGTTTGGAAATCCAAGTGATTGTTTATGTAGCAGAGCTTTTAGAAGATTTCAGAATTCCACAGATAAAAACATTTCGACAGATCTCGCTGCAATACTTTGTGCAATGTTCTAGTGTATTTTTAGTATACATTTTTCCTACAAAAAAATCAGTTTTTAAAAAAAAATGCTACGTCGATTTTACTAGAAATCCCCCCCTCCCACCTTGTCACAGCTTGTCACAAAATCCCTCCCCTCCCCCCATAAATGCTACGTCATTTAAGTATGGTCCCTCATTGTAAATAGCGCTCGAAAGTAATTATTTTCGTTTGTTTTATGAGAATAAACTCATCCGTATGACAATTCATGTAATAATAAGTTAGCGATTAGCGATTAGCGAAAGTTCCGCTAATATAAGTTTAGCGTTTAGCGATTAGCGATTATCGAGCTAAATTTTCCAGTTAGCGGATTAGCGATTAGCGTCGCTAAATTTTCAGTTAGCGGTGCCCACCACTGCCTAAGACTAATTCGCCGCCTCCAAGAACATGACCATACGTAGCACCTTTTTCCAGCATATCATACATCGGTACACCTGGAGATCACCTAACTAAACAGAAACTCAAATCGACCACGTTTTGATAGATGGTCGGCACTTTTCAGACATTATCGACGTCAAAACACATCGGGCGCTAACATCGATTCGGAACACTACCTAGTGATGGTAAAAGATACGCCAAAAACTATCCGTTGTGAACTTTACCCTGCGGCAGGTCCTCCAAAAATGCCGCGAATACAAAGTCCCTACGCAACATCTTTTCATCGATTCCAAAGCCGCTTATGACGGATACGTTGGCACGTGGCGAGAACAACGAACAATTACCCTGCAAAATTGATTCTCATCTAGAATCCGGTTGGTACGAGACGAAGAGGAGCACAAAGTGCAAGGTGGTTAGACCAGGTGAAGCATGATCTGGCAAGTACGGAGTGTCCGCGGGATTGGAGGCGGGCAGCCATGGATCGATCAAGTTGGCGGAATTTAGTTGTGCAGGCCATGTTTTAGGATACTTAACTACACTTAACTCAAAACAAAAAAATGCGTGTGGAAAATTCAATTTCATTCTTGTTCGTCACACGGTAGCGAGTGGAGCCTACAGTATGGCTGTTAGAGGTACGTGACATCAGAAAAAGAGAGCTGATTACGAGTGAACTATTAGGCACTGCGGAACACCTTAGGGGTCATACTTAAATGACGTAGCATTTATGTGGGGAGGGGGGATATCATCATTTTGTGACAAGCTGCGACAAGGGGGGAGGGGGGAGTTCTAGTAAAATCGACGTAGCATTTTTTTAAAACTGATTTTTTTTGTAGGAAAAATGTATACTAAAAATACACTAGAACATTGCACAAAGTATTGCAGCGAGATCTGTCGAAATGTTTTTATCTGTGGCATTTTGAAATCTTCCAAAGGCTCTGCTACATAAACAATCACTTGGATTTCCAAACGCACAATCTGTTTTGAATACAAAAATCGTTGCTTTTTTTGTGGCTTTTAATAGTGAAAATTACAAGATACTCGTTTCATTTCCGGAATAGTTTCTGTGTTTTCTGCAGATATGGATCATACTAAGTTGTTTAAACACCTTTACTCCTTGTACCAAAACACAAGCCCTTCGAAACAGAAGATGCAGTCACGAGTCTATAAGTTGTAAATAAATTGAATTAGACACGGTTTTTTTTTCAAGTATTTTTTTGTATGTATGTTACTACAGTCAGGTTTTTATTACGCGGGGGATACGTACCTCGTAAAAAACCGCGTTAATTCGAAAATCCGCGTAAAAAAACGCGCCCATTCAAAAATCCGCATAAAAAACCGCGTTAATTCAAAAATCCGCGTAAAATAAACCACGATATTTCAAAAATCCGCGTTTAGTGAACCAGCAAGAAGGGCTTTGAAAAAACCCGAGACGCTCTAGAACCAGTATTTAAAATTGTCCTCTGTGACCAGCGTTGCCAGGTCATTTTTTCAAAAATCTGGAAAAGGCAAAATAAAAATCTGGAAAAAATCTGGCAGTCATTTCGTGGGGTGAAAGGTTAATTTTTCGAATAAAAGTCTTGGGGTACGCAAAATTTGAGGTGACAAAATTGCAAAATTTCGCGCCAAAATTGAAGTGATGACCTTTTTGCGGAACAGAGAAAATAAAATCTGGATCATCCATGAAAAATCTGGATAATTGGACATCAAAGCTGTCTACCTGGATACATGTTCAAAAATCTGGATGATCCAGCTAAATCTGGATACCTGGAAACGCTGTCTGTGACGGTAATTCCGGATCTTTCGGAGGGCGTCGGGTATTTTTTGGACTAAGTCTTCTACTAGATAAACACCTTAACGTTTCTGGTTCCAAACCCCGTTGACTCGAAAATTCGCGAAAAAGTTTTTGAATTAGCGCGTTATCGCGTAAAAAAAACCACGGTAATTAAAAAATCCGCGTTAATTAAAATATAAGTGTTAGTTCACAAATCCGCATAAAAAAACCTCGTAGAAAACCGCGTATAAAAACCGCGTAAAAAAACTTGTATTCTTGTACGTTTTTTCAGAAGCGGAGAGGGGGGAAGGTAGACGAACGCTACGTTTTTTTTAAGGGGGGTCTAGGTTTTGTGACCAAATGCTACGAGGGGGGAGGGGGGTCTTAAAAATCATGACAAAAAAGCTACGTCATTTAAGTATGTTCCCTTACCTTTGTTCTGCATACGGCAGCAAGAGGTACCATCGTATGCTGCAGCATATTTTGCTGGTACAGCTAACGAAGGGGAGAGAGGGTGAAATTGTGTCATCCAACTCGTGACTTGTCAGCCATCTGTTCCGGGTCAGAAGACTAGTCTTTGTTGGTTAAGTATTTGAGGAGCCTTATTCAAGAAAGTTTGGTCTTGTGATCGCCATGAGATGGCTGACAAACAATGGGTTTGTACGGCACAGTCTCACCCCGGCTTACGGTACTACTAGTGCCAAATACTCATGTATTTCCCAATAATCATTTTTACAATAACGACCGGGGCACCGAAGAAAAGCGGAAGCGGAACAGTCGCAGTAAGATATAACCCTTATTATAAGAATTTTCACTGCAAAATTGAGTGATTTTCCAGTTTAATTGTTTCTTTGTACCTAGTTAAACGCCGTTATCGGTCCTATATCGATAACGTAAATTAGTTAATCTAGAACTTGGGTAATTTTCGCATCAGGAAGGCACAAATTTCTTTTGGTACTTATGACAATCACTTATAACCTAGTATCGGACATGTTTTGTTTCGTTTCTCATTCTTGAGTCAGCGTCGCTCCGCCTTCATTGCAAAAATCTACGCTCAACTCGATACAAAAGACTGCGTGTAGAAAATTCAGCTTCATTCTTGTTTTTAACACGATAGCAAGTAGAGCCTTTATAATTATTGAAAATACACGGTGTATAACAGGCGTAGTGAAACATGTTAAACAACAGTTTGTTTGAAAATTATGTGCAATATCATTAAAATTTCAGTTGATTCTAATGTAAATGAAATGTAATGTGTAATTTAAATTTGCGTGGAATATTATGGAATTTTCTATCATAAGCGATGGATGCAATTATTTACATGAGATTCGATATAGAGTTTTCTTACTATGTACGTCACCATTTCATACCCCCCCTAGGGCTGTATACCTTGTAGTATTTTTCTAGAATTTAGCGTGAGGAAAGAGATAGGGAGGAGCCTGACAAAACACTCATGCGTAAGAAGCCCCTTTGACATCGAACCGCGTGATTCTACTAAGGTTCGAACTCATGACCATGACAAAGCGGACTCTGTAATCTTGAAGCTGCTAGCTCCCCTACCTTACTTATTACTGTTCATACTGCTGAAAAAGTTGATGGCCGGTAGCATACAGCTGCTCGGATAGCAACGCTCTGTGTCGCTGCAGAGATTTCAAACTTAATATAAAAATTGGCGCCAATTGCGCACAATATTGATGTGGTTCCGCGTCATCATTTTTTTGCATATTCTAGAAAAGGCCGAAATGAGGAGTTCAAAACTTGGTCTCAAAAGTACGTCCAGACAGCAAATGAAGCATATTAAACCCCGAATTATTCAGCTCTGAGACTTTAATGCTTGAGTTAGCTGAGAAAGTTGTGCAGTATTTTTACCAATACAGTGATCAATATCATTGATGATACTTTTCCAGCATGACGGTAAGTTGAGTTTTAAATCTTAAAAAAAGAACCGCAAACAAAATAAGAATAGGAATCAAGATAATTAAAGGTCGATTTTCATTATTTGACTGAAAAAATTTGACTGAAATTTGACTGAATTCTTAAAGAGTCAAGAATCTGCCTAGAATGAAATAGATTATTAGGTATGCAAAAAAGTATATTGAACCATATAAAAACACCCATCAATCATCAACCATTTTAAAGCATGAATAGCCACAATCTGACGGAATTACAAAGCAGCAATTCATAAAGTTCTAGGTACTGGCTACCGCACATAGGTACATATCATATAAACCAGCCTACTTCTTCTACACAAACCCGCTGCAGTCATCAAAGTGATTCCGCAGCCACACTGTGTACAATGCTGCAACTGTGCACTGCATAGAAGGTCACACTGATTGGTTAAGACTTCCGCTGCCCAGCATGCGGTTGGCTCCCAGTCAGCAACGAACGGGGTGGTCTCGGTACGACAATGGCAGCGAAAATATGCTCTGCATGCATAAGGCTCACTATAAGCGCCGCACCGGTCGCCAATCCGCGCGCGTCGAATGCCGAAGAAAGCAATGCTCTACAGTGACAACATTTGATGACTCACGCTCTTTGGTATGTCTTGTTGTTTGTTGTTGTTTTACAATGCCGTCGACTGTTCTGTGAGGACGCAGAAGAATAACTCACCTGCCGGTCATACGATATACTGACCTAACTTTTGATTACATGTTCGAATTTCTAGGACTTTCAAGAAAGAACTAATGTTTACAGAGATAATATTTCCTCCACTGACTCAACGAGCAGATATTTCAGTCCGGATGAAATCGTTTCATTGCACCCGGTTAACGTTCTTATCTTGGCAATTAATCTCTCGTTGGATTGTGTGCACGGTTCCACATGGTTCCGTCCGCTGCCGTCCTCCAGACACGATCGTATGGCACTTTACGTTGTTAGTTTGTTCTTATTCACTCAGATTTTTTTTCGATCTTATGAACGCCATGTTGCAGGCAAAACCAATGTTTGAAGCCATTCAAATAGACACAAATTTTACTATTTAAATTGTTTCTGATTTAAAATTTAGCAATGATTTTAAATAAAACAATTAAAATATTAAATTGGAATGCTCGCTCATTGAAGGCCAATGAGAATGAACTTTTTAATTTTTTAACAGTAAATAATGTGCATATTGCAATTATTACTGAAACATTTTTGAAACCTAACATAAAAATATGATCCCAATTACGTGGTTCATAGATATGATAGGATTCAGGGTTCTGGCGGTGGAGTTGCAATTGTTATTCATCGCCGAATCGAACATCGTGATCTTCCCCATCTTGAGACGAAAGTTATTGAAACTTTGGGAATTGAAGTTCAAACTGAACTTGGGATTTTATTTATTGCCGCAGCATATTTACCATTTCAATGCACACGCGAGCACAAAAATTATTTTAAAGGTGATTTACAAAAACTCACCAGAAATCGTTCGAAATTTTTTATAATCGGCGATTTTAACGCTAAACATCGTTCATAGAATAATTCTCAAAGTAATTCCAATGGCAAAATTTTATTCAATGATTGTTCTTCAGGATACTATTCTATTTTGTCTCCGAATAGTCCTACATGCTTTTCTTCTGAAAAAAACCCTTCAGCAATTGATTTGGTGCTAACAGATGCTGACTTTGATTCTGACCATCTTCCAATAACTTTTTCTTTATCACATGAATCAGTTTTAAACCCTATGAGCTCTGTTTTTAAATATAACAAGGCTAATTGGGAAAGATACAAAACTCATATTGAGAGAAATTTCAATAATGAGCTTGATTTGCAAAACGAAGTGAATATTGATTCCGCTTTGGAAGCATTAAAATGTGCAATTGTTGATGCCAGGAATTATTCTGTTCCAAAGCTCAAGTGAAATTTGATTCACCAATAATTGACGAAAATCTTCAACTTCTAATTCGTTTGAAAAATGTCCGCAGACGTCAATATCAACGTTCTCGTGACCCTGTTTTTAAAACTATTTATAAAGATTTACAGAAAGAGATTAAACATAGATTAACTCTTCTGAGAAATCAAAATTTTGAGACTAAAGTTGAAAAATTGAAACCATATTCAAAACCTTTTTGGAAGCTGTCGAAGATTCTTAAGAAACCTTCAAAGCCTATTCCAGTTTTGAAAGATGGTGAACGTTTTCTTGTATCCAATGAACAAAAGGCTCAAAGACTTGCTCAGCAGTTTGAGAGTGTTCATAACTCAAATTTGAATTTTGTGAGTCCTATTGAAAATGAAGTCACACGTCAATTTGATTTAATTTCTTCCCAGAATTTTTTACCTGCGGAAATAATTGAAACTAACTTGAATGAGATTAAATCAATTATAAAAAATTTCAAAAATATGAAAGCACCTGGTGACGATGGAATCTTTAATATACTAATCAAACATCTCCCTGAGAGCACAATGGAATTTTTAGTGAAAAATTTTTAATGGCTGCTTCAAAATTGCATATTTACCCAAATTATCGACCAATCAGTTTGCTTTCTTCAATAAGTAAACTGTTTGAGAGAATTATTCTTAACAGAATGGTGTCACACATTAACGAAAATTCATTTTTTGCAGATGAACAGTTTGGATTTCGCCATGGGCTTTCCACTACTCATCAATTGCTCAGAGTTACTAATATGATACGAGCTAACAAATCTGAAGGTTATTCCACTGGAGCTGCTCTTTTAGACATAGAAAAAGCATTCGACAGTGTTTGGCATAAAGGTTTGATTGCGAAATTGCAAACTTTTAATTTTCCAATTTTCCTAATCAAAATTTTAAAAAATTATCTTACTGATCGAACTCTGCAGGTTGTCTATCAGAATTCAAAATCTGATAGATTTCCTGTCAGAGCAGGTGTGCCTCAAGGTTCAGTCTTGGGTCCAGTCCTGTACAATATATTCACTTCGGATCTTCCTGATTTGCCTCCAGGATGCACAAAGTCATTGTTCTGCGATGACACAAGCATTTCCGTAAAAGGAAAAAGTCTTCGTGTCATATGCAGTCGATTGCAGAAAAGTTTAGATATTTTTTCTTCCTTCTTGCAAAATTGGAAAATCTCTCCCAATGCTTCTAAAACTCAAATGATAATTTTTCCGCATAAGCCTAGGGCTTCTTTCCTCAAGCCAAACAATAATCACGTTGTCAAGAAGAATGGGGTTATTTTAAGTTGGTCTGACAAGGTTAAGTACTTGGGACTAATTTATGATAAAAAACTTATTTTCAAAGAGCACATTGAGAGTATACAAGCCAAGTGCATCAAATATACGAGATGTTTATATCCTCTCATTAACAGGAATTCTAAACTTTGTTTAAAGAACAAACTTTTGAATTACAAACAAATTTTTAGACCAGCAATGCTTTATGCTGTACCGATCTGGTCAAGTTGCTGTTCAACAAGGAAGAAAACGCTCCAAAGGATTCAGAATAAAATTCAATAAATAATTTTGAAGCGTCCTCCTTGGTTTGGTACACTCGAATTACATAGACTTACTAGTGTTGAACCATTCAAATAAAATTATTAACAATTTTCGACAAAAATCGTTGCAATCCTCAATTGCTACGATAAGCTCTCTTTATAGCCAATAAGTTAGCCATTAAGTAAGTTGTAAGTTTACTTCCCCTTTTCTGACAAGTAGGTTTAAATCCCTACGAATGATAAGTCCTAATTGCGAAAGCAAACAAATCCTAACAATTAAAATTACAAATTTCTAACAGTGTTGAGAAGTCACCATTTGTGATTGGACACACATACTCATTATTTACTAATATTTATCATAAATACTTAAGCTACTAACAAATTCCCTTCTTAAAAATAAAAAAAACACTCAGATTTTTTTTTTAGTTTTGATAACTATCATTAATTAGTCATCAGTAACTGTGGATACTGTGATTTAATTTTAATATTTCTGGAGTCGAGGCACTATTTTGGGCTAAACACTTACTTTAAAATTAGATGTTCAGTAGTTTTTTTCCTGGTTCTGCTGGTTTTTATATACATCTATGAAGCGTCTTTCATTTAAGCACGGGAAAAGGTTCCATCAACGCAAACAAATACGTACCCATTTGAATCAAACTTCAAACAGTCTCACACTTCGAACACTTCACAATAAAAGTCAAATTATTATAACTAGTGTGATAAAAAGTATAATTATATACCATTTCGTTCTTTGGAATGTCCTTTACCCTTTGATGTATAGCGCTTTATTGTAGGACCACTTCCAGACGTTGATAAAAGTGACAGTCAGTGTTGAGACTGTTTGCCTACCTACCTCTTAGTGATTACATTGAAGTGTTCGGAATTTGAATCATAGCCGAGCTTTGAATTATTGTCAATTTCATAAACAAACCATGTTTGAATCTATATAAATATCACTTCATTGCAACTGAAACAAAATAACCAACATGTTAAACCTTTAAGATCGATGAGAAAATTCATTTTTCATTGATTTTTCAGTGAAAGAAGTAGTTGTGAAAAGCAACAAGCGTAAGGAATAGAATTAAAACGTGATATAGATTGAAAGTGTAATGTGAAACACAATCTCTTTTAAAGCTTCATAATCTGAAACGCAGTGTGTTGAACAGTGAACCACCAAACCATTTTTTTGCAAAAATTTTGAAAAATAATTGAGATAAATAGCTGATCGCTATTGGATTGAACCTTCTTCCAAAGCCTGTTTTTAACAGAGATTAACTCTCCAAAAAACTCTGCTAAAAACCTTAAACGTTTACATTATTTTACAATGAAACAATAACATGAATACTTCTAACTTGGTAGAGTTGTGGGTGAAAAATGATGAAAATCATTTGATCGCGAAAAGAGTGCTCAGTGCCTCAGTTCAACCAGGAGGTTACGAGAACGAGTGTCTTTTTTAAGCCGGTTAGCCTTCCTTTTCTAATAGCAGAACATACATGTTATCCAAAGATAGGACGTCAGAGCTCCGCCTAATCAAGAAATATTTGGTCAGCGGAACCGGAAAAAGACCAAAATACTATTGAAAGTGAGAAGCAGTTTAAGGTGAGCTGGTGTTCTGCACTTAAAAAACAACGACCGTACATAATCTGATGACAAAAGTTAAACGAAATACCCGGCAATTAGGGTTGGATAAAAATTTAAACTCATTTGAAATCTAATAGCAGTACTTGAATTGGTTCAACCCTCGGGAAGAAAGACAATAATATTACAAAGAAAGAGATTGTTGTTGTCTGGAAATTTTGAAAGGTATCAAACAAAACTCACCAGAATGCTGCAATTCAGCTGCCTGTGTTGTTTTTGTCCATACAATGCGCAACGTATAACCATACAGTCAATCCTGATGTTATACGGTTGCGCCACATGCTACTAGGTACCTACTATAACTTTTTTCTACAGAAACCACAGACACAACAAACATGTAACAGAAAGCATCAAATCGTACTTTTCTTCGCTTACGTAACATTCATCCCGCGTTAGAAACACCTGAGTAATCAGCAACAATTATTCAGTTGAACTGACAAAATAGGCATTCTGGCAAGTAGGTAATCTCTAAGTGCGACGGGGTCGCAGCGCAGCCGTTTGAATCCTCTACAATATGCACCCAGTACACGTACACGCATCGGCGAAAAGGCAACCTCCGAAACACTAGCACAGTCAACGGAAACCACAAAAGGTGCTCTTTCGATTGCTGTTGAATGCGGGTTGTGCGACACTCGACAGGTATTATTTTACCTAATGCAGCATGTATCACATTTAACTCGAGCACTTGCAAGACCCAGTTTGCTCACTTTTAGATTCCTCATCCAGATCAAAAATCATCACTTTCCATCAAATTGTTCGTCAAATTGTTAACAAAAAAATCAAAATATCAAGAAAGAATTCGATGCCTAGAATCACACTAACCACTGTTTATTTACGGTACACAATAGAACTTTACGGGAAGCACACCGAGCCAAACAACGAGAAAGCTTCTAACACATACTTTACGTTTACAACCGATGACAGGCAACATGCGACTGTCGCTCGCAAGGGATGCGGCTTTTGGTAGCACGTGCTGGAGGCAACAGGCAAGCAGATTAATAGAGGAAAACACAGTGTAGTATTCATACAGCATGAAGCAGTCAAAGTAGCTAAGTACATCTACATCAGAAATGTGTGTGTAATACAAGATGTTATTAGCAAATGTTAACAATTAGTTTCATCAATTAATCGAAACATATGTGTTTACCAAAATAGGCTTGCAATTAATGATAATGGGCTTCGTTCGTGCATTTAGACGACCACGGCCACGAGTTATCATCGTTTGAAACTTGTAGCAAAAATACGAATTAATCTACTATGGTGATCTGATCTTTCTGCAACGAAATTTATAGGAGGTATTATAGAAGACCAGAAGCCGGAAATCGACCCCAAACGATTTGAAATCCGAGGTGGCAATTTGCGGTTCCTGCAAAACAATTTGAAATAACCAAATGCCACCCGGTATGGGTATTTCCGCTCTATGCGTTATAATTCCTTTCGGTAACTTTCGAACCACAAAATCAATCTTCATGAATTTCATTCGTTAAGGATCTGTGAAGTAGTAAAAACTTCGTGATTTTTACATTTTGGTTGTTAAACTTACAGTCCAATTATAATTGAACTAACGTTTGCGGTAAAAAAGGGACAAAAATTGCCGATTTTTCATGGGTCTACCTTTGATCGCACTGACGAAACTACTCATGCCTCATCAATCAGAGTAACCCATGAGTTAGCAAAAAAAATTGACAGCTCTATCAGTCAAACTCTAACTGTGATGGTGAAAAAAGTGAAGCTACTCCGTTCAGAAGTGTGCGCGTTCAAAGAACGGTACCCCGTCGCGTATGCCCACTATTGGACAACGCACAGAGCATCGAAAGAAAGCCCCGTTGGCCCCGGCCAACGACCCTGAGCGACAAGAAGCTTCAAAGGATGCCGAAGAGGAAGACCGAGGGAAAAGTGGCTAAATCGCTGCGTGCACTTGACCGGGAGGTTGGTGCATGCGGTAAACAGTGAAAAAATATCTGGAGAACAAGGACATACATGTCAGGAAGCGGCAGTCTCGTTCTTTGGTCTCGGAGCTGCAGGCAATGAGGCAGTGACAGCGGTTGAATAAGATAGTTAAGTCGATTTTTCCGGCGAATAGCGACGTGGCAGTGTTGATGGACGACGAGACCTATCTCACCCTGGATGGCAACGACTGGCAGGGTACTTCGAATTTCACTTCTCCCGCGAATGAAGTGAGCTCCGAGATGAAATTTATTTCACACACTAAGTTTTCCAAGAAGGTGCTGCTGTGGCTGACAATCAGTGAGAAGGGGATGTCAAAACCGCTCTTGTTTCGCTCCGGGCTGGCCGTGAACGGGCGAATTATTGTACGAAGTGCCTGCCAGAAGTTGCGTCGTTCATCAAGAAATGCCATAGGGGCGAAGACACGGTGTTCTGGCCAGATTTAGCGTCGGTCCACTACTCGAAGCGATCGTTGGAGGAGATGAAGCGGCTGAATATCGATGTGGTACCGAACGTTAGGTGAACGTTCCCTGCATAACTCACTTCAGAGCAGAATTACCCATAGGGGCCGTTTCTAAACCACTTGGTCATTTTTTGATCACTTTTTATACTCCACCTACCCCCCCCCCCCCCCCCGTGGTCTTTTGGCAATCCCCCCCCCCCCATTGTGACTTTAACTACGTGGTCTTTTTATTTTTCAAGTGGCAAAAATGCACTTAATTTTTTACATTTTTATTATTCAACTTTCAGTACATTCTATATTTCTTAAATGCAAAAGCTTCATTCTTGACTTGGTGGCAACAATAAATTATAAGTCAGGAAAAAAGACCACGTGGTCATTTCGTTAACCCCCCCACACCCGTGCGTGGTCTTTCGTGGTCTTCTGACAAACCCCCTCGTCCCTCTCTTTATGACCACGTGGTTTAGGAACGGCCCCATATTGGATTTTATTTGGAAATTTTGTTTTGTTTCATCCGAACTGGAAGTAGTCAAATATCATTCCGATTCCAAAATATCATTCCGATTCCAGAAATATCCATATTAGATAGAATTTGACCATCCAAATTTTGAGTTAGAAGCAAATTAAGTATTAAAAGTTATTAGTTTGCATGTTTTACGTAGTTTTATGAATCATATCACAATTGTTAGCTATCATATTACAATTACTTCCGCCAAGAAATCTGTCCTGTACATCAACGAATATTGTAATGAAGATTATCGCTTAAGATTTTGATTTAGAGGCGAATCAAGCATTGAAAGTAATTATTATGCATGTTTCATGTTGTACTATTTCGCTTCAAATGCCTTTCCTGAACATCAAAAGAGGTTACTGCTCACCTCGGAACGAACGGAACAATATCAATAGGATAAACTGCGTTACGTAAATCTGTTTTTATATATTAGAAGATTCAATAGGTGGATCGATCAGATCTTCATTTGACACTAAAATTGTGAAAATCGTTTCAGCCATTTCTGAGAAAAATGAGTGAGATTGGAAATCGTTACATACATATAAACACACACATACAGAAAATGACATCGTAGCACGAACCCTTGAGAAGATGACGGAGACGTAAAGTGGAATGAAGCCTGACGAATGGGACTGGTCATAAACGCATCGAAGACTACTTAAGTACATGAGAGGAAGAGGTTACCGAGATGACAGTATCAACCTCCCATCACAATTTCATATTAGCGGTGATGAAATTGAAGTGGTAGACGAGTTTGTGTACCTGGGCTCACTGGGGACTGCTGACAAGGACACCAGCAGAGAAATTCGTCGACGCCTTATGGCAGGAAATCGTGCCTATTTTTCACTCCGGAGGACACTCCGCTCAAAAACATCCGCCGTCGCATGAAATTGATTCTGGGCCACGCTCGAGGAGGACCAACTCGCCCTTGGGAAAAGCACTCATCGTGCAAACAGTGAAAATAGGGAGACTATGGTGGATGTCGGGCACCAGCCCAGTGAAAATGGTTCTCGAAAACGACCCGACTGGAACGAGGCGTAGAGGCACGGCGAGCAAGGTGGCTCGATCAAGTGAAAGACGACCTGCGGGCCTCCGCAGACAACATGGCTGACGAACTGTATCCTTGGACCGAACTGAATGGAGACGACTTCTTCGAACAGCAAGAAACGCTTCGGCATGGAGCTGATTGGTAGTACACACACAGAAAATGCTCAGCCTATCGAACAAACTCGAGGAATATGAATATTGAACAAAGTATTTTGATAACGTTTGCATTAAAAAATTGACAAAAATTGCCATTTTTTTAACAGTTTACCTTCACACACACTGGTGAAACTATCCTTGCAGCATGAGACATAGTAACCCATGAGTAAGCAGAAAAAATTGACAGCTCTATCAGTCGAACTCCAACTTTGATGCCAAAAACAGTGAAGCTACTCCGTTCAGAAGTGTGTGCGTTCAAAGAACGGTACCACGTTGTGTCGGAAACGGACATCGTGCAGCAGTTAGTGGCATCTACAACATCTTGGCACTATTGGACAACAATCAGAGCATCGGAAGAAAGCCCGGTTCCGGACGGCCGGGAGCAAAAAGAAGCTCCAAGGGATCTAAGAAGGAAGACCGAGAGAAAAGTGGCTACATCACTGCGTGTACTTGGCCAGCAGGTCGGTGCAACCGTCCAAACAGTGAAAAAATACCTGGCTAACATTGACATACATGTCAGAACACGTTGATCCCGTCCACTGGTCTCGAAGCTGCAAGTAATGACGCAGCTGCAGCGGCTGAATAAGACGGTCAATTTTATCTCACTCTGGATGGTAACGACTGGTAGGGCACTTCGTATTCTACTTTCCTCATGAAGGAAGTGAGCTCCGAGGTGAAGTTCATTTAAAACACCAAGTTCTCCAAAAAGGGCTGTGGATGGATGCGCTAAGGAGATGTCAAAACCGCTCTTCTTTCGCTTCGAACTGGCCATGAATGGGGAAATTTATAGTACGAAGTGCCTGCCGGAAGTTACAGGACACCTTTTTTGTAACCAATTTAATCTTCGGTTCTGCTAGATACAAATAAATAAACAGGTGTTATGTGACTTGCACTTCAAAATACTCATTTATTTAAGCAACCTTGGATGGAGTTACGGAAGAGAGCTATAGGCTATTTTTAAGAAATTTCCATCGTCCCCTCTAGAATATCCCTCAGAATTTCATTCCATACTTCTCATTTCATTCCATACTTCTTCTCAAGGCATCGAAACCAACACAAGTTGAGACGTCATTATTCATTTGCTGAGTACCGTAAGCTGAGATGACTTTAATAAGTCCACCTTTTTTTTGAATTTGTGATAAACATCGCTCGTAGAGTTCAGGATAAGTAAAAATCTTCATTAATTGTGTTTAGATATGTTTACATTGTTACCGTAAACTGGGGTGACTTTGATCACTTTTTTGATTGTATCTCAAATATTTTCAGAATATACTGAAAACAATATTCTTTGATATTTTCAAAATAAGTACTGGCATGCATTGAAAAAGATTCAGTCACTACTTCAAAAGCTTAGCAACAATTTTGCTGTTTTTAAATATGCTCTAAAAATTTTACACCAATAATCATTCCGGGGTGACTTTGATCACTTCATTGTTTTGATGAATTTGGAGTAACACTTTGCTACTTTCACTAATTCACTAATCTAATCACTAATTGAACAACCTTAAACGACTCAAACGAGTTTATGAATACGGAAAGCAATTTGGGGCCCATTCACATTCTACGTGAACAGTTTATAATGGCGAATGTCCAAGATTTATAAAAATTTTTTAGAATATATATGAATGATTTTGATTATTCACTGAGAGAGAAGGTGGTCTAAAATCGTCAAAAACTAGTCCACGAGGAATATGACTTATGAAGTTGTCCAAATTTGCATGTTACTTCACGTCTTGGGTTTTTGTTAAGAAGAAATCTGTAATATGCTGTGGAGAAAATTGGGACTCAACATTGCCTTCGAAGAAAAACTTGCAAAAATAACAATAAAATGTATTGTTATAATATTTGTTCATCTTAAGAACTTATCTGGGAACAAAATAAAAACACTTTACGTATTGCAACTTGTTGTTTTGAATCTGCTTGAACCGATTGTTTGTATGCAACAAAAATCGCCAAAAATACACTTTATTTTCAAATAATATTTTAGCATGAAAAACACTCTTTAAATAGCAGGAAATGCATGAATAGTAGCAATGCGAACATATATCCACACAATCAGTGAAGATTACGACAAATCCCAAGCAATACGAGCGCTTTTTTACCACATTTTCAGAAAAGAAGTATAGTGATCAAAGTCACCCCGGTGATCAAAGTCACCCCAGTTTACGGTACTTTTCATTGATTTATTTAATTCTAAAATATGAAATGAGAAGAAAATGGATTTTTACCGATTTGTATTGCATACAAACAATCGGTTCAAGCAAATACAAAACAATGAGCTTCGGTACGTAATGTTTCTTGTTTTGTTCCCAGATTAGTTCTCAAGATAAATATTAGTGCAACGATTTCCATAATAATTTATGCAATTTGTGTCCTCAAAGGTAATGTTGAGTCCTTATAATCTCGACGACGACAACCCAAGACGTCACGTAGCATGCAACTTCGGACTTTTATAATATTAATATTAGTGTGAATACAAAATGTTACTTGTATTAGCGCAGAATAAAGCAGTGGTCTTATTCGGGTGCAGAAAAAGTCAGGCAGTTGGTTGTTTGGTCAGCTGATCGCCCTCAGCTTCAAAATGTTTTCAGTTTGCAAGAAAAAAAACGAAAACCAAGTTTCAACCGCGCTCACCGTGACAGATAATCTTACTGTGAAGCATTCTCAGCTGTCGAAGTTCCGTTTGATAAAAAGGGCGAAATTTCCCTTTTCTTTTCAATACTGCGCTTAAAAATGGACGATTGATTCTGAGTTTGCACTACATTATTGTTTTCCTGGTATAATGAATAGCATGACATATAACGTTAACGATGCAAACAACAAATGACACATTCTCTGCGAAGCTACACCAACAAACCAATTTTTGAAATGCATATTTTAGCAATGTAAATATTTTTCCTAGATTCTATAGTGTTTGAACCTTCCAAAAACGTAAATGTCAAATTTATAGTGTTTAATAAACTGTAGAAAACTAATTGCAAAGTTCCAGTAAAATAACAAAAAACAAGCGTTTATTTATTTATTTATTTATTTATTTATTTCGTCAATCATATATGTAGACTGGTTACAATAATTTCTAAATGGTTACATATTTCTACTTTATGGTTACATATTTTTGAAATGGTTACAAATAATCAGGATTATGTATTTATAATACATTTTTTATGTTATATGACTGTGAAATAAGTGCTTTATTCGTTGCCTAAAGGGTTTTGAAGTGAAATTTCAAATATGTTGATTTTAGGCCAATATGAAAACAGGGGTAATATAGCGTTGTAACGTCACGAAAAAAGTACAGTTTTTTACTTCATGGGAACTCCTAACATTTAATCAAAGTAATATTTTGTTTTCTCTTTATACTCAAAAATACCTTCAATTTGATACTAATAGATCGCAGCTAGGTTGAATACAACTTGAGTTACAACCGGGTTTATTTTGCGTTGTAAAGTCACGAAATTTTTGTTCTTCCCTTACATAATATTCGTCTATGTTTAAAAACATACTTGATGCGTCTAAATAAGTTCACGTTACATCTGTCATATAACAGAGAATAAATTTTGTAAAATGGATTAATGTTTTTAATTATTAAACTGTGGGTCATCCATGAGAAACGTTACATTCTAAAGAAATCTAATATTATTCTGTTATATTATATTACAATGCATTGCGTGAGGGGGGATTGAAAATTGTCAACTTCTGCGTTACGTAACATGCGAATGTTCCCTAAGAGAAAAACTATTGACGCAAGGTAACCGTATTAAAGAAATGAATACTTCGTCCGCATCGCTCAAGCCAATCTTCCGAATGTGATGGTTATCGCAATTACGGGACGTGGCATCACCACATTTAACGATGAGAAGAACATTTTTTAACTACCAACATCATATCGTGGAATAAGCCAGCTATTTATTTTTGGGGCAAGTCTAGATGAAAAAATCTTCAGCGGCAAAAATGCACTCGATTTTTTTTGAATAAGTAGTGTGAGTTTTAAAAAAAAAAAAAGCGGCATTTTTGCGTTATTATTATAATTTTTGAAAGGTTTCTTGTATTTATTGGAATTAAGGACACATTTGTAAACTTGTTTTTAAAATAAATGCTGAGTTAATTGCTAACGTACTCAGACATTGTGAAAAAACTACAATAAAAATAAATTTAATGTTTTTAATAATGTAATTTAATATGTGTTCATATATGTCATGTCATATGTCATATAAGACACTTTTGAGAATATTTATGATACATATGTCACTCATGAAAAGAATTGATTTGATCATAACTCACATTCCTTCACTGAAAATCTCCAAGTTTAAGTTTGGTTCTGCATTCCCAAACATTAAACGACAAAGTAAATTTGTTACGTAGTTTATGGTTAATCCCACAAACCAAGTGCATAAAGTAGAAGTAGAAGTAGAAATATATAAAATCAGATATTGAACTATTTCTTTTGAAAATGTCTAAGAAATATGTGATAAATAATGGATATCGACTGATTCATATTTTCGTGACGTTACAACGGAGTGAGAATACCCCTTGCTGAAAAATGAGCGTTGTAACGTCACGAAATATAAAAGCTTCTCAAATATAGATGTTACCAGTTATAGGCACTCTAAACATGGCAAAATGCTCGAATATTATTTGTTATCGAATCGTGGAAGAAGAAATTGTTATAAAATTCCAAACAGAGCAGAGTTTTTGACTTTTGTAAGAAAAGTCCCGACACCTCAATTTCTCGCGCGTTGTAACGTCACGCTACATTTTCACTCCCCAGGGTAATATAAACAAAGTAAACGAATATCTTATACATCATTCTTATAGGAAATTTTGTCTACTTTCCGAATCTGTAATATCAAATGATTTCATGAAAAAAATACAAGTTAGAATTAAAATGATGCCAACAGAATAGTCAAAACGTTGTAACGTCACGGTCAATTGTGTCAAATTCAAAAAATCATGACAATTCAATGTTTTGACGCAGGACTGCGTCTAATCATAAGAGTGCAGAAGAACTGCAGTCCTGCGTCAAAACATTGAATTGTTAGTGGATAAGATTGTAATAATCATTATTTTTAAAAATGTTCAAAGATCTATGTTTTATTTTTAAACATTAATTCAAAGCGAGAACGTCACGTCCAATTTCTTATGCTCTTAACTCAGTCAGTCATCAACGGATTTCCTTCATTCTTGCAGTAATCGAATGGAAAATTAGTTACGCGTGCACCAAAATGCGAAAAATAGTTATTTTATGATGATAACTATAGCACTATCGAAGAATAAAGAATCTTGTTTTCAAAGTATACCACGATCAGAGGTCGAATCAAGGTCATAACAATCAAATATAGTTATTTTTTTGGAACCAGTATGATATCCAGAGGCCGGTTATTGACCCTAGACGCCATTTTGAATTTTAAGGTGGTGACGTTCGGCTTCTGGGAAACAGTCTAAAATGGCCGAATATCACCCAGTATAAATATTTCCGGAATCGAAAAGCCTAGATACGGGAAATCAACTCCAAAACACCCCAAAATGACCAAATACTAAAAGCGGACGCAATTTTTAAATCCATTGTTGCAAGTTTCGGTTCCTGGAAAACAGAAATAAGAATCATGCCCAAAAGCAGGATATTAAAACCAGAAGCCATTTTGTTTGTAAAAAACAACATGGATGAACAAAAATCTATGCATAATAAAATTACGTAATAAACGTACCACGCCTTACTACTATTACTATTACTTGAATGGCTGGCCTTTCCCAAGTATTTCAATTTTTTCTTCAAATCGTTCAATTCTTATGTATCTCACTCCAGGTACTCTTCACAGTATAAACATCAAACAAATTGTGATATCTATAACATTAGATAAAATTACTCAAATCGAACCTGCTTCCGATCACTATCCGGCTGCACAAAACATGGCCTCTTCAATATAGACTTAACTGTACATTCACGGCTTTGCCCTGACTCATCGAGCTCTTTAATCTCCGCTTCTAGCTCTTCCAAATTAGAAGCGGAATTCGTAACCGCCTGTTGCAGCAACCGTATAGTTTCCTCGTCTGGGGCCAGCTCCAGCTCCATTCGATTCAACTCTGTTTCTTTGAGTTGCAGCTTTTCTAGTTCCTTATCAATTTCAGCTATTCTAGGTAAATGGGGGCACCTAACTTGAGGTTGATTGTTAGAAGCCTGACCTTGACTACCACCATCATCATATGGCTGGTTAAAACGCTTAATTGCAGCTAATGTGGCTTCGATTGAAAAATCGTTCGCAAACTGTGCCGATAGCGCACAGTAATCTTCGCGATCTTTCCATATTTGAACCCGAACGTTTCGGGCTTCTTCTTGCTTCGTTGCTAATTTTGCGTCCAACTCTTCGCAAAGATGCTTCCAGCTCTCCATATGATGCTCGAGAATCCATTCCTGGGCTTTTAGCGAGTAGAACTTCTGGAGGTTACGTTCGTATTCATCTCGTAGCTTTTCAAAATGGTGACGAATTTCCTCCACACACTTCCGCTGTGACAAACTTTCTTTGTTTGCTGTTGAGAGTAGGATAATGAAGACTTATGCTAAGCTGGATCTAATAATCACACATCCTACCTGAATCAGAAAAATCTTCCATATTCAATAGATGAATTGTACCACAAAAATAATAATATCACAAGCACTCCTGCAAAGAGCGTACAATGAACTGTCAAACTGTAAATCAATGTGTCAATCGTCTTTGTTAGCGCAAGCCTCCTGCTTGCACGAGGTGCATGTCATATTTGATTCTATATTTTTTGCAAACTAGAATTATGCCGTTCTTTTTTGTATTATTTCAATGAATAACACATTAGCAATAATTAGCAAACACTGCAAACTCGGTTCCCAAGTACACGATTGCCTTTTTGAATGTTTTAATGTTGGAATTTGAAATAATTCAGCTCACTTTGTGTTGTAAACTGTGTGTGAAATTAAGCGATTTAACAATCATGCTGAACATTTTCATTTAGTAGACAACCTTCTGCCGTTCAAATTTGGATGGGTTGTATGTCGAATATCGATAGCTATGTGTACGGCTGGTATGAGTAGCCCGCAGTGCTTTTTCTTTCTCTGTTAACTTACCCGTAATGCGATGCAATTGAAACCGCAATGACCATAAAAATCAGTCATTGCAGGCATTAATCAATGTGATGTAGCCTAAGTATAGCTTTCAACCGATTGCCTTGTGCAGCAACAAGTGCTGTTTTGCTGTTCGACAGAATTTTCGGAATGTACATTCATAAATAATGTTAACACGTGTTGGAAGGACCACACACAGATGCCTAATTTGAGTAGCTTCACGTTTTTATGTTCGATCTGCTTTCTGTAGTTAACACTTTATTTCTATTGATCTACTTAAAAAGCTTTTATGCGTTTGTTGGGAGAGTTTATAGGGATCTGAGAACTTATGGTAAAATCACTCTTTATAGAAAAAGTTGAATCTACTTATTACGTTTGCTAAGAAACGTTTCCTACGTACTCAAAACGCAAAAAAAATGTTATCTAGGTCGTGATTTACGGACGGTACATCCAACAAACAATTTTGTTGTTTTATAGCTTGTTAAGCTACTAGACGGCTTTGGCTGAATTGAAACTTAATAAGCTGTTATCCAATATAATTGTTTGCTGGGAATGCATCAAAAACGATGCAAAATTATAGGTTTTTCAACCTATGGCTCAAAGAATGAAATTTTTTTTGCTTGCAGTGAAAATTGATATTTTTATGAAAAGAACTACTGAAAGAAAAAGCAAACCCTCATAATCAATAACCGTAAAGTGTGCCTAACAACTAGTTCGGGATATACTCCCGACTACTTGGGTTATCGTTAAACCATATGGATAATCATCCGTTGATGGTTATTGATTATGCGGGTAGCCTCTATCAATCAAAAATTTTGAAATGCAATTTTTACTCGAATATACACTCTTACAAGGTGAGGATTTTTTTTTTCTCGCTTATTTCCGTCGGTCTATTTCCGCCACTGTTGTGGCCAATTACCGACGCCCAGGGAGGCGACTCCACACCCAGGTCCCTAACTCACGACCCGTTTTTTAACAGACCGGCGCCAACGGCTTTACTTCCTCATGCGATGGAAGGCGTGATCCCAGAGATTTTTCGCCTCAGAAAATCTCCCGGTGTCGGCTAGGATTGAATCTAGACCAGTTGGGTTGGTTGTGAGTGGATCACGCCACCTCACAACCATCGACACCTATGTCGGCGGTGGGATTCGAACCCAGGCGTCGAGCGTGGTTGGTGGAGACGTTACCAACCACACTAGGCCCCCGCTCGTGAGGTGAGGAATAATTATCCGTGTTTTTTGTTTCAGTGTATAACCAAGATTTGACAGATGATGAAATGAGTTTACCTATGCAATTTTTTAACCTTGGATGTGTAAACATAACCACGAAATCTCCTTTGAAACAGTGTGCATTAAGTTTCATAATGAAGTCAAGTCAATTACGCAGTGCGGTGATCGAGTTGTATAAACAAGGAAAGCGTCCAGTAAGTATCGCTAGTATGTTAAAAATGCCCATACAAACCATTAGAGACGCTAAAAAATGATATAATGAGCTGGGAAATTTAGAGGACCGTTCAGGAAGAGGCAGAAAAATAACCGCTAGGACCCCTGGGAACCGGATAATTATTCGTCACCGGATTAACCGTGATCCTAGAAGGTCAATTCGAAAAATGGCAAAATCAAGGCCAAGGGTGGATATTTCAAGTCCGTGTTGTAAATATTACACACCATGCTATTGCATCTACTTTTTATATAAATATGTTGTTGTTTTATATTGAAAGAATAAAGTTATGACTAAAACATTGAACACGGATAATTTTTGCTTACCCTGTAGATATGTATTATCACCGAGCACGGTAAAATAAGTTACCGAGATTTCAACAACTGACATCTCGGTAAAAATCTCGGTAATACATCAAAACACCGAGATTCTGTAAAAGCAAAAAATCTAAAACCTGTCAAATTTTAACGAGGTTCTCGGTAATGTTTTGCCGAGATACTCGCAAATTTCAACTGTCAACTTATTACAAGAACTTCGGTAAAATTGATGATTGATGATGATTGCAAAAAGTGCCTTGCCCCCCTAAATTGGCGCCTATGTTCGTATCCGGTCCTTTATAAATACAGTTTTTCGAAATACGTTTCTATCTCTCACACAGAAGTCCAACTTCAACTGAAGGTGTAAAACAATAGCCAGCTATCGAGCAATAACTTCCATTGAATGAATGTACGTAGTGCGAGAATTGGCTTGTTTAGCTATATGATTTTTTTATATCATCTGGAAGGGCGGCATTTTCTGAGCAAAATGTGATTTTCAAAAAGTTTATATCGTTGTTCTTCGATTTTTAACAATGACTACAATTACAGCTCGCCCATAAACCAACTGTCATTGTAGCGATTAAGAGCTAAAAAAAAAGCTCCTAGAGCTCAACAAAAGAGCTCTTTGTACATACGTCGGCCTAGTAACGGGGCACTGTCCGAGTAGATATCATTTGAAGAACATTGGCCGGGTTCAGGATGTTATCTGTCGCTTTTGTAATATGGAAAGCGAGACATCGGAACATCTGCTGTGCAGTTGTGGTGCATGATTTAAACGCAGATCAAGGTTTCTTGGCAGTGGCTGTTTACAGCCCAAAGAGATTTGGTCTTTGAATCCTGGGAAGGTGATTGGCTTCATAAACCATTTTTCACCGGACTGGGAGCGTGTCGGTGCAGGTACCTGATCACTCAACAATAGTGGTCATTGTATTTTGCAAGGGGACACGTATAGCAATTGACTGGGATATATATTACAAAAGTTCACATCAATGGACAACGTAATTCTAATTCCCTAACAAAAAAAAAAGAGCTATTTTCTATTCTTCATTTAAAAATCGAAGGATAATGATAAAAAAAAAATAAAAAATCACGTTTTGCCCAGAAGATTACACTCTTCTAGCTGATATATAAAAATCATAAATCCGTGAATAGCTAAACAAACCAATTGCAAGGTTTCATATATAATATTGGGGTGTCAATTCGGCGCATGCCGATAATTCACTCCACAAGTACAACTTTGAAACATGATGTACGACAAACTTGCAGTCCTTAAGCAATGCTACATGTTTTTCAAAGAAAGCAGTTTTCTAACTCTTATGCCTAAAGTGTGATTCAGTGGGCTATTCAGCCAATATACGTGGTTAATACAACAATATTCACCACAAATATTGGCTGAATTTATATGCTGACCAGACGTACCGTTTTGAGCGGAACAGTACCGTTTTTTACTGTTTTTAACCGTCCCGTCTTTTTATCATTTTGTACCGTTCTCGAATACTCCTTGAAAAAATCTTGAATAGAGCTTTGCATTTAAATTTTCCTAAATGGAAAATAAGTTTCCAAGCAGCCAGAATTTTTCTATTACTGAGTACGTTCTGTGCCATCCTGACAGTACCGCACCACTGGAGGGACATCCCCTATCGAGAATTGATGAAAAAGTCGCGATTGAAAGTTGAGACCATGATAATTGTTAGTCAAAATTTCGATCATCATGTGACAAATTTCAGGAACTCATTGCAAAGCAATGAATAATTGATTGTATGCTTTGGTTAGTGAAAATTTTCAAAAATCAATTTTATTTTATTGTTTGTGTAAATTGCATATCCCTGTCACGAACGTCATCCCCATACATTTCGCTTGAAGCCGTTTTTCTCTGGCTCTCTGGCTCGATTACCCGTCAAAAGGCTGTCAGTGCTTGCGAAACAGCCGATTAAGCACCGTTCATGCGAGATTAACTGTTGCTGCAAGTGGTGTGAAGAAATGCAAAAAGCGAAAAACGATTGTTTTGTTTTGAACGTTTTATGGATTTTGTGCAGGACATAAATGGTCACGTTCAAACATGTTCCAACACGTTCCAGATGGCCCTACATTCAATATAGTTAGAAGCACGCAAAAAATCCGTACAGTAACACATGCGGCACAATGAACGGAGCTTATGACCATATTTCCAACAGTAGCGCCATCATCATCGGCGGCGGCTTCAGGAAACTGTTGCCATGACATCGGTCTGTTTTTTATCCAGAAAAAATTTAGTCAGCCTATGAATATTGCGCTGAATATGGGCTCTCACACTTTGGGTATATGAGTTAGAGCATTGTACCATTCGTCAAACTTGTAGTACTACTGAGGGACTACAAGTTTGTCATATATCGTTTCTCAAAATTGCACTTGTGGAACGAGCTATCGGCAAGCGGCGGAAAAACCCCCTTTCCCAATTAGGAGAGCGATACAAAACACGATTTGAGAACTAAGCCTTCAACGATCTGCGGTGGTGTAATCGAAAACGCATCTGACCGGAGATAGGAAGTTGAGGGTTTAGGTCCCATCCGCTATATTTTTCGCAGTTTTTACATTCATATTTATCAGTTAAATAATATTTTTAGCTTCATCGCGCATTCACTCCATAAAACCCAATTTTTCAGAATATATGTGGGGTTTTTTCTGTAGATTATTACTTAATAACTTTGCATATTACGATGTAACTTTTTAACAGAAGTTCAGACGTAATACATTTCATTCAAATTAAAACAATTAAGAATCAGCCTCCGCAATGCGGCAAATAGGGCAAATATCATAAACATCCAACGAACAATCTGGCAGCACAGTTGCTTATGCTACCAACCGCGGTGGTAACCGCTACCAGCTAACAATTGCACAAGCTGTCAAAAAGAGAAAACCAAAACATTGTTGCGTTGAACTCGTGAAAATTTCGCACGCAAAATTTTCACCACATTTTTGTGTTGTGCTATTTATCCTGTTAAAAATTACTGTTTCATTTTCGATAAACGTTCGTATCATCGTGTCCAATTCATTTTCAAATAAGCACCAGCTAGTTTACGATGACTTGTTTGCTGTTGACTGGCAGAAACGTCTCGTAACATCTGCCCTGCCTTCTTTTTTTGGCAATCCGCCGACCGTAATCGAAACACGAACGATTCGATTCGCTTATCATCTTCCTTTGCAAGCATGTTAAATTCGGAGGATGAAGCACAACCTAAGCAAAAACAAGATTGCGATAACAGTATCAGCAATGAGTTTCCGGCTAAACCAATTGCAAGTACAGAAGCCCCAACGGAGGACGAAAATAAGGTGAAAGATCTGCAATGTGAACTAAAAAGGGTGCGGGAGGAATTCAACCAACAGCGAGCGAAAATGAAGGACCTGTTTTTGGCAAAAGAAGGTGACTGAACAAATTTGAAAGATGGGTAAAATTTAACAATTGTTTGATTGGTTACTTGTAGCGGAATGCAAGCGATTTATAAAGGAAGCAGCTATATCTCGGAAGGAACTGGAGGAGGCCAAATCGCAAATGATGGTGTTGGAGTACAGTCGGGAAAAGGACCTAGAGGATCAGAACCGCCGTGCACAAGAAGAGATTCATACCCTGCAACAGCTGGTGCAGGATACAGTTGACGAGTCGACTTTTAGTCACGCGGAAATTCGCCGTTTGGCGGATGAAAACGAGCGCTTACGAACAGAACAACAGGAACTGAAGGAAGCGCTGGCAGCTGCTCAGCAGGTTAATGTTATTGTATGCTGAACTATTGAAATGGGTACAAATTATCGGTTTGTTACAGGATTCACCTGGACTGGCACCGGTTTTGAATCAGGCCAAAAAAATAATCCGTAAACTTGGAGCGGCCGATACCGGTAGCCACGATAACCTGGAGGACTCGATGCGGAAGGTAAACAAATATGTACGTACCAGCCGGAAAGTTTGCTTTTTCTATTGTGTTTCGTTTGTTATTGTAATTTGGGCTTGCATGAAAAGAAACATACCTACAAGTTGAGTTTCGAAATCAATTTCAATGTAATTGCTCTCTTGCAGGCTCAGGAAGATGCCGAGGTTTTGCGATCGTTGGTTGTTCCACTGGAAGAGGAAATTAAAACACTTAAGGAAAAATTGCGTCGTGCCTACGAAGAAATGGAGTCGCAGCGAGGAAAAGATGCCTCCGTTCAACCGGAATCGGCGCTGGTTGGAATGTTGAAAGAAGCTAAGGGTGAACCAGATTCTGAGCAGAACAAAGAACCGAGTTCTACACCAGCGAGTTCAACGACCTGCGAGATGTGTCCCAACTACGAAACGAAGTTGGTCCAATGTCAAGAGCAGATAAACAGTGAAAAGCAAAAAGTACAACAGTTAGAAAAGAGCGTCGAACGGATGAAAGAAGAACTGGCCAAAGAAGGTGCTATGCGTAGTGATTTGGAAGCCCAATGGCAGCAGAAACGGGAGGAGCATAAAGCTGAAGTGTTACGACTGAATGAGATAACCGGACGGGCAGAGCAGGAACTGGCCAAGCTGAGGAAAGGCTACGGCCAGCTGAAGCAGAGCGTCAACGATGAGCTGCAAAAGCTGACAGATGAACGCGAACAGGTAACTGTTGGCACTAAGCAAAAGAAGGGCTTCATTCTCAAATGTCGAAAGGTTTTAGGTTAAGTCTCATCATCTGTACATTCTCATTTTTTTTTTTTCGAAGGATCAACTTTTTTCCATTTAATTAAGTTTATAAAGTTTAATTCTCATTTTTTTTTTTCGAAGGATCAACTTTTTTCCATTTAATTAAGTTTATAAAGTTTAATTTTGTTATTTTGGGTTTGGATTAAATATAATAATATCGTTTGAATAATCAACCATTTCTTAAACGAGCCTTTTTCCCATTCAGGTTTACCGACACCTAGATATGCTTCAGAAAGATAACGATTTTCTCTCGGGCAAGTATCTAGAAAACTCAGAAATGCTCAAGGATCAGGAGATTAATCTCCCGCAAAGTATCGACGAGCTGCACGAGCTGGTGCTAACGTTACACGAAAATCTAATTGTTACTAAGGCGGGCTGCGAGTTTGCTGAACGAAAAACGCTTAGCATGCAAGACGAAGTGGCGTTGCTTCGAGACCAGCAGCACTCGCGTGAACGCGATCTGCGTCGAGTCGAGAAAGACTATTCTAACAAGCTAAAGCAAGTGGAAGAACAGTTGGAGCAGCAATATCTACACTATCAACGGCTGGCCGCACATAAGGAAGATTTAGAGCGAGCCGAGGCGGAAAGTAAACGACAAATTTCCGAACTGCGAATGCAAACAATCGGTCTTCAGGCTACCAACGAGAAGCTGGATAAGCAGAACGTTGATTTGCGGACTAAAATGAGCGTGCTGCAAGAGGATCTTGCCAACAATGAAGCCGTACAGAAGGATTTCGTTAAATTGTCTCAATCACTGCAGATGCAGCTGGAGAAGATACGCTCTGCCGATACGCAGGTTCGCTGGCAGGACGAGGACGACGTTGATCAATGTCCCAACTGTCGGAAGGAATTTACTGTGACGAGGCGAAAACAGCACTGTCGCCACTGCGGCACAATCTACTGTCAACCATGTCTGACCAAGACGGTTCCGACTGGTCCGAGTCGACGGGCGGCACGTGTTTGCGATGTGTGCCATACGCTGCTAGTGCAGGATACAGCGCCGTACTTCAGCCGGGAACCACCACAGTCGCCATAGGCGAATCGTATGGTCACTATTTGTTACGTTATTTCAACAGGACAGCAGGCAACCGTTTAAATCCAAAGTGCTAGAAGTGATGATATCGTTGCGTAGTACGTTTTATTCTTTAAACAAGTTTTAGTGTAAATTTTCAATTACTTGGTCGTAATAAAAAATATCAAAATAAACATTTCTCTGTAATATTTCTGTTATTTTATGGAACAGTCATCGTGCATCATTAGGATTGACTAACTCATTAATAACATTTATTTTTGAGACATTCAAGCACATTTCTTTCGTGTTTTTGCCATACTTCAATAGATTACTATATAAACTTTCACTGCCGGTGTTTCGCATTTAACAATAATAGTATTGGTTTTGCGCTACTGTGTTACAACACGGACTTAAATGCAGTAGATAGCACGAATAGGACTGATATTAAGTGAGTGCAATAATTATCGATCGGTTTTTAGTTCTAAGACAAATGCATTCGATTCAGTACGATTTCAAATGAAATGCGGTACGAAAAAGTTGAGAGCAGTTTTACACAGCCAGGGGTGAATGAGTTTATATAAACTATTAATTTTTCCAACACAAGCTAAGCAACATGGTTAAAAACCTATTTTTCTCCGAGTTCAAATATGTTTACAGTAAAAGACTTAATCTAGTGGTATGCTTCATACATGGCACCGCTGCCATCTGAGTTCTGTTCAAAATCCATATCGCAGTTGTTTTTGTAAGGTAGCCGCAGCAAGTTTTAATTTCGCAGTCGATTCAGACTATCTCGCGCTCGGATTGTTGGTTGTTGTTCTCGCGTTTGAGCCTTTCAAAATAGTTCGTTGGTTTGATTTACATGTTGCCATTGCTGGCAAATATAATTATGTAGATTTTTATTTTGAACAACACAAAGGAAACTATACGAAACCTATATCAGCTGCAGAAAAAGCTCTGATAAGATGAAATCAAATATGCAACGTACAACGTACGAAACTGACTACTTACAGATGTGCAAAATCTGTGTTGCTAATCTTTGGATCCAGGTGTACAAGAATAACCGAAACTAAGTACAATACTTTATACAATAATGTATTAGATTATCAAGGATGTTTCTTCAATACTATATAAGATTTCGATTGAATCTGATCGGCTGTACATTCGTGTTTTTGTTTTGTGATACCAAATCGGAGATCCGAAACGCAAGTGGCGAATTGTTAGAAGAAATTTATCCACTGACATTAAATAACATTAAGTTTTCTCAAATTGAAAAAAATGTAGGTAAAAAGTAACACGCAAGTTGTGTTTTACAATTGTTCCCCACTGGTAGCGTTTATCGATTTATAAACGAAAATAAAATTTAAAAATTTGAAGTTTTCTCGAAAAACATTCACAACTCATAAAATGTACTTAAAAGTTCGGGAAAGAAACATTCGAAATATTATATACATCCTTGCTCTTATTTACGACCGTATCAACAAAACCAATCTCTCTTCTACATTCAGTAACATTTGAAGTTGGCTGTTACATTAATGCTAGTCTTAAAAAAAACTTAAATACGGGGTAGCACCCCGGATGCTCTTATTTAAAAAAATATCAAGGTAGAATATACACTCTTGTGTTAGTTCGTTGCAATCTTACAGTTGCAAGATTTTTCATTTGTAGGAATCGGTTCGAAATCTACAGGCTATCTCTGAAATATCAATATAGTTTAACCGCAAAACTACTTACTACGAATCCAAATACACAGTGTATACGAGCACGTTTCCACTGGCTTGTTTTTTGATTAAGCTTTGCTCTTATCTAGATGTCGACTTTCGCAGTACCTTTTTACTGTCCACTCCCAGATGGTCCAACTCCGCCACCTGATTGATTGTACTTGGACGAAAGCCCACGATCGTAAAATAGCATATACGCCGAACTGCTTAACACTTCCTCGATGGAAACCTCCTTCACAACGGTGTCCGAAGTATAGTACCACCTGAAACAAAGACGGAAATCATAAAAAACCCTCACTTCACGAAAATGCTACAGCAACAAACTTGTGAGAGTTCCGCAGCGCACCCCGTCTGTACGTGACGAAATGGCCACTGTTGGCTTCACCTGAATGCACGATTACCGCTAGTAAACGGTACAGGTTTTTCGGAAACATTGCACTAAATGTGTACGAACCGAAGTTGAATGCACTACCGACCGAACCGACTGGGGTAGACTGCTCGATACCTCCGCCGACAGTCGCCTCGTAAGCTGCCGCTCCCAGACTGGCAGAGTACAGAGACATAGTGGATCCCCAGGGAGTGCTCATGGCACTGTTCAAACTAGGCTGTACGAAGCTGTAGGGAGCCATCGAAAGGGTTTCCGGAAAATGAACGAAATCTTGCCGTTTATAGGCATGCCCGGATGCGAGCCACGTTGTGCGAGCGATGTGAATGCACAAACAAGGTGGTAGTTTACTGAAAGTAAGCGTTTTCGTGTGGGTAGTTGTTTCATTACAGGACTCGCACTGAACGCCGTTCAACGTCTCCGGTTGTATAAATTCCGTCAGCAGATTGCCGATTGAAATTCCTGGATTTTTAGCTTCCGGAAGAGACAAAGTTATACTATCAAACTTATCGTATCGAACGACGGATTTGTAGCCGCACCCGGAACAGCATAGCTGGCTACTGAGACCTCCTCGAAATGGATGCGGTACCTGTATCTGCTGTCGATCGCCCCAAACAGAAACCCGCCCTGGTCCGCGCGTCAACCGTTCAAGCGACCTACACGATCCCGAAGATCTTTTACTCAGTGCGCCGTTTCCAGTCATTTCGGTGGCCAAGATAGATCGCGGTCGACTAGGACGACCCGAAAAGGTGGAAATAATCGATGGCGGCGAGCCAGCACAATCCATCATAGATCCATCCTGTACTGCCATTGAATCCTCAGTTTCTGTACAGGTTGAATGAGGAGAATCCGGAGTGTGCGCCTCTGATCGAGTAAACCGCGTTAAATTGGTGGATTCGTCATATTCGGCATTGCAGAAGTCCGAGAGCATCGCACTTGAGGGACGAGCAGGAGGCATAATCGACTGCAGTTCCAACTCGCCAAGTGCGTCCGAAAGGCATCCAATCTTCTTCGGCTTTGTCACTTCCTCCTCTAGTGAGTTCAATAGCACGTGAAGAAGCTCGTGAGTATCGTGCTCATCCGGCGGAATAACCCAGCCCAACGAATGGAGAGCTCTGATTACCGCCCCCGGAGAGTACGGGTCACCACGAAGGGTAGGATGCGTCCCGTTCACCACTTCCAGGACATTCTGCAGTGAGCTGACTAAGCTTTTCTTGTCTTTGGTATTGTGGAGCTGAAGCCACGCAATAAACTGCGGACAGGCTGCTAAAGCTTGCAACAAGGTGTTGAGGAAACAAGTTTTCCCGAAATTATGCAATCCGGCAATTTGGCCACGTCTCTGACGCAGTCTAGAGGAACCTTAAAAAAAACAACGAAAATATCAAAACAATACATGAAATCTTTCTACTGGTGATATCTTATCAAATAAGTTAAACGATTATCGATTTTTCTTACCAGAGGGGCCCCAGAAAACAAAGGCACCCACTACAACGGCAGCGGTTACACCCGCTGCCATCAGCAGCTTATCGCCTTCCATTGATACAACTTGAACGTTTAGACCATTCCGCAACGAACGCACTTAACTAAACACTATAATCGGAATACTTTAGTGTTGATTTTTTGAAAAAGACTAGTATAGGAGAAATTCAGTTTTGCTACTACTGCAACAACTAAAGCAAAAGTTTAAGCGTTTCTCTTGTTTTGACAGCTGAACAGACAAAAGGTACCCGATAGAAAAGTTCTCCCTATTTTCTGCCTCTCATTCCGGTTTCAGTCGGAGGAATCGGAAGATCGTCCGATTTTGAATCGGACAAATCGACTTTTGCACGCAAAACCACAATACAAATTGGATTGTAATTTGCAACAAATTAATGCTTTCCTTGCCGCTCTACATCAAGTCGTGCATCGATCAGCTGGATGACTCGTTTGTTAGATTGTTAAATTATAATTTTGACTAGTGCATTTGCGAGGCTTTGCGCGGTCTCCTGTTCCAGTCGGGATTGAAACATACACGACTACTATTACACCAGCATCTTATCTCGAGACTCTGAGTAAATCATTTAAAATCATTTGAAAAACATTGGCCGTGTTCAGAGTGATATCTGCTGTTTTTGTAATATAGTAAGCGAGACATCGGAACATCTGCTGTGCAGTTGTGCTGCATTATTTCAACTCAGATCTATATTACTTATTAGTGGCTGTTTACAGTCCAAAGAGATTTGGTCTTTGAATCCTCGAAAGGTTTTTGGTTTTATAAACCATATTTCATCCGACTGGGGACATGTCAACGCAGGTGCAAACGGGAATATATTACTATGTAAATGTTATCCTCCAGCAACAAAAAATAAGAGCAAAACCTCTGTGTGCTACCTTCAATATCAGACTTATAAGAGACACTTTTAGTGGAGGCGTGGTTTCGAAGGGACTAAAATGACATGAAACACAACAGTTTGTATAGATTATCGAAACCTCGTATGTCTGATCAGAAATATAGTCTTTTTACAGAAATCGAGTAGACTCGATTCGAACACGAATTTCAAGCACAAAGAACAGACTAACTGGCGACGAACAAACAGTTTGAAAAAAGTGTTTAGAACTGTGCATGTGTGCCACGAAATATCCTCCGAATTAAACCCCTCATCATCCTCATAGTACAATAAAGTGTGATGTCGCAACCGTCGCTAAGCAACCTGTATGTTTATCAGTGTATGTACTTTTCACTCCATTTGGTACTGACTTCATACGAGTTACTCGTTGAAGCTTCTTTATCACGGTTTATAAACCCTCATAGACGAAGATCTACGTAAAAAAATTCGGTTCGGTTTATCGAACAAAATTCGCGTTCGGGTTTTTTTCAATCAATAAGAGTATATTTGACACGGCACGATACTCGGGCTCGGGCGGTTTGAAAAATCTCGAACATCTCTATTAAGCGAGCATACTTGAACGATGTAGGATTTAAGCCTGTATTACACTTTTTGACCAAGCGTCAAATATTTGGCACTTTTTGACAGATAAAAATTTGGTCAAATATAATTGTTTGTCACTCTCCAATTTTAACATGGGGCAAACACGGGCAAACAACAACCATGATGTCAAATAAATTTGACCATTATGTCAGAAGGTCAAATATTTGACCATTAGACAAAGAGTGTACTACAGGCTTTATAGTAAGAGCTGTTCACGTGGTATGTGGATGGACCCTAACTAAAGTATAACTAGCAGAAAGCTTCACAGCGAGAGCTGTCTAATCTCTTCATCCGTGGCTTTCCATAGTCTCTTCTAATATATAAACAGCTGCTTACATTTCCAATACTCACAACCCGTGAACGGCTGGGCAGTGTGCGGTCTTCAGAAGAGTTTTTCCAAGGAAAATTTCCTATAAATATCATGTATTGATATATTTTAGGAGCCAAGCTTGAAAATCTGGCGCAAATCGGGCGTTTCACCGATCGATCTGAAAAGTTACACAGTTGTTATAGAGCCCATAAGCAAAATGAAAAGTGCATGGGAGCGAAAAAATAACACCATCGCTTTTTTCCCATATAATCGTGTCCCAGTCTACTGGGCAGTGCGTATAAGTAGTACATCCGTATGCCAACTAAATAAAATAGATCCCAGTGTGGTTCAAAGCAGATGCCCAAAAACTTCTATCCCCACCTCCACGTCGTACCGACTGGGAGGGAACTTGGTCGTATGCTGACAGGAAAGGGGGGGCTTTTCTCCTCGAAGGGCAGCTTGTCTGAGCGTCTGTTCTCTATGATAGGGGCGTCTCAAACAGCGGCTGATTCTGAGCGGACGACTGAACTATGAAATGTGGTGACTCGCCAGTTACACCCCAGACGACAGGCCCGTCGCGGAACTAGACATCCGCAGCCCTATTAAGGCAGCATGCCGAAAAATAAAATACAAGAACTGAATACGAACCGGAACAATCTGCAACGACCTAGCGACGAAATAAGGACGATGCTCGGTGCGAGGAACTGTGAATCGCTGATCGCCCCGGGTGGCGACCGGGTTTTGCTGGATCAGCAAGAACCCCGTCAATTAGACATCGTTGCGCTGGAGAGAAGGTACGGAGGGTTTTTGGTCGCAGGGAACAGTACTACCATAGCGGCGGCACAACCAATAAGCTGGATACCGGCTTTATAGTACTGGGCAGGATGTGGAGTCGTGTAGTGAAGTGGCAGGCGACCAGCGACAGGTTGTGTTTGTTGAGAATAAAAGGCCGGTTCTACAACTATACTATCCTTAATGTACACTGTCCTCAGGAAGGAAGACCCAATGTAGAGAAAACAACGCCCTCCTGACGAAAATTTTCAGTACCCTTCTGAAACCTTCTAATGTGCCTTCTAGCATCTACCACCTTCCGCTCGTCTACACGAAAGACGCAATCGTGCCGTCTCAAGCTCCGCCGTGTGCAGTCTGTCTCGTCGTCATGCCTTCTAATTTATGTTTATTTATGTTTGTTGGAGGAAAAAATAAAACAACGTACCTACTTCTCGAGTCATCAGCAGGCGGAAAATGATACAACACGGCGTTACCAGCGCCTTCGCCATTAGAAGGTGACACAAGGCCGTGTGGAAGGCACGACGCACCCACACGAAAGGCACCCAGGCGCGCAGTAGAAGGCGGCGGGCGATTACCTTTTCTGCTAGAAAGTGAAATTGAATGGTTCTTGCTGTAAGGTGTCCCAGCGAAAGGTGCAATTTCGCCGTCTAATTTGCGTGGAGAAGGCGTTATTACGCCATGTGTGTATTCGGGCCTAAAGAAGCGTTCTACGCACAGCTGGAGTAACTTTATGATTGCTGCTCGCGTAGGGACATCAAGAGCGTCATCAAGGACATGAATGCTCGTTTCGGTAGAGAACAGGGCCGGCGTCTCACTATTTTTCCGAGTGGGTAGTAAGGAAAAGGGAAGGTTCATGGGTGGCCTCCTGGCAGTTAACCGGAACAATCGACATGGCTGGCGGAAACATGCATGTAGGCATGTTTTTGAGTGCTTTCTTCGTTCTATTTATAAATTTTTCCTTAGTTTTCGCGAAAAAATTGTTGGAGTAGTTCTTACGCTTCAGTTTTGCCCAGAAACTCTCGATGGGGCGCAGCTAGGGGACGCTCCATTTCCTTCAACGATTGCTCCGAGTAGTGGGCTGACGGCAGATCTAGCCAGTACAACGCATTTTCGCCCTTATGGTATTTCTTGATGAACGACGTAACTTCCGGCAGGCACTTTTTACTATATATTTCCCCGTTCACGGCCAGTCCGGAGTGAAAGAAGATCGGCTTTGACTTTGGCATCAGTAAAAGACGAAGTGCCCTGCCAGTCATTGCCATCCATGTTCGCCAGCTAATTTTCACAGTTTGACTGGTGGCACCAACCTCCCGACCAGGCGCGCACAGCGATGTAGCCACTTCTCCCTCGGTTTTCCTCTTCCGCATCGTTTGAAGCTTCTTATCGCTCAGGGTTGTCGGGATTTTTTCGATGCTTTGATTGTTGTACAGTAGTACCAAGACATTGTAGATGCCGGAACGGGCGTATCCCCGACGTCCACGATATCCGTTTTTGACGTGGCGGGATACCGTTCATTGAACGCGCACACCTTTGATAAAGTAGTTGTACTGTTTTCGCTATCACGGTTAAACTTCGAGTTGATTTTTTTCTGCTGGCTCATGAGTTATTATGATTGGGTTGTTTCGTTAGTGCGTGTAAGAGCAAAATCGACAAATTTTGCGCATTTTTTTAATGCAAACGTTAAGGCTCAACAGATTTGTCAACAAGTCTCCATCCAAAATTTATACTTAATCGGACTTCTGGTAAGGCTTCCTTTACAGTACCATTAACAACCATTAAAACATCACTTTTTTTTTTGGTTTTGTCCGATAATTCCGTGTGGGTAAGTACTCACAGAGATATTTTCCGACCGGGTATTACTACCCATACTACCCACATCAACCGCCGGCCCTGGTAGGGAAGACATAAACGAGCCGGTGATCGGCCCACTCACCGTGACGAACGACAACGTGATGCGTCAACTTCGCAAATTCCCAAGGACTGGCAGCCCGAAGTTGCTACCTTCTTTCCCCGAAATGACATCCACAAAACCACCTGGAGATCACCTGACCAGCGTACAGCAAATCAAATTGACCATGTTCTCATCGACGGCCGGTTGTTCTCAGACATTACAAACATACGCACCAATCGCTGTGTGGATATTGGCTCGGATTATTACCTAGTTGCGGTATCTTTGCACTCAAAACTGTCGACCGTATACCACGCGCATTGTCGAACCCCGCGGCTCAACATCAAGCAACTCCGGGACCCCCAGGATGCGGAGGAATACGCGCCACAGCTCGAAGCGGTACTACCCACGGCGGATAACGGCTGGTTTCGCAGCATTCGCACAGCTATCGGGGAGAACGCAACGGCGACACTAGGAGTGGAAGCACCGAGAGGCAGAAACGACTGGTATGACGGGAAGTGCGAGACAGCGCTGGATAAGAAGAACCGGACCTAGGCTATATACCTGGGCAGGTCAACGAGAAAGAACAAGGCCAATTACAAACGGGCACGGAGCGAGATGACCACGATTCTCAGACAAAAGAAGCGCAATCAAGAGAATCATAAGCTAGAGCTGGAGCTCTCAGAGGCTATGTGCCGCAAGTCGAACATGGGAGGTAGGCGTACATCGTACACGAGTACACCGTATCCACTCATCACATCTTCATCGACTTCATGGCGGTCTGTGATACAGTCGATCGAGAACAGCTAGGCATTTCATGTACGACAACGGATTTCTGGATAAATTGACTCGACTAATCAAGGCCACCATGGCGCAAGCGATGTGTTACGTGCGTGTTTCGGGGATACTCTCGAGCCTCTTCGAATCGCGCAGAGGTTTAAGACAAGGTGATGGACTCTCCTGTTTGCTGTCTGTTCGCGGATGACTTTGACATCATAACACGTGACTTTGTGACGGCGGAGGAAACTAACGTCCGACTGAATGCCGAAGCCAAACGGATCGGACTGCTATTTGCAGTCGAAAACGAAATACACTAAGGTCGCTTTTTACGCAGTTTTTAAGCGGCTTTTTGCACGGCTTTTTTACGCGGATTCCGGAATTTACACGTTTTTTTTACACGGGTTCTGGAATTTACGCGTTTTACGCGGATTCCGAAATTTACGCGTTTTTTTACTCGGATTCCGGAATTTATTCGGATTCCGGAATTTACTCGGATTCCGGAATTTACGCGTTTCCTTTTACGACGTTGGTGTTAAGACAGCTTATTTCCCTCTTTCAGGAGGAGTAATCAATCTACATTAAAACTTGATAGTTAATATTTTAAGCAAGCTCTCCGATAATGAAGATAACGTGAGCAAAATATACCTTCAAGCTTAATTAATTATACGCGAAACTGTTTCTCATCACGTTGTTGAGTTTGCAACAGCAGCATGCTGCAGCAGTGTTGCTGGAAAAATTCAATGTTGAGCCGTTCGTCAGACATTCGATCAGTTAAAGGTGAATAACTTTTTCTACAAATTTTGTAGCGCCTTACAGTCTTGAGAAAAATTATCCCCAAGAAAATTTCCTACAAATATCATGTATTGGTATATTTTTAGGAGCCAACTGGAAATTTCTAGAGGATAAGTTTTGAAAAAGTGGATGTTCCCATATAAAATCGTATGGAAACTTTAAAAATCGGGCGCAAATCAGGGGTTCCACCGATCGAACTGAAAAGTTACAAAGTTGTTACAGGACCCATAAGGAACACGAAAGGTGCATGGGAGCGAAAAAATAACACCAACGCTTTTTTACCATACAACTGCGTCCCAGTCTAGTGTACATGCGAGCGAGAGGCTCCAAGGAGAACAACATCAGCCTCCCTCCCTTGAGTCTCTGTAGACAGCGATTAGCTTCAGGTGGTCGACAAGTTCGTGTATTTGGGGTCAGTGGTGACCGCCGACAATAACACCAGCAAAGACATCGAGAGTCGCATCCAGGCTGGAAACCGTGCCTGCTTTTCACTTCGGAAGACACTTCGAACGAGTCGAGTGCGACGACGCATGAAGCTGACACTGTACAAAACCCTGATAAGACCGGTAGTCCTCTGCGGAATCGAGACAACAACGCTTCTCGTGGAAGACCTTTACGTTTTCGGAGTTTTCGCACATGCTGCGGACTATCTACGGTGGAGTATAGACGGACAACTGCACGCGCTGGGAGAGAACCCCATTGCACACCTGGTGAAAGTCAGTAAGTTTCGGTGGGCAGGCTACGTCGTAAGGATGCTGGACGACGACCTTGTGAAATCACATCTCTGTGGCAACCCTGCCGGCACCAGAAATAGAGGGGCGCAGCGTGCACGATGGATTGATCAGATCGAAAGAGACTTGCAGGTGATGGGACGCCTGGTGAACTGGCGAAATACAGCCCAAAACTGAGCAACATGGCGAAAACTTTTTGATACTGCACGAGCATTTGGATACAAAGGGCATTCCGAAATAATCACCAATGCTACTCAAAATGCACAAATATATTCCTGAACAATATACTGATTGTTCCTTAATATATGTATACGTCTTGAGTAGGATTGCGTAATATTTCGAAAGGTTTTTTAGCATCTAAACTGCCTATAATCGCATATCAGTCCCATCTGGAAAAACATCGAGTTGAGGAAACAGCACTTGAAGATATTTTTCTTGTTTTGGGTATTTCACCTGTTTGGGGTGGGTTATTCTTATTTTTTCGACATAATGTAATGAAATAGACCGCAATCATAACTTCTTCATTAAATTATTGCCTTTTTCGTGCAAATTACAATGAAAAATAAGGAAGAGACTGATATGCGATTATTTAGGCCATCGAGTAGCAAAATAATCACATATCAGTCTCACTTTCAACTGCTCGGTGTAAGAGTAGTTATATTTTTCTCAAGTATTTTGAATATGAGTAGACGTTTATGGCCGCAGACAGCTTCTAAACATGCTGCATGAAGAATGGCGGAGAAGCTCACCCATTACTTACCCCGACTTTAAGGTCGTTGTTGAAAAAGCAAAATATAAGGTTGGAGTCTTGAATATGCTACTAAATAATTTCCTTTTTTACGTCTTCAGTGTTTCGCAATACGTGCTGAGTAAAATTATTCCGCATTAGCCCGTGCATTTAGCATATTGAAAAAGTGGTGTTGAGAAAGGGAAGTTTCGATTTTCATTACAACAGTTAGCTAAGCAACTAAAAACGATTTCTTCTGAGTTCTGACAATTTCAGCTGGAATGATCATTGGAAGTGAGCAGATCATCCACAAGAAATTAACCCCTTTTAAAAAGCAACTTTGCTCAAGGCTATTATTCCTCTGATTGACGAAACTTATAACCTTTCGGGTACGAATTTTTAGAAAAAGTTGCAGTTTCAGTGTCTACCTAATTAAACTTTTGTGTGGGATTTAAATGAAACAACCCTACATTTTTCGATTGTTTTAAGATTTTTTAACATTAAAAAGCTTGAAAAACAGCACCAAGTATTTTTTGTATGGATGGAAGAAAAAAACATGGCCATACTAAGGAAAAAACATTTGGTGGGACTGATATGCGATTATTTTTAAGATGGGACAATTTGACCTCACATTTTTTTTCTAACTTTTTCGAATAAAACTTACTTTTTTGTTTCCTTAATCAATAGTAAAGCGAGAAATAGATGGAATGTGACATTTAACAAAAAACGATGAAAATCCGATGCGCTTATAGGCAGTAAAGTGCTCTAGAGTAACCATGGTAGAGAGAGGGTTAATAACTCGCATCTGTTACTTTTGTAGTTCAATTCTTTTGAATTACAACCGTGCAACAGTTGTGACACTAATGAGAACAAACTTACACGCTTAAAAAAATCTCAAAAACATTGCGTAGAAAATTCTTTTCATCTCTTCAATCCGCATTATGTTCTCTTTTGGCATTCATTTCGTAGATAGGTAGAATTTTCATTCTTTTTATCATTTGGTAAGTTCCATAATATAGTATTGTTTTTTCTAGTTCTGTATTTTTTATTCTATTAATTTTTTTTTCTTTTTTGTGTCTTTGTTTTGATTTTTTATCTTTTTTTTCTTTATTTTTTTGATTCTTATTTTTACTGTTTAAAACTTTCGGTTAAGAGTTAGGAAGTTTACACTCTTCCAATACAAATTTTTAATGTTTTAGCCAAAATTATCAAACATCACGATTAAAATAGAAGGGTACCCTAGCTGCCTAGTACCTTAGCTTAACAAGACGACTGTTTTATTTATTATGCCCATACTTAGTCCTTCCAGCTGGTCTTGCGTAGGCTTTCAACTACTCGCTTCATATGCCTATCAAATCTACGTGTTCATGAATATTTCCTCTAGCGAGTGATGAAGCTATTTATATGTGTGGTTTTGGGAGAATTAGAGCGAAGGTAACCACCCATGATATACTAATCGATTTGTACAATTTGTGCAAAACTTTCTTTCAAAATAAAACTAAATATTTTTTGAATGCGGTAATAGTTTAGTAATTTATTAACTGCTTCGTACACTAATTATTGGTTTTACAGTTTCGAATTTCTGCCAATCGCGCGGTCCTTCTTCTTTGCTGTCATACAATTGCTGTAGTAGTCAACCCGAACACCACCAGCTAATAATTGCTGTTCGATTCAACATTTCTATGCGACTATTGTTCGAGAACGTGAAGAGAAACTTTATTTCTTCTACAGCCCTAGTGCGCCAATTCTAAGCATAAATAACAAATCGAATAACTAACTGTAATAATCTTGTTTAGGAAAACGAGCAAAAAACGATCAACGCTTACTGTAGTCTCACTCGCATAATTCACCTCTGTGACCGGGCCAGTAACTTCTGGTGCTAATCGTTTAAATAGATTTTAGATAGATGTCTCAACGAATAAGGGTACAATTTGTTAAATCCTAGAATTTCACATTGCTTCGCAGTATAATACCTAATGCCTATCATTTAATCAATATACAAAGTCTGCTTTCTAAGGCCATTTTCGAGAAGTGGCATGTTCTTTGTTTTATTTTTTCTTAGTTTCCAATAAAAACGGTTTTCGATTGAGCAAACGATCTTGTTTGAAAGCAAAACACACATTGAACCAAAGAAAGCCTAGTTTCTGTGTTTCGTTGGAACAAGAAACACTTGAGCTAATATACAAGTCAAAACTATCGTCCTATCTGATAGCAGTAATTGTAGTCGGAAAGTGTTTATCCAAGAGATTGAATTGGTTAATGTTCTAATGAGGGCATTTCGCACGATAACAATTACAAATATCACAAAGCATGAAAGATTCATTACACTCCTTAGTGTGTGCAAATGATTTACATCATTTAGCCGTATTGGTTCATTACGTCCAAAACTTGTCGATTCTTTTCGGTTTGATCTTGAAGGAAACGTAAAGTTTTCCTCTGTCTTCACAGTCTTGTTATCCAGATTTACAAATACGTTGGATTGATTTACACATACACGCATGCACACCCAATTGTAATCTGCCAAACATCCGTTGTGTCCTAAATATTTCTTCTATAGTGAATCACGATGCCATACCCACGTATGTTTTGTGTGGGCGAACCGATGGGACAGCCATTGAGATTCAAGCAAATTGAAACGATCTTCACTCAGGTATAGTGGTTTCCCGCGTCTGTTGTAATAAATAGTATTAATTTTAACAGTTCAATACAAATTCATCTAAGAGAAAACAGCACTTACTTTAAATCTCGATCCTCCTCATCGTAATCGTCCAGATACAGTGACCCCCATAGACAAGCCCGACGACCTCGGATGATGATTATGTAGGTTGATGTAACCATCAGGAAAATACCCGTTCCCCCACCACATGTAACAGAATGCTGCAAGTAGACATGAGAAATTAATGTAACTTTCACTATTGATGGTGGTTATAGTACCTTCACAGCCTCACAACACTCCTGTTCCTTGCAGCAGGCCTGTTTCAAACAGACGATTGTCCCACACAGCAAACAGATAGAACTTTCTTTTGGTACATTTTGACACTTCAGGCAAGGTTGCTCGTGGTAGTACTGTAATGTACGTTAATAACTTTAATACAGAACGACGCATCAACATGGAATTTAGGATTATTCAAATGATTATTAATTAAATCCGTTTCACTCGAATTTTTTCCTAGGTAGAATCACTTTTAATGTTTTACCACTTACCGTAAATAATCGTTCGTACTCCCGTGGTAGTCGAAGTAACTTGGGTTGCTGCCACTCAACTTGCTGGGTCACCACTAGTGACCGCGTTGATTCTTGTGGGAGTCGCATCTGACGCAACTGATCACACCAAAACCGGGGCAGCGCCAGCTCCGTCCCAGGTAGGAAGCAAAGAGCCTTGCTGGCATTAAACTTATCTAAATCCATACTAACGGTGACTAGTTCCAAATAGTAAACGAGCCGAGTGAACTCCCACTGCGGTCCGGGGATTTCTGGTATTTCGGAATGGTAAATGTGGTGCCTCAGTAGTGCGGCCACGCGAAGAAATGGTAAACAATGACGCTGAAGAGTTTTCTCCAGTGCTTCAACGTCTAATATCGATCTTGGGGTGTCACCGTTTGGAGTACTGGTCGTCGCGTTTGTTTTTTCCGTAGAAGAGCGTAAACCTCGACAACGGTCTAAATTGCTGAGCAAAAAGGCCATTGCCGAACCAATGTTTGGAACACCCTTCTGCCTAACGGGTGCCGCAATGTGAGAGGTATAATTTTCCAGCAGCTGATCGCACTCATCTTCCGTTAGTTGAGCGCATAGCTGTAGAGCGATTTCGTAGTACAGCAAATTGTATGCTACCTTAACGATGCAGGTGAAATACACTGTGGGTTGAAGATAAGTATGGTTTGTACTTTGAAATGGTGGAAATAACAAATACTTACTTTGCTCCAGATCTAGAGGTGCCAGCAGTATAAATTTAAGCATTAAAGCACAGGGATCGCTCAACAAGGCCGGAACATATTCACCGCTGGTGAGTGAAAGACCGCCGGTGACTTCAGTGATAGCAGCGTTCAAAGCATCACCTTCAACTTCGTTTTCACCGGGTGCCAACAACAAACATCCAAGATCAACTCCGCTCAGCATCATCCATACCCGCCAAGCAGGTAGAATATCATCCAGTAGGGAACGGTTTGGTGAATCGTCGTTCATTCGTCGTCGAAGATGCAACGATAGAACATGAAGTAGTGGAACGATACAATCCCGCTTCGGTTTGTAGCGTAAGTCTTTCTGGGAACAAAGAGTTCCTCCTCGTTGAATCACCTCCGATTCTAGATTGATACGAGCGATCGAGATCACAAAAGTTGTTTGGGGGATGTCAATATGCCGTTTTATATTTCGTTGTGTACAGCTGATCATATTTTCCATTGCTTCAACGAATTTGTTGGTCGTCAGCGGTAGTTTGTTGTCTTTCATTAGATTCTTCACTTCGTTGACTAGAGTTATGAACGGTGGGGGCGAGGCAGCGCGAGGCGTGATAATAGGTCTTTCTAACGATGGGGTCAATGGTAACACTGAGTTAGCTAGTTGACCGCAATATGGACAGAAGAATTCACCTCGCTCAACGTCCAGATTTTGTGGTCGTGGCGAAGTGTGCAGAGATTTGAGATACAAATCTTGACATGCTAGGTGTACATGGTGGCCACAAGACTGAACATGAACCCCGCCTTCCCAACCAATGTTATCCGCCTGAAACCAAGCCCACATTGCAAAATTTCTTTTCAGGAAATCTATTCGTTTGTTGAATTCTGACGACATTTTGACGTTTCGTTCTAGTCTAATTTTGTCATCGTCATTTATCGGTAGAGGGCACCTATCATGCTCTTTTCGCCGATGTCCAACGATGCTACTGGATTCTACTAAAACCACCAGCCCAATCGGCTTGGACTCCGTACTAGGCTCGGTTGTATTGCAGATAATGCAGTCATACTCTTTCTCTCGTGGCATTTCAATCATTTCCTCTTCATCATCTTCGTCTCCTTCAAAACAATCCATTTTCGACGCAGCTGCCTGTTCCATGAACGCTTTTTGTCTGCTGGCAAACTCTTCCATCAGCTTTTTCTGCCGTTCCTTTGCCCGCTTGCTGCGTTCTTCTCGTTCTTTAGCCTCCCGAGCTTTTTGCTCTGCTTGGCGTTCTCTTTGGTTTGGCCACAGGGCATGTCGGATCTCATCAATCCGTCTAGCGCAACTCTCATCCAAGCGAGCAATTCTCCGCAGCAAATTTCCAATGAAAAACGGTCCATCGCCTATTCTAGACTCCGACACCTTGATACGTTTTTGTGTCTGTTGCTGCTGACTAGAAGAGCTAGATTCGTCATCATGATCCATGACTACATTGTCCGATTCTGCTGCATCGTCATCGTCTTCTAGCGAGAAACTGTCCAAAGCACCACTCAACTGAGTGTGCAGCTTGAGCAGCAATGAAAGTATGCTCTCCTCGATCCGCACGGTATCCGGTTCGTGTGCGGTTTCGCCTAGAGCGTCGATGTTGCGACGTTTATGCCGTAGACGGCCAGGCGTTTGATGTACCAACTGGTAGTTGGCACCTCCAGCGGTAGTAGAGTTGGCACTAGCAGCATTGGCCACCGTCGTTGTCGTATTAGCAGCAGGCGCTGGCAACTGAGGTCTTCTAGGAACTGCAACCGGTTGAACACGATTAAAAGGAAGCATAAGACCGGCGTTGATCGGTACCGAAGACGAGAACATTGTCATGTCCGGTGTGGTCGTGCGCGTGGTCTCATTCACAGCCAAGTTCTGAGTGGGAACTAAAGGAAAATCGTGGCGGATTACCAGTTCCATGCTACTCTCGTTGTATATTTCACTGGTAACGCGGGGGATTACCACAGTACTACCGTCGCTACCAGGCGAGGCTGGCGCAGGTAGTGGAAGCCTACCACCGATTGAAGCTTCACTAATGCTATCATTATTATTGTTATGATACTCCGCAAGCGTTAATGCTGGTCGTTGAGTCGTTGGAAGCGACGGGATACTATCGTCCACCAGCATTCGTTCCATATCCTCGTCGTCGTCATCATCCATTCTTCTAGCAATAGAGTTCCCTCGAACCACCGATAAATCCTGTGGTATGGCAACCTCCCCGCCACTGGTCAGATGCTGCTCATACTCGTTATCTACGCTTCCAACCAGCATCGGCAGAGTTTCACTTTCAGAGAGTTCCCATTCTACGTCACTATCGAACGTAGGAGTACCCGTACTCTGGTTCTGATAATTGGCCGGCAGAACTTGCGGTTCACCCGGTATCAAAGATATCCTTTGAATAGTCATCTTTAGATTCTCAACCAAACAATTACTAGGATAGCAGTTTAATAGCTCCGGAACTGGTTCTCTATTTTCTTCTGAAACTCTTCTTCTACTGCCGGTACTCGATCCGCGACACTCGAGCTCGCTTCCGCTGTCGCGATTCGTTTCACAGTTACATACAGCCATTTCCAATAGAAAAACTGCTAACGCCAACATATGCTCGGAAACACTTAGCGTATGAACAGCTCTGTATAAGATTGCTAGTAACATTGCGTGTAGTACTCTAGAGCTTAACACGCTTGCCGGATCGCTGTAAACTTTCCCACACGAACTCGGCAGCCGGAACGGCGGCCACAAACTTCTGCTTTTTGGCATCTTACCCACTCCTTTAACATACCCTCCGAAACGATCCATTGAGTTTTGAAAATCTCGCCGATGCACGGCCCTAAGCAAAACATGTAGCGGGTCGTAGTATCGCTCCCAAACCTCTTGTACAGGCATAAACAAACCCTGTTCTAAATTTTCCGATCCCACTGGTGGCGGCCGATATACCGAGAGCTCTTTCAAAAATATTTCAAAATTTCGGGTGTGAGCATTCAAACTCCGTTCCGGCATCAGTTCCAGCAGCTGACTGTGGGTTTTATCGCCGGTTGCCAACAGAGCACTGATCTCGATGATGCACTGGGTTTTCTCATCGTTACCGAGATTGACGCGCGACGTGATCAGTGTCGCCAGGAATGTCAGCAAGCCTTCCAGCATCGAATCCTGACCCATTTCCTGGGGTGCACTGAGTACCCCCATACCGATCCACTCGGACACACCAAAAATCGAAATGCAATCCGTCAGGAACAAGTTCGCCGGCAGCTGGGTTGCACAGATTTGCAGGAAAAACAGATCCATATCGACCATCGAGTTGCAGAAGTTAGCCTGCAGGTATGTCATGGCTTGGCCCTTCATCTGGAGCCCGTTGCGTACCCAGATACCGGACAGGATCTCGTAGAACAGACTCTGCGAAGGGAGAGAGAAAAAGAAGAGGATTATTAATGACAGGGTGGCCACTCAAAACCTGAAATTATATTCCCGGTTTTTTACCGGTTCGTTCAAATATTTTTCCCGGTTAATTGTACTTTTGAATTCTGTAGTTTTTAATACAGTTGAAGATTAAAAAAGCGTAACTTTTGATTTACATCCCAAAATGCTCAAAGCTACTTCTTAAACGTGTTCAGTCTTATTGTAATCAAGAGATATGGTCGCAAAAATTCAAAAAATGTGACGGACGTCATCTATTCCGATAGGAGATGTTGGCTACAAGTATCTTTTAAACAACGCATTTAACACTCACTACCGTGGACTTCTAGGCTAAACTAAGTTTGTAGGAACCGTTCTTACCATAACCATATAAGAATCAATATAGGGTAATCGTTTCTATATTCATCTCAGTACCTATATTCATCTCATCACCCCTTTTTGATAAATTAATCGTCAAATTTTACAATATTTTCAACGTAAAACTTTCAAACACTTGACAAAATCGAGAAGCGAATAGATTTACTTTCAAAAATTTGTATAAATTTAACGGTAAATATAAATACAAATAAGAGAAATAAGATGAATAAAGGAGCACCTAGCTGTTGAGATAAATAATGGAGCGATTATCCTATTAAAGAATTATGTTACACATTTCTTGCGAAACAAACATAATTTTAATCAGGCCAATCAGATTTTCACAACACTTGAAACACATCACTTCTGCTGCCTCTTTCTGGGTGTCCGCAAGAAGTTTTGCCTTTTTGGCTTCTATCGTTTTAGCATGGGCAGTGACATTCTTCTTCCGGACTTTTTCATCTTGATCTGACTGCTCCTTCTTCTTTGCCTTTAACGATTCAACATATCGGCTATGTGAAATGCGAGCGTATTGGATCAACGTCTTGGTGATATCAATTTCGTCTCCTCCACCGACATTCTGTACTGCTTCGTGCACCAAGCGTTGCGCTACAAGTCTTTCTTCTTCTAGATTCATGACTACGCACTGCTAGTTCACAGAGGAACCCCGCTCCAACGTGGCATTGCCATGCGATAGAATCAAAATCTTCCTAATAAACACGGTAAACCTTCCTAAGGTTCTTGCCTGAACCATCTATCAGATCTCTACAAAAAGTACCAAGGCGCTTCTCGCTACGGCGGTAGGAAGTCAGCAACGTCTTTGTGCATACTAAATAGTTGTGAGTATTCTTGGCGACATCTATCAGTTACAGCTCCCGCGAGATTATCTTTGTGAACCATTTGCTCTAGGCAAAATTTGAGCCATTTGTCTGCTAATTCCAGGGAGCTTACCATGGTCAAATTGCTTTCAAGAGGAAGATGAATGAAAACAAAAACTGATATATGTACTGTAAGAAATAAGTTGAAGCGTCAGCCGGGGTGTGATTGTGCCATCCAGCCCGTGACTCGTCATCCATCTTTTCGGGTCAGAAGACTAGTCGTCTTTCTTGGTTAAGTATTCGAGGAAACTAATTCAAGAAATTTTGGTCTTGTGATCGCCATGAGATGGCTGAAAAACAATGGATTTGTATGGCACAATCTCACCCCCACTGGCCCCATCTCACCCCGGCTCGTAATGTTCAGAGAAATTCCCGGTTTTTTCCGGTATTTCCCGGTTCCAAACGATTCCAGGTTTTTTCCCGGTTGGGTGGCCACCCTGTTAATGGTTTGAACTATCATCTTCGAAGTTGATAGTGAAATAATATTTAAAAAAACCAATCAACCAGTTTAAATCCGGTATCACGTAATAATATTTATAGATTGTAACCTTTGGAAAAGGTTCCACCATATAGCAATGCCTAGGTGACAGTATTGCTATGCTATTAATCTACAGGGGATAGTCAAAATAAGTAGGATAGGCAAAATTTTGATGAAATTTGAAATGCTATAGCTTTGCTAAACGTTGTTCGATTTTAATAATTCGAACACCAATGAACTGGAAAACTTTTGAAGTTTCATTTTCTGACCCCAGATCTGGCCTAGGTCACCGGATATAGGAAATGATATCTTGATGAACCATTCGCTTCAGAAATGATTTTGTCTCCTATGCCAATGATGCAAATGAGCATTGTTATCAGGTAACCCATTACCAAATCCATCCAAAAATTATCAGGTTTGACATGCCTACCGGAACTCAGGAATATTTCCTATATCCGGTGACCTAGGCCAGATCTGGGGTCAGAAAATGAAACTTCAAAAGTTTTCCAGTTCAATGGTGTTCGAATTATTGAAATTTAATAACGTTTAGCAAAGCTATAGCATTTCAAATTTCATCAAAATTTTGCCTATCCTACTTATTTTGACGATCCCTTGTATTATGTGTGGTTAAATGTAAATAATCATGCCAGAAATTGTTTGGTTTATATGAATAATAATAATAATCTCGTCCCGTTTAAATAACATTTGCTAAAAGGCCACCGAAATAGTGAGTCGTTACCACGTCGATCCAGACACCAGAGCAAAAAGAGTCGATGTGCCCTGATATGGAACCATTCACTATTACGGACGGCCAATCAGGAGTAAGTAGGTTTTCGAAAATCGAAGCAGTAGAGATTCTAGGCGACTCACTGTTTCAACTCTACCCAGCAATACCCGAGACAACAACCTACGGTGGCACCAAAAATCGACTCTGTTCGGCAGGCAGCGTGATCGGCAAATGCAGAGAGCAGGGTGGCCACTCAATATCAATTTTCGATTTCCCGGTATTTTCCCGGTTTTCCCGATGATATTTAATAAAATTTCCCGGTGTTTTATTTTTAAAAATCGAAAAATGTCCTTGGGCAAATTTTCAAGCGGACTTCGGGAAGAAGAGCCTTAGAGTGACCAATGAAAAAATGCACATAACACTGTCAAGATGCATTTTGCAAAATGCATGAAACGATGAGATCTGTTCTTTTAAAACAATTTTTTTTCGAAAAACTTCGATCCTGGGACTTACAAAATTTTCGAGCTGGGGCCAATGGATTGAATAAGAAATTTTATCATGGTCCTTAAAATAAATTCAACTGTCACTCTGAATAAACAATTTGATAAAAATATTATTAGCTACTGTTTGTTTTTGATATAGAAAAAATCTTTAACAAATAGCTCCTAAAGGTGACGTCTTTCCCCAACCAAATCCAGTAGTCAAAAGGTCGAACACAGAATAAAAAAAAAACTTTTTTTTTTGCCAAACACTTAATGCAGAGAATGTTGAAAATAACAGTCTTGATTAATTATATTATTAACGAAATTTCAGCAGATATGGACCTAGTTTCCGCAACATGACAGACGAACACAGTTTGTTAAAAATATTTATATACATTTTCTTTTAAGTATGTCACTTGCAAATGCAATTAAAATGATCCGCAATATAAATGTGCTGCTTGTGATTAAAATCATATCAAACATCGAGAAGTACAAACTGGGTAGCCCCGTTCAGGTCCGGTTCGAAATAAAATCGTGACTCGAAGTTTCCAGTCCTATCTGACTTTTAACCGGATTCTACCCGAGGCGATGTCGAACACTATTCACAAGAAGTTTCAATAAGCCTCCCGCGACGCTGATTACTTTTTGACTTCTTTAAAAACTGACAATATATGTTATGTAGTATATGTTGTTTCCCGACGTGAAGCCTAATTTCCCGGTTTTCCCGTATTTTTTTCCCGGTGATTTGAAATTCCCGGCTTTTTCCCGCTTTTCCCGTTTTTCCCGGTAGAGTGGCCACCCTGAGGGAGGCCGGACACGGCCGAAGGCGCGAGGTTTAGTGTGTGACGCATATTGGAGAGAACCCGATCGGGTTAAGGTTCCAGAAGGTTCCAACAGTTATAAAAAGAGGATCCCAACGTGGAATCAAGGAGACTGTTTACAATTATAAAGGTAATTGGTCAAGTTCAAGTTTTTAAAAAAGTTATACCAGACGAAGTTTCTTTTCTGGTTAGATTCGCAAGTGGTAAAAATAGTGTCAAGTCAGTTCGCGTGTGAAAGTGGTTCAGTGCCGTTAGAGAGCCTACCGCCTACGGCCCCAACAACTACCAACCAAAGGGGTCCCGGACCGCACCACCCACCCCCACGTGAAAGGAGAACAGAGAGCCACGTGTCCTGCTTTAGAGGCTCAGCACCGCTTCCGCTGCGGCTTTTACTACTGCCGCCGCAGACATCATCATCACCCTCGTGGTCATCATCACCGCCGTCACCGTCGTCATCGCCGTCACAATCCACAGGAGCTGTCGGGTAGGGTTTGCAATCCCGGGAACGATTTCCCGGGAAATAGCTTTTTCCGGGATTCCCGGTCCCGGGAACAGAAATTTCGATTCCCGGGATCCCGGGATTCCCGAGTTCCGCGAAAAATTTTGTGAGATTGACTATAGTTTCTTATGCAATAAAATTAAATACGTCAAACTGATGCGACCTGGAATAAATAATTTAATAAAACTCAAAGTCAGTATAATATTTCAACGTAAAAATCATCTTTGCATGTTAATTAGTAAGCATTCAATTGCTCTAAGATTGACTTATTTTAAGTCGTATTGAACTGATTATTTAGTATTCCATCGTTTTCTTCCGGATTGTCTCGGTCACAGAAAACCACCGAACGGCGAAATAACGAAATAATGTAGTTAATTAGGTAACTAAAATTCTTCCTCGGAATCACACTTTCTAATCAATAATGATATAAACTCCAAAAGGGTTTGAAATGTTGTTCTGTCAATGAAAACTAGATTTGAGACGCAGTTTGCTACCGCTCAAGTAAACAGTAAATATTTACTGTAGTGTAAAAAATATTTTGCCCTAAAAGTCCGTACCGAATATAGCAAATAGTTTCCGCGTCCAATGCCTGCCTAACACTCAGTTTTCTCTTCAACAAACTGAAAGAATTGGACACCAGTTTTCAATTAAATGTAGCAAAAACTTTAATCGGTGATTTTATTCTAGAAATCGAACATAAGCGGTGATTCAGCAGACTAAAGCAATGTTTACAGAAGAAAACAACATTCTTGAGCTTAACGGAAAATTTTGAGCGGGTCTGAAGCGATTGTTTGACGACATGAAGACCCTTAATTCTCCTCTTCTGCAAATATATGCTACAAAAATCGATCACGAATTTTTGATGTTAACTTAAATATGTTTTGTATTTCATTTGTTTTTTTTTTTGTTTTTTATGCGAATTGAGAATGAGATTTTAAACAATTTCTTGTACCTTTTACTGATGAACTTTATTTAAAATCTCATTTTGTTAAAAAATTTGTCCGTTCCCGGTTCCCGGGAATTCCCGGGAAATGCAATTTTTCATTCCCGTTTCCCGGGAATATTGCAAACCCTACTGTCGGGCCAACATTTTGAAAACTTCCAAATTTCAGCTAATTTTCAGATTATGTGCAATTATATGTTAAAGTATCATGCTGGTTAGCTTTGATTTTGATATAGGAGCAGTTCATTTTAGATCGAAAAACCAAGGGTGATACCAGTTGAAGATTACCACAATAAAAGTAATCTTACAAGCCACAGCCATAACAAATATGGAGAACAAACAACGATTTTTTGGAATTTTTCCTATGTTAAAACAGGATTTATATTTATTGTTGTAAGATTTTAAAATAACATGGACTTGGAGATTGATGAGGATCATGAAACTATTTGCTTTTTTCCAGAACACGTACCATATTGATATCAAAATCTGATACCAAAATCCGCAAACATGATTCTAAATTCTCGTCTGATAAAGATGAACGACTACTGCCTTAATTTTTTTAAAGTCGTTTTTCATTTTTGAAATGTCGATACGGATGTCATCACTCGTTAACCCTCTAGTGCCCAAGTTAATTTTTAGACGGACTCCGGTAAAATCACTATAAATCTTCATAAACATTTTAAAGTATTTATTAAAGCTTTTCAGAGGTTCGACTAAGGCCCGTCTGGAGGCATTGCTGGGCACTAAAGGGTTAATAAGTTGAAATAAGTTTAAATTATGTTTTGTATTACGTCAACACGTGGGCCAAATGTGAAACGTGTTTTAAAACTTAACACGGGCCGCGAGAAATGAAGCAGAGGGCCGGATGTGGCCCGCGGGCCGTACGTTGGACAGCTCTGCTCCACGACGATGTCAGGTCTCAGAATTCGCGAAAATTTATTCAGAACGCTGAAATTAGATGTTCTGTCCCGCCTCCCATATTCACCAGGCATCGCTCCATGTGATTTTCATTTGTACCAGTCCATGGAGCATGACTTGTTAGAGCAATATCAAAATGCAAACCCAGATTTATACAAAATGGCGTCGAAACAAGAACCATTGCGCAAGCGCATTGTACAGTCCTAACTATACAACAATTTTGGAAAAAATTCACGGTAAACTATTTCAAAAGCGAAAATCTTCCGGTTTTGAGTGTATATAGGTCCCTGCAAATCTCAACAACCCAAATTGCCAGGAAGGTAAGGGAAAACCAACCGGGAAAATGTTGATTACCTTTCTTCAAAAACATCATGCCGATGGAAGATATGTGTTTTAGCTAGCTAAAGCATCATCACATTGAACCAAAAAACACAAACGATCCTGAACAACCACTCGACTCCATTTGTACTCTGAAAACGCAACCCACCGAATCGGCAGCCGTGTCGTCCAAACGAAGATTTCTTTAGAATTTTAAGCTCCTGGTGAACAAAAATAACTAGAGAGCAACGAACTAGAAAAAGTTGATTGGTAGACCCAAGAGATTCATTCTTAAAGTCGACGTGAAGGCCGTATAGCACCCTTAAAAGCCGGTTACGGACCTTTCTCAAATGTTACCAGTAATTTCTATTATCGCTAAAAACAGTCATCAACTTAACTGTCATTTCCAAACAATGTTCTCATGTAAATAAAAACTATACCTAGAAATTTACGACCCGTTTACGATTGGCACGCTAAGAATTCTATTGAAACAAGTTTAAATTTACGACGACCGTTACCTCAAACAGTTCCTATTTCAGCAGTGTGTAAATTACCCGTTTTGAAAACAGATCCCTAAGTACCGAGCCTGCTTTTTTTTCATCGAAGAAATGCAATGAATCAGTTGAATCTAGCATTTTATTCAAACACGTTGTTGAATTTCAAACCTCAACATGATATCGTTAGTCAACACAATCAAACGATTGATGAACGACGCTATCTTCCCGTAAAGGGGTTTGCGTTGTGTTGAATGAAACCGAAAACTATTGAATGAAAAATCAACTCCAGTTACGATGCTCTCTTTCTTTCCTTTTCTTTGTTCTTGCTTTAGTACATTGATCGTTCACGGACTAACAACTTGAATGAATCACTGACGAGTTCCCACTCCATGTAGGAGGGTATCGAACGGAGAGAGGTACATCAGTTCAGTCAGACATCACCATTGGAGCAGCAGAGAGTGACCACAAGCGAATATCGCAATGAGGCACAGCCGATCATAATTGGATAAATCACATTGGTCTTTTCCGTTTTGTAGTGTTAGTAGTAGTGACATTTTCAGTTGCCTCTGAGAACATCTGCTACAGCGAGTTCAGAACAAAACCAGTGGTCTGGAACGCATCTCCGCAAATCGGTTAGTCCGTCAATTGGCACCGTATCCGCTCGATTGGTGCAGAGAGATTAGGTTGATCAGTCGCATAACTTTCGATAGCGATCGCAAAGTGAATGAATCATAATCATGTCGTAATCCGTACCGGATCAGTGTAGTGTCGCACATACAGGTAAAACCAAAACTTTATTTCAACCTAACGTCATCAAACACACGACTACTGAAGAACCCTTCTCTACCGGCCAACATCAGACGCTGGGTCCGTACAATTCTCAAGGTAAGCAGCTGCTGTGGCTGGCTGGTTTGGGCTCAAAAGGCAGTTTTGCATAGAAAGTGATTCACGCGGGTTAAGAAAGAAAGTGCCCGACCTTCGCAAATAGCGCGCGCAAACGGGGTTATTTTCGCTGAAAGCTGTTATTCAACCACCAGTTCAACCTGTAGTTCCTTTGCACGTTAGTTATCAATTATGTAGTTGAGCTGTGAATTGAATAATTTTATTGCCACGGGTGATGCGAATTGCGCTTCGCGTGCAAGAACGGTTGCGAAAATGCATTGAAGGAACGGTTTATCTTACCAGAATATCAAAACCAGCAACGATCGACGTTGCACTTATTGATTTGAATGAGACAGAATGCTTTAATCGGGCAAAAATTGTAACTATCAATTTTATATTAATTATATAGTTGAGAGCCAAAGATGCCTTGCCATTCCCTTTATGTAATTCTTCAAAATGCTTTTGTTTGATCTTATTTAACCCAGTTTACTTTGGACTGCCTAATTGCAAGTGATTTAAACGCAAAGAAAAATTAAAAAATCAAATACCACAAACTCTAAGCAGAAAAAAATATCGTGTTCCAATATTTAACTAGTATAGGAATGATTATAAACAAAATAGACCTTATTTCATTGCTTTTGCCAAAGAAAGCAACGACCAGAATTTGATGAAAGCAGCAGCAAATGTGTAAGTAAGCAAACGAATAAGCTTGACTTTCTTCGATATGGGAAAATAATTAGCACGTTTTCAGTATAGGAGATTATAACCGCCATTTTAGCTTTCGTTCGAATCACATTTATACGAAAGTGTCTTCAATGCTCTATCTAGTTTGCTTATGCTCTATTGAGAATCACTTAGACATTAAAACATTGTTGAAAAAATGTACTCAAAAAGTTAGATTTTCACAAATTTTCAATTTCGTTTTTTTTTCTGCCAAGGTAAAAAAAAATTAAGTTGTTTTAGAACAAAGCAACTTTCATCAAGAAAAAAAAATTCCCAAAGATGACCTTTTTTGCCAACATTAGCTAATAAGTAAACTCTTGCAGATTTTGTTAATTTTTAAATTGGTTGAACTCATGTTTAAAACGCTGTAGTTAAATTTCAAAAAATAAGGTCTGGCGTCTGTTATTTCTTTGATTTTATTCATGGTTTTAATTTGAAGACTTCAAAGATTTTTACTCTTCCAAGTATCACCACACAAATACCGCTTTGTGGTGATTGCATACTTTTCCCCGCATAACTAATAACCATAAACGGAGAATAACACTACACAGTAAAAAAAAATCTGAATTTTACACGTCACGTACATTATTTTCTTATTTAAATATCAGTTGCTTTTGACGTAAACGTAAGTTTGAATTTGAGAATTATGTGCAATATTATTTAAATTTGCGTGGAATATAAGGGAATTGTCTATCATAAGCGATAGAGGCCATTCTTTATATTCGATTAGACATAAACTTTGGCATTTTAATAATATTTCATATTTCACTGTGTCGACCAGTGTAATAATATTGTTTTGTTGAGATAGAAATGTTTGATAAAATTGAAAATAACTGCTTGAAATAGAAATAAAAATAGCTTGACTTTCATTATAGTCACTAAAAATAAGAAAGATTGAAAATAACTATTCTGGTCGACAAAAGTGAATAAAAAGTGGCCCTAAGGCTCAAATAAGTGACCCTAATAACATTATAGCTTCTCAACCATTTCTGTGTATTTTGGTGCTCCTAGTAAACGCAAAATTGATTGGTCGACAACTTGAAACTTCAGAACCCTCTTATCCAGCTTTGAAATTGGCATTTTTCCATAATATGGCGACTTATGCAATTTTGAAACAATTATTGAAATTACTCAGGTTGAGGTATAACTAAAATGTTAAAGATCCCATCGTCATCGTGATTTTATATTTTTGTAAACTTTAATAATATATTTTTTTTTTTTCATTAAAGTTAGCGTCCACATCGAATGCACTGAATTAAATTTAGTTCGGGAATAATTGCATAAAAAAATCCAAAGCCGCTAAAATTCTCCTGATTACTTTTTCAAATTCCCCGATATTCCCGGTTTTTTATTTTTTTCGGTAGTCGCCACCCTGATTGAAACTATAACCCATACTGTCGAGGCTAGATCCTGAACTAGCTTTTAGGCATGTTTTATGTCTGTTGATTAGGCGGGTCTCCTGGTTCGATAATGTTTTATTCACCATAAAGTAACAAACAACGCAAAACGAACCAAAATTAGAGTCGTGAGACAACCATGTTCTGAAACCTTTGATTGATATACGATTGTGGTTTCTATTTTCAACTATTCAAAATGAGCAATCGACCCAATTTAAACTAACAAAGTTTGGTTCTTTTGTTGTAAATAACTTTAGGAAATAATAATTTGTCTCGTGAAGAGCTAGGTTCATTTTAATTCTAATCTATAAACAACATCAAAAAGTATTCATTCTAGTAAGCACCATCACAAATGTCCATTCATACGGGTTGACATCGATCTTTTCAGTTGAGTCCTAAACTGGACTACATTGCACGATCATAACTCATCGAATATAGAATAGGTGAATTTTAAAACTGGTCACGAGGAAGCCTTTTCAGCCCAAACATAAACAAAGTACCAGACTTCTTTTCGTACTAAGTATGAGGACAAGTAGGAAAAAATCGTCTTTACAGCAATACCATGCAAAAAAGGCCTATCCGAAAATTATCTTACTCCGGTCATACTCGCAATCGCTATAGTTATGTTTTCCTGTTTTAACTCAAAAATTAAACTTTATTTTTAATAATTTAAAGTTCAGTGTTTATTTTATAATTCTCTAAACTTTTATTCAGAAAAACTTGGAGCTTGAGGAAGTAGAAGGTTTATTTTTTTTCAACCAAAATTACTAACTGAATCGCTTGAAATCTTTGGAATACTAATATTTCAAAACGGTTGAAATTTAATATAATTTAAAAAAAAACACGCTCAACAGAATGATCTCAAATCAAGCTCAGAATCGACGGAAACTGCAAGAATAGGCGACAAAATAATTCCCTATTGAGCTCTTAATTACGACCCTTCTAATGGCAAAAAAGCTAACTTAGAGAACGATTCCTAATTGAGCTAAGAATCGTTGAAACCCCCTTCTGAAGGTCAGAGAAAACCGAAGAAAATGTTCCTAAATTGAGTTGAGAATTGCTTCAGAAGGGCGAAATAGAAAATGATCGCTGAAAATACCTTCTTAATCCCTCTTTGGCCAGAAAAGGCCAAATTATGATAAATGATCTAAGCTTAAGCCTAGAATTATCAAAAAATGCAAGGGCAGGATGGGCCGGAAGAGAAGATGATCCCAAATTAAGCTCAAAATCGCTGGAAATAGCTTCTAAAGGCCAGAAAAGGCCAAACAGAAAAAAATTCGAAAATGAACTTAGAAACTCTGAAGGCCTGGGTGGAAAATGAACCTGAACTAATCTCCTAATCACTGGTAGTGCTTCTAAGAGCCGGAAAAATAAAAAATAATCGCAAATTAAACTCCGAATACCTGGAAAGCGTCAGATAAAACAAAATAGAAACAAAATAGAATGCGGATTCGAGTCCCGTCTGAACGAGAAATTTTTTTTTTCTAAGTCTATATAACCTCCTTAGCCCGTGTTTATTATTAGGATCCTTGAAAAAATCACATACATTGCCTACTGTATAACTATGAAATGATTTCAAACCTCTTCTAAAAACCAGAAAAGGTTAAGATAGAGAATGGGTCCAAATTGAGCTCAGACTCGCTGAAACCCCCTTTTAAAGGTCAGAAAAGGCCAAAATAAAAATGATCCCAAATTGAGCTCAGAATCAGTGAAGGCAAAAAGTCAAAGTAAAAAAAAAACAATTTAAGCTCAGAATAGCTGAAAATCCCTCTCTAAGGTCAGAAGAGGTTGAAATAGGAAATGATCTCAAATTGAGCTTAGAATCGCTAAAAACCCTTTTAGAGGCCAAAAGCTAAAATAAAAATAATCCTAAATTGAGCTCAGAATTACTAAAAACCCCTAAGGTAAAACCAAAAAAAGCCAAAACAGGAAATGATCTCCAATTGAGCTCAGAATCGCAAAAAGATCCTTCCAAAGGCCAGAACAGGAAATAAACCCGAATTGAGTTCAAAATCACTGAAAACCTCTGTCAAAGGCCAGAAAAAGTCAAAATAAAAAATTATTTCAAATTGAGAACACTCTTTTAAAACCCTTTTCAAATGCCAACCTGATAATGATCCCAAATTGTGCTTAGAATTAGTGAAACCCCTTTCTAAAGGTCAAAACAGGCAAAAAAAATTGATCCCAACCTGAGCTCAGAATCGCTTGAAACTCCTTTCAAAGGTCAAAAAATAGAAAACGATTCCCATTTAAGCTCAGAATCACAAAAAGCCCTTTCAATGGCCAGAAAAGGCCAAAACAGAAAGTAATCCCAAATTGAGCTCGCTATCGCCGAAAAGTTCTTTTAAAGGTCATGGTAAACCAAAACAAAATATTGTATGATCTCAAAGTGAGTTTAAAATCACTGAAAACCTAAATTGTGTGTAATCAATCAAAAAGAATCACTGTTCCCATACAGTGTTGGACAAAACAATTGCAACATAGATCGTTCAATTCTATAAAGCATTGGAGATCTTCATTTCATCGACACATAAACAAACAATCATTGAGTAACGGTGCAGCAGACTATTGACCTATAACATGCAAATATATAACAAAGCTCTGTTAACAAACGGCTTTTTGTGTTTGTCAAAACATTTGCAACTAATCATTCTTATACTGTTAGTTTCTTTCGTAGAAAAGAAAATAATGATAAATAAATTTACCTCGATAAATTCCAATGATTGTAATTTGTGTAGCCGAACAGAAAAATGGAGAGTTTGAGACCCAGAAGATGATTTTTGTTTTTGGATTCTTCAAGAAATTTTACATAATTTTTTTTTTATTATTCTTCAGTGCGTCCTATAGTTATAGTTGTTGTTCCTTCAAGTACAGTTTGAAATGTTTCCTTGAAAGACCGTTAAAAAAAATTAACTCAAAGGCTACAAATTTCTGAAAAATTGGTTTTTTGGGCCACCTTGTTTCAGAAAGTGTCGCCCTAAGCGTCAAACAAAAAAAAACATAGATCTAAAATTTTTCGGAAAAGAACAACTATAGCGATTCAGAATACCAAAGAAGCGAAAAAATTCAGTTAGGACACTTTTTTGCATGGAATTGCTGTTTATTCATTTATTTTATTTAGTTTATTAATTAATCAGTTCTCTGTTTTATTTCTCCGGCTCAGATGCAAGTGTCCCTAGGCTTGCAATTGTACTTCGAAGTAATAAATAGCTATGAAGCCTGTGTCAAATAAACAAAAGTCGAACTTACTGAATCAACAGAACGCTACACCTAGATTTTGTTGCTAATTATCGTCAGTTCCTGAACTGGCGCAGCAAATAATAAGTGCAAAATCTCAAATCAAGTTGACTTATATTATAATCGATCTCTAAAATTCCATCCAGCTTAAATATCTAAACTCGCAAATCAGGAAGAGAATATTCGCACTGTTCTAGTAAAGGTCATGAGCAGCACTCTACTGTTTGTTATCACTGGTGCTTCTACTTCTTTCAATCTGTCTCTTCGTGCACAAAACACGAGCGTACGTTTATCGTTTACTTTGTGCTACAAAATTTTCTCTCAACCGGCAACTCGTGGGAAAATTGATAAACAACAGCTGGGTGCCAGGCGGCCAACTGCCACCACACTGACCGAGTAAGCCTACACAATTAATTGCATGAAATTGTGGCAGCTGTCGACACAAGTGAGAGCTCCAATCATAGGCAATTATTACAACTAAACTTAGCTTCAACTTCCGAATAATTCTCCTACAATTTACTAAATAGTAGTTTCCTCTTGTTTTCTCCGATCGCAGACTACGAATCAGGCCATGCCTGTCTTCGCACAATGAAACTAGTAAAACAATACTCAACGACAACCACCGGCTGTAAAAGGCTGGTAACTTCCTGTTTGGTACTACTAGCGTTAAGCAGCATACCACGGCCAGTGCAATCGCAGGGAGTTACAGTAGCCAGCGTAATTTCGGTGGTGCAACTTGGCAGGGAGATTATAGGTAGCATAATCGAAACATGGGACCTAATGGAGGACGTCGGTGACATCCATCTACCGTTCAAGCGCAGCAAGGACGAAAGAATCTTACGGAAGATGCTTGAACTGAGCCAGCAAATCGCTGAGAGCGAACATCAGGTTGGTAGTAGAAATTAATTGAGTTTTCAGTAGTTTATATCTTAAATTTTTGCATTTGTGAACAGATCCTCAACACGGCCGAGATGACGGTCGAAGTAATACTGAAACAGTTTTCAATCGAGTCGCGACTAGAAAACAACTTGCAGGAACTAGCGGACCTCATGAATCGGATTAGTCATCGGGAGCGGGTGATGCGATCGTACGTGGAGTCTGACGAAAAAATCGAACAGCTTACCCTGGAATCGTTCGCTCGCAGTACCATCGCGCAAGATGTCAACAGTGTGCCGGAGTTGCTCTCACGCATTGATCTACTCGTGAGCGGCTCCCGCGATTTGCCCTTCAAAAAGCCGGGAATATTAGAGCTGTTGCAGTATGCTACTGATGTGAGTTTGTCTGTATTTTTTTTTTTTCTTACTAAATTGGGAGGGTGACACAGCATGACGAATTTGGTGTCAGTGAACTCTCTATCTCAGGCTGTCTATAGTCACTATGCAACTAGCCTGGCGAAATGGATTTCGAGGAATAGTCATTTGCATCAAACTAATATTTTGTTTTTATGGTATAATCAACTACTCATTGCAAACATTTACTGCCTTGTTTTACGATGTTTTCTCTATTCGATTGTCGTATTGAAATGCATTCAAGTTTTTTTTAATTTGTTTTAATTGTAAGATGTATTCTATAATAGTGTTTAGGATGCGCAAAAAAGAATTTTACGTTTTCATTTTTCAACCACGGTAATTTTTCACTCCGCCAGTCTAGTAACAAAGTAACTATAGGATAGTTGGGTTCTAGTGATAGCTGTAGCAGAGTCGGTTTAACATGCGAAGAAAACGATGAGAGTCTGCGTTCTGTGTATAGATTCAATCAACAGAGTTGATTGTGATAATAATTGTATTGGTAAGTTAAAAAGATTAGTGATCTAGCAGGTGTCAAGTCTTTCAACCCGGCGACTTTTTGTTTACCTATCACGGTTTCCTCTTAGAGGAAATATGAATGAAGACTAAACAGTTTCGCGGATGGGAAAAATATCGTTCAAACGTTCGACTATCGCTATCCTGGGCACGTACAAATAACCTTACGATGCTGAAATTGAGCTTGTTTCTCATATGCATATATAAACAAAAAAATGTCGATAACCAACGACTCTCTAGTCGATCTTAACACACACATTTTTACCCTACAACCACTTGAAAGTGGTTATCCACATGAAACAAGTGAGTGTAACCAACCTTTTAATGTGGTTACTTTTATCAGATGCAGATGTCACTGTCACAAAGCAATATCCGAGCAAAAGTATCGGGTGCTCATGTGCTCTGTATGCCACCAAAGTGTGTGCGTGTGCGAGCACTCTTTCTCTCTTGCTTTATTTCGAAATGAATCCCAGCTGGTATGGTGGTCTTCGACTTGCTGCCTGCTATTGCCTTAAATTCATTCCGCGAGCAAAAATCAAGCCGATTGAACGTGTTTCCGCGCTGATCTGCTGAGCGCTTGTGTCGGACCAAGATACATATTTTAACGTCGTTGCTGGTGATAAATTTTTTTGGATCAAGTATATATCAGTGTTTTTAGTGCAATTGTTGTTTAAAAACTTTGGAGTACCAATAGATTTTCATGGGTGACAGGAAGGTCTCGTTGAATGTGATTTGCGACAAGAAACCGCTTACTGTCGAACCGTCGCTGAAAACTGACGTATAAATTAATAACAACATGGAGGGATACATAATACATGAAGCTGATGGATCGTACTGGTTCTCGATAATGCCAAGGTCATATCGTACGCAGTAGAATCAAGCCACTACAACTACTGATTGTTTTGTTAGTTCTACAAAGAAAATAGTGACGGAGCAAGAATGGCGGGGATAATGACAGTTTTTGCAAAAGTATCCTCATCTTCCCGAGTGTTCAACGCTTTGCAGTCAATTAGAGCGAAACTCAGGAGAAACAATAAAAACAAAGAATTTTACCTCAGTGACGACGCCAACGGAACTCACAAAGAGATGAGGAAATGTATGACCTGTGCACAAACAGTGCATCTCGGTTTGCTTTATGTGTGCAGCAGCATGCTGCGAGGGTAGAAGTTTCAATCACCCCTGAAGTTTTATTCTTTCAACCGTTGGACGAGTGTTGTCAAACATTTGTTGACTGTTTGATACCTATTAGATAATCAGTTGCATGAGGTGAACTGAATCAGCTGGTACTTCTGTTGGGATTGTTCATGAGATCAAAGTTCTTAGTTAAAGAGCAAAGCTCTTTACGGTGGCACGGCATGGGTGACTTGACCTGAATAAAACACGAAACCAGTCAATCACACTAAACTTTCTGTCACATAGTGTACAAAATGGAATAGTATGCTAAATGCCACAACGTATGCCAACTGGCGTGAAAGTTTTTGCTTTGTATACAGTGCACAGAAGAAAAAAACAGTGGCAGCACAAGTAATACTAATCAATTGCATAGCGATACTGAATGTTTATGTCATTCTTTTGTTTATAAATAATATTGCCATCTCCCTGATAGCCAGTTATATGGACGGTAGGGTGGCAGCGAAAAGGGTCATGTCAAATTTCTAAAACCGGACATTTTGTTCATTGGCCCAAAAAATGATCTGCGCAAAATTCCAGCTCAATCGGACATGATTCAGAGGTGCCTCAAAGCGCTCAAAGTTGTGATTTTCCGACCTACGAAAAACTACTAAGGGGGGAGTACAGGAAATTGGAAAAAACGAACTTTTTTTAAATGCCAAATGTCTTGCATAAAACGTCGAGATCTGGTGTTATCTCGAAAACAAATTTTTGACCGAAAATTGACCTTCTTGCAGTTGATCGTTTTCTGAGCAACCGAAAATTAAAACGGGTTTCTAACATGACTCACAGGTCGTTCCAAACCAGAGGCAAATTATTTAAATGTTTATTAGGTATCTCAAACTCGATTTTCATTAGAGTGGTTCATTTATGTTTAACTAGGGTGGTCAACACTTTGAGGAGCCTGAGTGGAGCTGAAGCACCAAGAAATCTTTTCAGTTTTTTAAATTTGCGACTTTTGCTTTGAAAAGGGCAAAAGTTTTTTCCCTAACGTTTTTTTCAATATCAAATGGCATTTCAATTCTAAGGTTTGAGTTTCCTAACATAATAAATCTTTAGATATAAAAATACATTCATTGTCAAACATATATTGTTCCACACATATAACAATGTACAGTCAGCAGCTCGAGACGGTATGATGACCGCTACTCATACAATTGGACCAGATGTAAATTGGTAAATAAGTGCCTTCGCAGAGATCCTGTCTCCACTTGAATCAACATCAATTGTGATGAGTCAGTCATTCGTCTTTAAATTGACGTGATTATGCACCGTTAAGAATGGCCGCGCAGTTATTGAAAATTGAAATTGAAGGCTTCCAGTCATAAATCGGAAAGGTGTTTATTTTGCCACACACCGAGCTTCCTTTATGGTTTATACCTCATAAATATATCAAATATTTCGATAAATTATCAGCGGTTCTACTGTAAACCAGTACACACAGTCCCCGTTCCATATTTGATCAAATGTTTGATTGCGGGTTCCCGGAATACGGAAAAAAAGGTTGAGCTCGAAATTCTTTGCAACTGTGACCGGCTTGATTCGTTTCTGCTGCCAAAACACACACGGCACAGTAGAGTAAACACCAAAGCAGCAAGTTAAACATAACGCGAAAAATAGCAATCGTTGCAAATACGAGTGCTTGTTCCCATGGTAGACAGTCTAACGCAACGGTGAACTACGACAGCTAAAAAGTAAAAAAAACTCCTCATTATTTTCAAATGGGAAAAAGATTCACAAGTTAGAAATAATTGGATACCGAACAATGCTCTTTTAGAGAACTTTCTAAGGTTTTTGTTGTTGTAAAGACAGGCTGCCATAAACTTGTTTCGCTCAGATTCTCCTATGTTGTTAGATTTTGTGCGCAGCCCGGGTCGCAAATCACATTCATTGAGTCGGTTACCGTCCGGTTCACAACGGAAACCTAGTAAAAATACTATACACGTTATAACTCCACTATAGAGCTCGCTAAGTTTCGTCAAAGTACGAATCGGAAGAATTCCACTGTCGATTACCGCAAACCAGTCAGCCAACCAGTCGTCGTAGTGAATCGAAAGTGTGCGGTGCGCTTTCGCTGTTCAACAAACTACTTAAACGTCATCGGGAAAGGAAATGAACAACCTCTAGAGTTTGCCTCCGAATGCGGATAAAAATTAACGCATGAAGTGGTTCATTGTAATTACGGTGGCAGTGGTGGCCATTGCAAGGTCACCCTGTGAAGCCGCTCGTAAACTAAAAGGATCTACAGATGTGGACAGTCTTCGGCATAGGTACTTCGAGCTCGAAAGCCGTGCGTGGACTATAGTCAATCAGATGGATAAAGTCGAAAACCAGAAAGAAGATGATCAAGCCTTACAGCGAAATATTGTGCTGAAGGAGTTGATTAACATTTACTCCGATTTTGCAAATAATGACTTAGGACCGGCAGGAACTTACGACGAGGATGATTACTTCATTTTGCGGAGGTTCTACGAATGGCAATTGCTGGAGCAAGATTTGATAAATGTGCACAAGTTGTTTGATGCGTTGCGACAGTTCCTGAAGAACAAGAATAAGCTACCGGCAGATGATGCCGACTTTAAACTGGCCAGCATGGATCTTGCTGATACCGTGTTGGGTGATCCGCAGTTTCCAGTGAATGCCACCCTGAATCAAATCGATCTGCTCATGATTCGCCAGGGGCTGTACTACAAGGCACAGTTGGTAATAATTGCTTTGTATCTTGTCTGTACGTGCATGTTTGCTTACAATTAGCTGTGTCACCTTTCGTGTTCTGGTGTGCGATTTCAATTAGATACCTGTACCTGTGCTGTGTTAATCGTGTGTATTTTTCTGTCTCTTTTTATATACAACGGTTGTGAATCAACCAACAGGAAGCGAAATCAACGATATGCAGCTTTGGATTGTCAGCACAGCAAGTGCTGTACCAGCTGTACAACGCGATCTCAATCACCGAACTGAAGGGATACTCGATGATGCAGTTCTCGTGGATGCTGCTCAAGGCCTATGGAAAAGGTAAGTTGTATATATATTTACGTTAATGTCTGTTGAATACCGGTCAGTAGCAAATGCCAGTAGAGCAATCTAAAGATGGCAGATATTAGCGTAACACACGTAATACACGAGTCTGACAGAATCAGATTATTTGCTCAACAGAAGCTTCACTCTATCTATATTTGAAATGAATGGTTTCTTTTGTAGTCAGTTTTCACGTACATCGTACGTGGTGTATGTAACTGTACGGTATACCGTTCTATTATTCATTTCATGTCGTTTCGCTTTACCTTCGAGCAGTGGAGGATGGCGAACAAAGAAGTGCAATTTGTCCAGCATGTTTACCAACTGAGGGGCGATGCGAGAGAGAGAGGCAAGAAGAACTCATTGGATACCTTCAAGTCGCATGCCTTCTAAGCAATCACATTTTTATGAAATTTTTTCGCCTTATCGTCATCACGGAGATCGATGAACTTGTTCGCTTCTAAGTTCATGATTTGGTGTTCCATTGCGGTCAATTAGGGAACTTCATCGCTTACCGGTTTACTATGAGGTTAAGCACCTTTTAGATATCTCCTTTTGAGGATTTACGATTCTACCCGTGATATGAATAAAACACGGACTGACTGGTGTGAAAGCCACTGTGTTGAATAAGTGTTTATGTTTTCAGCGGCGTCGTTCCTTATGCCGCGTAACATTTTTATTTGTTAAAATAAATAGCAATAACCGAGTTAATGGATAACGTTAAACCCGAAAGCGCAAACTTGTTGAAATAATTCTTTTTCACAAATAACTTGAGTTGAAATATACATATTCAATGCAACTACAACTGATAAGGATTACATCAGTTTGTTTTCACAGCGCATGATTACTATTCGCAGAATATTTCTTCTAACTTAGTAAGCAACTCTCGCTTTTCGAGTTGATAAGGTTTTTTCATTCCTCATCATAATGTTAGCCTGCCACCGAAGCGCCATCAGGCAGTGAATTAGTCACTCATGCAATGATTCTATTCTCTGTATACCAACAGGTAATTTCACTGCGGAAGCAAAACTAATGCGACGCCGCTTCGAAGACCGCACCAACCGGACCCAGATGCTGCTGCAGCGGGTCATGCAGCAAGCCAGTCGCGAATACTGGCGATGCGATCCGGAACGAAGTCAACAGAAAGAGGGTGAAACGTTTCTTCAGTTCACCCGACTTCTGCAGGGCTACGTGGAGAATGAAGTCGACATGAACACGGACAACACGTGCAAGGAGAACTGTGCGTACTACAACTGGGGCGTCAAGCAGGAACAGTGCTACAAGGATATGTACTGCTCGAAACAGCCGAAATGTGCGGGAAAAATCTACAGCTGCGATTACATGGACTCGGACATGTGGATCTGCCCGGCCGCTACTAGTAGCAGCCGGCGGTACGAGTATATTGAGTACGAGAACGGTTTAACGCTGGGTCAGAAAAAACACTGCAGCCGAGGAACAACCAAGGTGGATTCTTGGTGGAGATGGCTGTTCTGGCATTGCAGTTACTGTTTCTGTTTGTGCGACGACGCTGGCCCGCGTTCGGATCGATATATCAACATGAGACAGTCGGTGTCGGATGTCATGAATAATAAGTAGGTGACTATAAGTTATAAACTATAGCTGTTCATACAATTTTTAATTTCAACAGAGTCGTAACTGGATTACGTTTCGTAAAGAAAAATCGCATCGTTCATTTGATTGTGCAGCAAGGAACCCTCCTCCCTCGCGGACAGATTGATAATACTACTCTGGAGTGGTTAGAAGCAGATTCGTACAACATGCTGTCACCAAATGTTCGCAACGGACGGGACTATCACACATTAAGCTATGATAATCGAATTCTAGATTTAGATGACCTTGAAGTTTTGCCATCCTACGTGCTAACGGGAGTACGATTCCGTCTGCTAGGATCCCATCTTAATCTAGAAATACGAATGACTGAAATGGACTTCGCCACCGGAAAGCTAGTTGACCCAGACAAGAGCATCTGGATAGGCAGCGATAAGACCGAGCATAGCACGGATCAGCGGTAAGTTAAAACTCTACCACAATGCATACTAAACCAAAACTTAATGTTTTTTTTTTTTGTTAGAACCGAAATCAAACTGGATCGTCCGCACGTCCCATTGCTGACACCATCGAAATCGATTCCGGATTCGGTCAGCAACCAGTTTATTCGTTTCCGCGAAAGTGATCGCGGTATGGATGCGTCTCAAACGACGGTGCCATTCTTAGACGCACAACCGGTGGCGCCGACTAAACCTGTCCCACTGGCCGGGGCAGGATTGTTCCACAAGGGAAGGCCAAAATTTGGTGGCTTCGTAACGCCGAAAGTGCTTACGTACGACTTCGGACCACATGTTCAACCACCGATCGAACAAGTCATTGCTGAAGAGCGGCAGTCAAGGGGCTGAGGAAGTGAGTTGAAAAATAGCAGTATGTACCATCCGTTGAGAGCTAAACTAGTGAAGCGATAGTCTTTAGCTTCTAAGTAAGTCCGCTATCGCGACATAAAGATATATAAGAAATATAATTATAAAACTGTATGTGCTAATAAAACATAAAAATTGTCCAATGTTCCTATGTTGCATTGTAAGAAAAAAAAAGAATTGTGAAATTTGAAAGAAGGTAGTGCACTAACCTGTACTCGAAGGGGATGCATCATCAGCATTGGTAGCAGATCTGCAGACGGGAGAATATCACTGAGCGACATTCCCATTCGTTTCACACCCTGACAAATAAACGCTGCAAGGTAGCGATGAAGTGGAAAATGAAACGATGCCCGGTACAGTTCGTCCTGAAACGAAAACCAATACATGTAAGATAGTAACCAAGCTCTGCCAAAAATAATCGTACCTTGTCAAACTTTGGGTGCAGGTAGAAATTGACCGCGTCCAGCCAATCCTGCAGGTAGTTTACACAGAATAGCATAAACTTTTTCGCCAGTGGGGCATGCGATGGATCCTTAAGGTGCGAAATAATTGACCACATCGGATAGGCGCTGGCTTCCAACTCGCAGCTGAAGGCGGCTGTGTACAGGTTTGGTTCGATCTCTACGTGGCTGCCCGTTTCGCGGATGTTTACGTTCATACCTGTAGGTGAAAGGATTTCGGGTTAAAAAAGCTGAAAATATTTTTTTCCTTTGCTAAACCAACATCTTCAGACTTTCGATGTACCAATGAAGGTTGAGTTTATGATACAATAACAATTTCTTCATTCGTCATTTGTAGTAAAAACACATAAAAGTTGGGGCGGACTGTTTCACCTCTATGTAAGAGAGCTCGGAGAAATATGAAGTACTTTATTCAGCAAAGGTAATAAAGCTTTTCAATCATACTTATATTGATGCATTTTTAAATTATTCAAATCGAATTGTAAATACATATTTGCAAAATATTGAAATATGGCATTTCTATGCAGATTCTTTTAAAGATTGTGTCTTTCAACTTGAATATTTGATTTACAGGACGGAGTAGTACAGAAAGGGGTATAAATTTTAATTTGCTTGCCACCTACAACCTTCTGGTTTCTTCAAACATACGACGACTGGTTTGTTAGACTAGAATCCTAATATCTTAAAACCAAAAACTGCTAATCGAACCTCAGTTTTTTCCTATTTGCGTTCGAATCACATTCATATGACCACTGGACCGTAATTTCTGGTCTATTTTCTCAACTCGTTTGAATCGATCTTTGAGTACACATGTAAGATACGGCGATATACAAGAATAAGCCCCTTAATCTACGTCCAGAATATAGGTTTTTCGTTCGGTACAGCTCCAACTACTTTGCTTTTATCATACCTAACCAAGATCAAAACGACTCAATCATCCACTCAAACTAAGCTTGGTAGAATGATTGGCCTGTGCAACTATCTGTGGAGCTATGAGAAGTATTCCATCGAAAGCCCTTGATGCAATACTTCAACCTCTTCCACTTCATTATGTGGTTCATCAGGACGGAAAAACGCGCTCTTAGACTAAATCGGCAGACTAATCTGTAAAAAGGAATTCTAACAGGACAACCTAATATTGAAAGGTTTCCAAATAAATAATCTAAAAAAAGTAAGAAGAATTGGGTAGAAATAAAACCAAACTGCGAAATTTCCTATAGAAATAAAACTGGAAACAAGGTAAGCCTAAAATTCAGAGAGACTCTCATTGCTTCAACAAACAACATTTATAAAATAAATGACTCAGCGGGAGCGAAATTCACAACTCCAGGAATAAACAAATTCTTCCCCATGGGACACTAAGTAAAAGTATTCCAGGCAGTACTATACGCGATAGTAGAATGCGCGAATATGTGCCTGGAAAGAAATTATCGACACGCAAATATTTACATTTTCTGCGATAGTCAGTCAGCATTCAAAGTCTTTTTTTGCCACTCTAAACTTGTGTGAGAATGCATCCTATCGCTCCGATAGCTAGTTAGAAAAACAGATCAATTTACACTGGATTCCTGGTAACTGTGTTATCGGAGGAAATGAGAAGGCTGACCTACTAGCTAGACGAGTCCATTCACTAACTTTTTTGCTTCACAATCATTTGACGAAGTCAAAGTTAATTAGGATGTCATAAGCGATCGATCGACAATCGAAAAAAAATCATAGAGCCAAATCACGAGAAAAGGCTTAATAAGAAAGACCGAGAAACGCTTTCAAATCTACTCACAGGGCACTGTCTGAGTATTATTTTAAGAAACTAGGCAAACTATATGAAGAAACATGTCGACATGTCGTTTTAGCGGCATCGAAGACGAAACCTCGGTACATCAACATGTTGCGTATCTTCGGAAATGGACACGAAGAACCATCAACTCGCCAAACAATGATGAACCGGCTCGTACGCACTTTGAGTAAGTTGGGACATATCACAAGAGATCAAATAATGATCGCAGTGGTTCATTCTCCAGCAAGGGGAAAAACCAAGATAAATGTCGACAGTAGATGAAATTGTTTAGTATTTAATTTCTGAAAATATAACATTGATAATATTTGTTTACACTGGGGTCTTTTTTATGCGGTTGATTGTGCCACGTTGAAAAAATTCGCGTATAAAAAACGCATAATTTGTCGCGTGAAAAATACTGCATTTAGTAAACAGATCCGATTGAAAACAATAATACATAAATAAATATATGCTTCAAAATTTTTGAATAAAAGGGGAACAAAGTACCGTACGGCGCCTTAATTCTACGCACTTTGTATTAAAATCCGGAGTGGTTTGCGATAAGGGCTCAACTGGCAAAAAATAAACATTGGGGAATATCAGTTTGAAAATTTGCAAGTACATTTTCAAATCGTAATTTCAAAGGAAGTGACTAACATTAATATCAATACCGAAAATCGACGTAAAATAAACCTGGCTTATAGTTTCCTAACAATACTACATTAAATTTGTGCATTTATGGCTTAAATCTTCGCTTTTCTTCTAACCTTTTTCTAATGAGCCTTAAGGTGAAACCTCATTGAATCCAAAAATGGCCGACTTCGAGTCACCACTTCGAATTTTCGAGAGCACAAGACTCGAAAATAGTTAATGCATTCCCTGTGAAAATGCTATTTTATGTTTGCTGTGGTTAGGCAAACATAAATTAGAATTTTCATAGGGAACGCAATGAGTATTTCCTTGTCTTGTGCTTTTGAAAATTCGAAGTGGTGACTCGAAGTCGGCCATTTTTGGATTCAATGAGGTTTCACCTTAAAGCATTCTGACAACGAGATTCGCCCACCTCTATTTCGCCTTAAAGCATTCTGACAACGAGATACGCCCATCTTTCTTTCGCTTTGTTTTTATTTTTTCTTCAGTTGGGCCCCTTTAAATGCACCTTTATCTTGAAAACAAAAGTTGATCCGCCCTTTACTGTCGCCTGTTTACGAAATATTTCGCAAATAAGCCCGTTGCTTCAAAACAATTTAAAGGGCCTAGTTTCAAAGTATCTTTTGTTTTGGGTAAACTGCTTTATCGCCCTTCACTAAAAGCTTGATTTAAATAATTTTATCGATTTATACAAAAGAATGGATTCTTGCCATGAATTTCGTAAGTAGTCTTTTCAAAACCAGTAGTGTAAAAAAACCATTTGTTTACATTTTGTTAGTTGCGCCGTAATCGCGAATTACTCCGGAAATGTTATAATAAATATCAAATAAAAGCAGATTTTCAAAAATGTTGTTTGGAAGTGATTTTCTATATATCCACTGTCATCTTCCTGCTTATGTTTCCTTTTTCACTTAACGGCATCAACATCTTGATACGAAGTACGTAAAATTAAAAGCCGCGCAGAATAAGAGCGCCGTACGGTACACAAAAAGCGTTTATGGGCATCAAAAATGAAAATTCATTGAAAATCAGGTTTATAATAATATGTTCATAATGATTTTCCTATATTTTTATGCCTTAATTTTTAATTTATTTTTGATTCGATCCTTAGCCGAAAGTTAATCGCAACGACCTTGACTAGTGTTGGTATACAATTATGAATGTTTTTTGTCCCTTTTTCGCGAATCAACGGAAATTGCCTATTATTTGATCCTATTATTTGAAATTATTTATTTTTTCCTATTATTTGAAGAACAGGAATTTTGGAACAAATAATTGATTGGATTAAAAAAAAATTTAAAAAATCTCATTTTCATGAACCATAAGACTAATTTTTTACTTTTTAAATGATTATAAATCATTTAATTTTATTTGTTTATAACAAAATCATAGATACCGCGTAAAAATAATCTTCCAAACCGCGTAAAATAATCCGCGTTATTAAAAAAATCGCGTTACAATAATCCGCGTTGTAAAAATCGCGTATATAAAAACCGCATAAAAATAACCCGCGCAAAAAAGACAACACCCTTACTAACACGCAGAGAATCCTGAGTAAGAATCCCCAGGATACCTTTAACTCGGTGAAGGAATCGCGAAAGGAATCGCAAACACGATCCGGAGGATTCCCACTTAGGATTCTTATTTAAGAATCCTAGAGCTATATACAGGGCATTCCTGAGGATTCTTATTTCAGGAATCCTTTTCAAGGACGCTCACGAATCCAATGTGAGGAATCCTAGAGAATCTATGCGAATCGTAGGGTAACGGGGGTATTTTGGCCAGCTTTGGAAAGTGTTCATTAAAAACAAACACAATTTTTCATCATAAACACCTACTCTATTATACCATTGTTAAAAGCTAAGTGTCTATTTTAATATACACCGTTCAACAATGCAATATATTGAAGAATATCCTAGAAATATCAAAATTTCTACGAAGTACTAAAAACATATTTTGGTCCACCAAATTTTTACTTTGGCCCACCTCTATATCTACAGACGTGTATGGAAATAGTTCGGACTAATTATATTTAAGATCATCATCGGTATTTTCAGAGCAAAAATAGTGGGTTTGAGGAGAACATCCTTCTGCTGTGATTTTTTTGTAAATTTTAGGCATCTAAAAATGAAATGATTTGGCTTATAGCGGTTTGACAGGCATTCTCATCTAATTTCATATCGTTAAATGTGATAAATTAAGAAGTAATTACCTGTAAATTGTCACAAGCTGCTTCTTTGTTCACGTGCAACGGCCGAACGGCAATCAAAGAGATGTCAAAACATGGCATGGCCAAAATATGTTTGCTTCAGAAAGAGACAAACATATTTCGGTCATGCGTTTAACCACTTTTTCAACTTTTTCCGATATGTTAGAGTAAACAAACTGTTTCTATGACATTTTATTGATGTTACTACAACAACGAATTGTTTCAAAAGCATACATATTTGTTACAATAGCTTCCGGACGTTGACTTGTGTATTACCACTTCCTCTTGACTTTGGGTTGACTCAGTCATGACTTTGAATATGTATGAACTAATTCCAAAATAACACTACCTAGAGCCAGTTTTTCGCCGAAAATTATAGTGTAGTATGATTCTTAGGTGTGTTATTCAATGTTGCATGCATAGTTTTCTAATATTCATTGAATTTATCAGATAAAATGCGTAAAATGTTACCGGGTGGGCCAAAATATGCATGTGGGCCAAAATACCCCCGTTACCCCATGTGTTCGTCCGGGTTACTGAAAGTGAGCGTTTTCGTATGAGTGGTTCAACGTCTCCGGTTGTATGAATTCCGTCAGTAGATTGCCGATTAAAATTCCTGGATTTTTAGCTTCCGGAAGAGACAAAGTTATACTGTCAAACTTATCGTATCGGACGACGGATTTGTAACCGCACCCGGTCGATCTCTACGCTACGTTTCTATTTCCTTTTCTACTTATGTCCATGTATGACGACTAGCTCCAAAATATAGTGAGCATCGAGCTCCAACTGCAGTGGGAGCTTTGATCGTATGTTAACTGAGAAGGGGTTTCGTACGCGTTTGTTTTTTATTGGACAGCATATAACAGCGTCCGATCAAGAGCGCACTGCTGAGTTAAGGAATGCGGTGTCACGCCAGCTATATCCAAATTTGCGACCCTGTCGCGAGAGCGGGCATCACGTCCCTGGTAAGGCAGTATGCCGAAAGTCACTCCAGAGTTTGAATTTTTAAGTAAAAAAAAGTTTCTGGGCATTCATTGTTTCAGCTTTTTCGAATTTTTAATTAACAGGAGCAAACATTTAAAACTTTGATTTCTTGATTTTATCTGGTAGTCCCTGAACGAAAAAAAAAAATTCCCTGATTTTTTAAGTCGAGGTTGCAATAAGACGATCATTATTAATCCTCTTCTGAGAATTGACAGGTTTCGATAAGACTCCTTCATATCCACCAAACCAGTTGTTCTTTAAACCAAACTGGTAAGAGGATCATTCTCTCCCAGGGAACTGTAAATGGCGATATTGGCATGAAGGAGAAAGGCTCGGTAAAGTTGGGTAGTAAGCGAGAATTGGAAGGGTAGATACTTACTTTCAATAGTGACATTGCTAATAATATAAAGTGTGGAGTACAGAGAACTCCTGCGCAATATCACAATAGATACTCTTACATTCTCTTACTTTAAGTTAAATTCTACAGTACTCCTGTTAGTTTTCTACTTAACAAAAATTAGTCCCTTTTACAATAAAACTAATCTGAATAACGTAGAATAATTCTCTCCAGGCTCCTTCTTATAATAGAACTGACCGGAGGTTTAGCAGTATAGTAGTTATCTCTTCAGGAAATTGAGATCGTGCTGCGATATTGGCAGAAGGAACAAGGTTTCGATAAGACTCCTTCCTCTTGACAAAATAAGTCCTTCTTATAGTGAACTAGAGAAATACTAATCGCCTCAAGTTGTAATTTTTAATGACTTAGTTCATTATGACTTAACAATTGAAAATAATAATGTTAGTCAATTGTCACAACCTCTCTAGATTTCAGGTTACCCGGGTATCTTTTCAGACTTTATTGCTTTTGAAAACCAGAATTACGTAAACTCAACCATAGAATGCTCCTGGATAGTGGGAATAAAGCATTTTCCATCATCAGACTGTTCATATTTTTATATTCGTACTTAAAACTCATCTGACACTTAATCTTGATGAATTGAAACCTAGTTTAGGCACAAATGTACACATACACAATGATAAAAAGATATTCGATAGAATCTATGCAGAGGTAATGAATTGTTGCGCAACGGTCTCTGCGGTGGCCGCAAATCAAGAATCGAAAGCAACCAAGGTGAGTCGATTTCTTCGTTGAGTAGCTTTGCATGTAATAGCGCTTGATGGATTGTTCGCCGTCGTTGCAGCGTGTTCAAACCGAGGAGTAGACATCGATCAGGATACGGAGGAAGTTCTGATGGATTGAGCCATGGTAATTCCCTTAGAGCCAGTCTAAAAAAACGTTTCTGGATGCACTCAATTCTTATACTCAACGAGGTTTGAAGAGGTCACTATACTATGACAGCAGTTTCCAAAAAAAAACGTACTAGTGTATAATATAGACCCTTAAGCCAGTGAGGATCGAAAAAGTTCTAAGCTATTTTCTAGATCAGCGGTTCTCAACCTGGGGTACGCGTACCCCTGGGGGTACGCGAGAGCCTTCGGGGGGTACGCGAAAGAAAAATCACATTCCAAGCCAGGGGGTACAATTGATTTGGAAAATATCGTCGAGGGGTACGCGGACAAAAAAAAAAGTTGAGAGTTGTTGTTCTAGATAAATCCCAACTAACGACATAGAAATAACTGCCGAACGATGAAGTTCGAATGACATTTCCGTATCTAGCAGGATGCCAAGGTCGTTTACCTGATCTACTCTTCTGAGTGTTTCGCCATCAATTTCGTACGCAAACGTATCAAGCTTGGGGATGCGATTAAACGTAATTACTACACATTTGTCAATACTAAGATTCAGCTAATTTCTATGACACCAATTGGCAAAAATCTTAATTAATGATTGCAGACGTTTGCAATCCTCCACGGAACGCACAACGAAATGAAGTTTTTGGTCATCCGCATGAACTAGCTTGCAGTTATTCTTCGGAGAATAATATACAGTGCAGTGGACCCAGGTTGCTTCCTTGAGGAACTCCTGACGCCTTAGAGAAAGGTTTCCAAGTACAGGAATCAATTTTAATTTGCAGTACTCTATTCGAAAGTTACGATTTGAACCACGAAACTAGTTAACTTGGAGCTCCAATCGAGAGAGTCTACAGAGCAGTATTCGGCGGTCAATTTTATGAAAAGCGGCTTCCAAGTCGTTATAACATCCATCTAAGCCCTCTGGTCCCGATTCGCAAGACAGGTAGAAGTAAATTGCAGTGAATTAGTAGCCCCGATCGGCCGGGCATAAAACATAGCAAGACGAGGGTCGAAGGAGAAGGGGCTATAAGTGTCTCCGTAAAACATTAATATTGTTCCGTGTCAAATAAATGTTGTGTGAAAAAAAAAGAAGGGGTGACGAATTTTTTACTCCATAACTGTTAGTAGCCGGGAACCCTCCAAGTGAAATGCTTCTAACTTTTTCATTTCTTACCCGATTCTGGATTTTGGAATTGTGTCTATCTTCAGCATCCGAGACTGACAGGAACCTACAACCACATCTGGTTTCTGTAAATCCGAATCTTCGGGACCTTGTTCCAGTAAGACAAATTAGTACAATTGTCAATAAAACCGAACAACATTGGTATCAAAATTATTACATTAATTCCAGTAGTTGATTATCATTCATTTTGAGTTCCTCTGATGAGTTGTCTTCGCAATGGCCATTCCGGAGCAGATTCCCGAGGAGCCCTTGAGCCACCGACATGATTGGAGAGAAACCTCACAATATATGTATACGTCAAAATTCATGGAATCACTCCCGGAGATGATAAGTTACGACATATGTCAATCCAGGTACCACTTGTCGGTTGGACTCAACCTCAATCAACCATCGGGAGAACTTCAAATAGCGAATTTCTTTATTCCACTGTGTGCGGGCAAAACTGCCGAGGAATAATAAAACGTCATCGCCATTTAAGACGCTAGTAAGAAAGAGATGCCAGATAATTTTTTTTTTATGAGGAAGAATTGTTAGTAGCTTAAGTATTTATGATTAATATTAGTAAATAATGAGTATGTGTGTCCAATCACAACTGGTGACTTCTCAACACTGTTAGAAATATGTAATTTTAATTGTTAGGATTTGTTTGCGTCCGCAATTAGGACTTATCATTCGTAGGGATTTAAATCTACTTGCCAGAAAAGGGGAAGTAAATTTATAACTAACATAATTGCTAGCTTATTGGCTATAAAGAGAGCTTATCGTAGCAATTGAGGATTGCAACGATTTTTGTCGAAAATTGTTAATAAGTTTATTTGACATAGCTTCTAATGGTTCAACACCAGTAAGTCTATGTAATTCGGGTGTACCAAACCAAGGAGGACGCTTCAAAATCATTTTTAGAATTTTATTCTGAATCCTTTGGAGCGTTTTCTTCCTTGTTGAACAGCAACTTGACCAGATCGGTACAGCATAAAGCATTGCTGGTCTAAAAATTTGTTTGTAAATCAAAAGTTTGTTCTTTAAACAAAGTTTAGAATTCCTGTTAATGAGAGGATATAAACATCTCGTATATTTGATGCACTTGGCTTGTATACTCTCAATGTGCTCTTTGAAAATAAGTTTTTTATCGTAAATTAGTCCCAAGTACTTAACCTTGTCAGACCAACTTAAAATAACCCCATTCATCTTGACAACGTGATTATTGTTTGGCTTGAGGAAAGAAGCCCTAGGCTTAGATGCCAGATAATTGTTTACGAACTTAGCACGTGCGGTAGTGGGTTGAAGCTGACAAATTTTACAGTGCGCTTCGGGCAGCACGGCAGATCAAAACTGGGTCAAAATCGAGCGAATAAAAAAGGGTTTTGACAGCAGTTAGTGCGCTTCCAGGTCAAAACGAGGTGAGCTGGTGGAATAAAGAAATTCGCTAAAAGTATTTTGACATATATATCGCCGAAGTTTTCATAGAACATGTTTGTAATCATGCAGGGCCCCACGGGAGTGTGCATGTCAGGGTTAGCTTGTCAAATGGACTCAAAGTGAATGAAAATTAGCTTCCGAAATGTTGAATCACATATTGCGGAGGATTTCATAAAGCATGATTGTGGCCATATAGGGCCCTACTGGAATCTGCTCCAGAGTGGCCATTTCGAGGACAACTGGGCAGTTGGATTCAAAACGGTTTAAAGTCAACTTCTGGAATGATTTCATGAATTTTGATACCAATATTGATTGATTATTGGCGATTGTCATATTTAGCGTAGGATCTTGATCCGGATTTATAAGAACTATACGCAACCAACGGCTTTTTAGCTCTCGTATACTAAAAATAGGCCGTCACGTCAAGAATTGAAAAAGTTAGAAGCATTTAATTTTGGTGGGTATCCTGGTGCCCTGGCGAATACTTACGGATGTTAAAATTGCCGAATACATAACGGTAAAGGTCTGCGTCATGAAGAGTTAGCAAACAATCCTCCATTGATGATTAGAAACAATTTTTGTACCGATATTAACATACTTTACACACTTAAACGACAATCGAGCCAGCTCGAAGGATGTATTGATGAACAAAATTTCTTCTCCGAACAATCGGATAAGTTGCTTTTCACTTCAAAGTTTCTGTCGTCAACTACAGACAAAAATCTAATTAGGTTGCATTAAACACCGCATACACTTGCCATTTTTCAACCTCAGCAAATCATGCCCTTATCTCTGTTATTTCTGGGAAAATCGAATCTAATTTTTGTATGATGCGGCCCAATAAAATCCTAATCCAATACTACTAACTCGTTTTTTCTATTTTTTACCTTTTTCTGTCTTCACACCAACAAACTGGAAAGCACTCGATTCCAAAATGAACGAAAAATTAAACCCGGGGTATAAGCTTGATCTTTCAAGCATTAACTACTAAACTAATTATTCACTCACCTTGTAGCATCGACAGAAACTGAAACCACATATCAATCAGATTATCGTCTTTGAGAAACACCAAGGCGACCGATTCGTGTGACAGAACGTTGTTGAAATCGGATGCCAGTGGCCAGTAGCAGTGGTCCTTCATTACACGTTTGGCACAGTCAACAACATAGTGAAAATTTTTGTCGGGATCTAAAAGAAAACTAGCGTCAGTCGCAATGTATTAGCAATATATTACACAGAGAGACTTACCGTGCAATGTGTTGGGTGTTAAAATTTTCGACATCATCTGTCGCATACTGATGATCATTACGTGTAGAAGGCTAAGCTCTTCGACCATCTTCAGGGCAAGGCTTTCGTTGGAGAAAAGCTGAACACTCATATGTACAACCCGATTGCTAAGCGTATCCGGATCGTTGGACATTTCCAACACACTCGGGATTCGACAGTAATGCATCACAAAGGTTCGCGTAAGATGTTCCTGTAAAATGTTGGAAATTAATTCTGGTTGTGTTCAATAGTGTCTCAAAATCCTACCTTATAATCTTGGTCTGGAAGCATGTTTAGCAGAAAGCAAACAATGTTTTGTGGAAACTCGTACTTGAATGTCCAGAAAATAAATTCCTCCAGCAGAGTCTTGTGAACAATGGTTTCACCAAGCGCCGGCAAATGACGATATTCGTCAGGAGGCTCCGGCGAGGGAAACAATCGTACTGCATCTTCATACTTGCGCTTACTGTGTTCCAAAAGATTTCCGTACTGATTGAAGGCAAAAGGTGGATCAACCAGCTTCCGATAGGTATCCTCGTCAATCAACGCTTTGGTCATTACCTTCCGCATCAGTTCACCCATGTTGTTGAACTCCATCAGCATACTGCAGTAGTCGTCGCAGTATTTTGCCGTCCGGCTATATACAGCAGAGTTGTGTATTTTAGCACTGTGATTGCGGAAGTGTAGTAATAACCGCAATAGTAGCCGGGGCATCATGGCTTCCGCTACCACCATCAGATCATCCGGCACCGGTGCCTTGTGCTGCCGGTTGTTAATCCCGTGATCGCTACAGAAGCCTTCGGCTTTCATTACCGAAGTATCACCACAGTCGCAAGCCCCACCAGCCAACGAAAGGAACATGTTGAAATCGTGATCGGTGTGGTTGCCTCGCTTGAAGCAATCCCGGCAGATGGACATGCAGGGCGAAATTCCACAAGTCCGACATCGGTAGGCGACCACATGCGGAATCCACACCAGACCGCACTTGGCATGGTTGTCGTAGCCACGCACTGCACAAACGGGAAGAGAAAAAAGAAGAAAAAAAAAACAAAGGGAGAACCAATTAGTCTCAAGGATTAGCGTTAATTTTCAGCTGATGTGATTATCTATTATATAGTTATTGCTTTGAGCGCTGACTGGACTGCAGCGAAGTCGAACGCAACCGCATGCCACTTATCTTGGTGGAAAATTATAATTGTTACACTTTATGGGTGCAGTGCTAAGCAGCTGGCTGACTGGTCTGCTTGTTTCTTCCTCTTGTGTTTTTTGTTCCTCCAGCTGCTTATACTTTAATAGTTATTTTCGCAAGATATCAAGATTTCAGTTTAGAAACTGATAAACATAACTTTTATTGCCTTTTTTATTTTCAGTAACTGTAGCTTTGTAATCGATCTCATTGATCAAATCCATACGAAGAAAGATCTTTGAAATAAAAATGTTACGCGGACAAAATCAAAAAGTTACTTTTATTTCACGTCAATGACTAACAAACAGCGACTCTTTCTAATTTTGGGAAGGTCTTTTGATGTTTGAAAAGTTGACTGTTTTCATAAATTCTTTGATGAAGAAAATCTGATCTCATATTAACTAACAATCGATATATCAGAAGTAGTACGGATAACAGAATAGTGCTAAGCTTTTGCAAGTCCATCGGCAATCTATTGTTAATATGAAAAAAAAAAATCCAAAACAACTGTAAGCATCATTTCTCCCGATTACTCGCTTCTATGTTAATATTTCGAATATTGTAGCACATCTGTATTGTATGGGTGCTTGTTTTGACCCACAATAACATGATCCAAGTTCATTCGAGACCTTCGCTTATCGGCACGCACTTGTGTACAGGTGTGTGTGCCCATCGGCATTCCTCACTGGTGGTCGTGCGGTCAATTCGATGACCGAATGCGTTGCGTTTCCCGCTATAATGAACTCGAATGGAAATTTACTAGGACTAGCTGGTACATAAAATTAACGAAAGTAAGCAGAGAGGGTCATCGTTATGTTTATGAAAGATGACTTAATCTTGTCGAAAAGAAAAGAACAGAATAGATCTACTGCTGAACGAACTTGTGAAATTGAAAAAATTATCAATCAATCCACGCCGATGTATTTGAACTGTATTGTTTACCGACTTAGGGCAGTCGTCACGCGACCTCGGTGTCAATGATCTCTTCTTCCGCACGTCAAACAGCGAATCAACTCTCTCGCTGTGGGCTTATTCTCTCTTTTTCGGTTGATTGCATACGTGCGGCGGAGTGCGTGTGATGCGTGATCTAGTCTTTACGCCAACTAGAATCTACACTCTTCCGTCGCCTCAACTGTTCCTGGATTTGGGATTTCACCACGCCCATACGAAGAAAATGTTGCTTAGCCACGTGAACGCAGACGAGTTCTGGAGAGATCAGGCTTCTTAGGTTCAATGACTCGGACCCGACGGTTATTGTTGACTGCCTCGCAAGCAGCTCCAGCCAACGATGAACTAGGGCACGGTGAAGACGTGCGGGAGGCTTTAGGTAGAAACTGGTTCTGGTTTGGATTATGATGAGACTCATGGTGGCTTCTGGCACTTGGGAGATTTCTGGTGGATTCATATGCTCGTCTCTTACTTGTTCGCATGATTGCACCATGTTTTGGCACACCCGTTAAAAGGCTTCCCTATTGGGTTTAGGCTATTTTCGTTTGTGCAAACTTTACCGAAGCAAAGTTTAGTCCAAAGGCTTTCAAAAATCCCAACCTTTAGCACGTCTAATTATTTGCCAGTTGCCACGTTTTAGTACTTATAATTGTTCGAGTACGCAGGTTCATGGAACCGAACGACCTTGGCAGTGGCACTTTCGAGCAGACCCCGCCATCACGCCCCACAGTGAAAGTATGTCGTCATTCCAGTTGTGCTATGAGATGAAGAAGCCTGCTCGTATGATGAAACGAGATCCGATGGACACTTTCTCCGATCGGCTGGTGGTCGCTATTGAAGGCTAATGAACCGGATAACAGCAAAATCTTAACGGTCGGAGAATATAATTTACCTCATTTAGTGAGATTTAATCATGATTAGCTACTAATAGATACGTTTGGTATCGTAATCGGGCAAAGCTCGAATCGCATATGCATCGCTAAGTAAGAACTCAGTTTAAGAAGAGACATTAGACATTTATTTTTTTCAATAACAAATAAACTGCGGTTAGGTTAGTCAACCAATTGTAAAGTAATTCAATTGTGTATAATCTATTGTATCCACAATTGTTCATTTATTGTAACCACAATGGTTCATGTATCCACAATTAACGTCTCGTAGCTTTCTAAACTAAAGTCGCCTTTTATGTGTGAAAAAACTTCGTAAAGTTTTGAAGTTGGCGTAAAAAACTCCTCTTGTAAAAAGCTTTTATTCATATTTGCCAAATACTTTCGAAAACGACTCAAGAGCAGTCTCATTTACACCTGCGAATCAAGATGAACATCAGAAAAAGTCGAGGCAATGAATACAAGTCGGATTTGATTAGTCTCCATTTTTTTACACTGTATATAATCAAATCCTTTATATATTGGAATCAGAAAAAAATTGTTTTGTTCTTACATAGATGTTCTGTTGTTTTGAGACAAACAAGAGAAATTTGTTTTTGACTAACTCCCTTAAAATCTTTATGTTTTGTAGTATATTTTGTAGTAAACATACAAAAACAATTTTAATCAGTGTATATTCATTTGTTCACTTTTAATCCTAAACGTCAACCCCTTACTAAGCCAAACGAAGAACGTTTCCACTTTTGCTCAAAAACCAAAAGTTTAAATGACCACCGAGGTCTGTCGATCGCAGTGGCCTCTCGTGGAGTCTTGGTGAGAATTTTTTTTTCTTTACTCATAAAAAATCGAACAAAATCAATCATTATCACTTTAAAGTTGAAATATTCATATAAGAGATCCATTCAAATATTCAGTAACATACAAAATGAATTTCTGAAGAACCCCTACCCCTTTGTCTAACATGTTTACTTTACTCAGTAGACGGGGACACATTTCCTCACTACCACCTACGCTTGGGTAACGTAATGCATAAACGGAGCTTTACGAATCGATGAGAGAATGTCCAATAATTACGGAGCCCAAAAATAACTATTTTCGTACCACTCTTCCCTCTCGCCTAAACAGCGAGGAGTGTCACACATACCAATCGACAAGTTTGCATATATGTGCGTGTTTGTTCCATCTGATCTACACTTATATGATCAGCGACTGCTGGTGGTAAGGTTAGACACTTTCGAATACAAATAGGCTTACTACCACCTAACAGATTTTGAAAATTATGTAGTTACAACATACCCATACAGGTGTGTACGGCCTTCGCAGCAAACTTAATTTGCTGTCGTATGTACTGAAATGTGTATTTACGACGCTCTCAGCCTTACAGTTAGGTACTACCGTTGATATAAAACCGATTTCGTATTGTGCAAACTTTGACAGCAAGTTTGGTGTTCTCTTCAATATGTGGAAAGAGCAGAGTGAATGTTCACCTTTCACATCTTGCTCAGAAAAGCACTCGTAGAAAAATTAATACATTTGCTGCTTACACCACAGCTGAGTGGATCACTCTAGCGGGAATAGTACAACGCTACCTATTTTCCTACCTAGATGCTCTCCTCATTTTTTTTTCGCTTATTTCCTGTCGGCCTAGTTCCGCAACGCCCGGGGAGGCAGGACTACACCCAGGACCCTAATCTCTCGGTGTCGGCTAGGATTAATAAATCTAGACCAGCTCGGTTGGTTGTGAGTGATTGGTTGATATATGGTAAGAGATACACAGTAAAAGTACTGCAGTAAGCTCTGTTCTGTAGTTATTAGTTGTTTTCGCAGTGAGAGATATTTTTCTACACACTAGTGATTCTCCGATGAGAAACGACAAGCCCGTTTGACAGTTTATTTGCCGTTTGCCAAGGCCAAAGTAATGTAATTATATATCCATTTTTCAAAAAAAAATCACAATTTTCGATGTAAATCCTTAAAACCTAAAACATTGCAATTCTGCCTTCAGATTGACCACCATCAAACATCTTCGTTATATTTTCAACTCAAAAAAGCCTACTTCTACGAAGTCCCACATAAAACACCCATGTAAAAATAGATCTTCGTGTATTTTTTTTATTTCAAATTATTGGTAACCTTGAAGAGGGACTTGTTGAATTGGATTGAAGACATTCGAAAATGTTGTTGAAGGTTGTTGGAACACAGATGTAGGTAGAGCATCACTATACTTTCAAAATGGAACACCGTAAATATTAGAAGGGTGATTCTAAAACACGACCGCGTGGTTGATGTAGGACTACGATAATTTTATAAACTAAGATCGTATTTTACGCGGGTTTTTCTACACGGATTCCGGAATTAACGCGGTATTTTTTCTTACGCGGATTTCGAAATTTCTTCAGTTGGATTCCGGGATTTACGCGTTTTTTTACGCGGATTCCAGAATTTACGCGGTTTCTTTTTGCGCGGCACGTATCCCTCGCGTAAAAAGCAATTTTAGTGTACTTTGTCACGAAAATTAGCATACGGAGCTGTGTCGATTTATTTTCTCTACAATCTCGAAGCGAAAATGTTCATTGAATAAATGAATAAAATTAATACGCATTAGATTCCTGTTCATATTAGCACTTCCACTTGGTAGACATTTACAATAAAATCTAGATTTAAAAAGCTTTTGATTGTAGTCTATACTGACAACCCAAATATTTAAGCCTGTAATGTGAGGGGCCATCCACATTTCTGTAATTTCTTACATTTGAAAACCGAGGTGGTTTTTTAAAATAACTGTTTATATCACTATTAGCAACGTTTTAGCGAGTGGCAAAAAAAATAATAACTACTTCAATTAAGTGGCTTTGGAGCGCTTAAAAATGCCATTATAGTGTCATAATAGTGACACGCTACAAGTTTGTTTAATTTCTCTTCGTTGCAAATTGCCATTTGCAAATGACGGACGATTATTCTCGTTCTCTTGATATCACAGCAGCATTTTCAGCACGTTGGCAGCTACTAGGTATTACAAAACAGGCACCAAATAAACGGTTGCTCCAGCACCAACGCGTATATGTATATTTCTTTTGCGCTGCAGATGATGTATTTGATTTATCAGTTGATTTTGTCATTCTCTTCTTTGTTGTGATCAAACGTTACCGCCCGTATGGTACCGTCTTAGGAATGGAAATTAAGGTGAAATTTGTCGGAGAAAAAATAGGTAGTGATTGGTTGTTTGGTTTGATTTAGATTAAGACTGAGAGCAGCGCCTGGTGTTTGTTATAATTTTCTTCTATGATTGGTTGAAATTTGCGTTCAACAAAGGCTCTACATTTTTCAGTGTTACAATAGTTATCATAAAAATTTCTTGCATTGTTGTGGGTGAATATCTAATTTCCTAATCGGTTGCTGCAAGAATGGAGGAAATTTTTAGAAAACTGATTTAGTTATAAGCATTTGAAAGTGGACAATTTTTGTGACGCTCGCGGTGTTTTTGGTTTTTGATTAGCACCCCTATATTGTTGTCGTGAGACGTAATTCTACGTCAAAAAACTCGGGTTTGGGTCGGGTATAGATTTGAAAACCTAAAATCCGATTATTTAAAATAAGCATAACAATAAAATGATGATGAATTTATTAAAGCGGGCAATGTATTTAATTTTACGAGAATGCGAGAAATGAACGAAAGCTGAAGGTGTGACTTAGGCTTCGAAAAAATATTCCCCACCCAGACGGGACACCAGCCCGCAATCTCCCATCCCGTACTATTGAAAATTTTCATGCCTTATTGAATCACCGACCTTTGATTGGTCGTTTAGTCCTTGTATTTTCTAACACGGTCGACAGAATATTAGACCCAGTTATCCGATAATGCACTATTTGGGTTATATAATAGCCTGCTTCTGCTCAAACCAATCAGTTTACTAGTGGATGGCCGCTAGCATGGTCCTAACTAAGGTAGGTACAACGGTATTACATCCTTTTGTAAAAAATTAACTTTGTGGGGTAGCGGTAGTTACTTTGGCCGGCACAGAGTAGGCAGTGTAACTTTGCGCTCGTATCCAAGTTACTTTTAAAACTAAACATTTATTCTCGGTTGCATATAAACCCTACTAACAGTGCGGTACACTTGAGTTGAATTTGAGTTTGAATCCTACATAACAACAACTGCAAAAAAATCGAATTGCGATGAAATTCGCCACGTGTCAGCTGCTACAGGTTGTTGCATTATCCTTTGAAAGCATAAATTTGATCTAAAAACAAAACTCATCGCATCCCATCATCGCCTGCACCGTTGAATACATCATGCACAACATGCATTGCATGCATTTAAACTCAATCGATCAGAGTGTGCGGTGCAAAAAAAAACTCAAACTATCTTGGGGAAGCAGATCCAAGTTGAATTCAAATCTGGAGAAGGGTTACTCAGTTCAACCTTGCATGAGTTAATGCTATCACTGTGTCGGCACTTCCTCCAGCAATAAGCTGTCGTATTCGGGCAGTATACAAACGGGAGTGTTGGTCTTACGGTAACATATGTAAGGGTACGAATCGAAAACCGAAAACTTCGAGAGTTTCTCGAAAATTGTCCACTTTCAAATGTTTGAAACTCAGTCAGTTTCCAACCAGCAATCGATTTGAGAATCATCTATCACTTACCCAAAGGTAGAAAATTGTAACTTGATTATTCGAATTATGGTACTACTGTCATGCCTTGTAAAAACGACGATTTCGATATATCTAATTATATAGCTAAATACTTGCTTTCCCTCACACGGTCGACAGAATTCAATACCTAGTTAACCGGTAAGGCACTCTTGGGCTACGGTTCCAACCTAGTGGCAACTAATAATAGCAGCGGGTAACAATATCAATTATGTAATCCAATCACTATTGCAAGAAGATGATTTACTGGGAACTGGAGCGACCAGCAACAAGTAGAGCTGCAGCAGGCGGTGATTTCGAATATCTCGCTGCGCTCCATAGCAGACGGACCAATAAATTCTTTTCACTTTTCACAGCGCTAGATTTTGGATCTCCCTTCTGTGTGGGAAGCACCGTCGACATGCAGGCATGTTCTCAGTTTTATGGAAACTAAACCAAACGTCCTTTTGAAGACGACCACATCTTTTCAATTGAAGTAGTAAAATGAGTTTAGCATATCTGAGTACTACAGTGAACGTGATTCTACTATCAAGAAACGGAGTGCTATTTACTCCTGGGAACAATAAGTATTTAAGAAATTACAGTAGCCGCAGTAATTTTGCAACACGAATTACATACAAACTGTCACAAAATTGGCATATTTTGACAACTTGTTCAACTTATAATTCTTAGCTTCGAGAAAAATGGGTTTGAGAATTTAATTTTCCCATTTTCATTAAACCTATTTGAGTTATGAGATAAGAACAATGTGTAAAACGCAATTTCTTTTCATCTTTCCTCCAACAGAGTCAACATAAGAACCTATCGAGCATATTCCAAAACCTATTTCAAGAAATACATTGACATAAGACAGGCTATCATAATTCTATGTTAGCCTTGCGGTCGTGTCTTATAAACGACCTCTTTGACTTTTTCCTATAATTTTACTCCAGGCAAAGTTTTTTCTCTACTCGATAATTTTAGACTTGGACGTATTAAAGTGATTTTTTTACAAATTAATGGAAAACCCATCTCCAATGGGCATGGCCTAATTTACCTGTTTACAATACTGACAATACAAGATTCGCAATTTTTATAGGCAACCAATAGCCATATGTCCGCAATGACAACACCGCTCCCGCAGAATCGTGATAACATCACCATGCATAAAAAACAAGAATTCGAGAAAACAAACAGACCTACTCAGCGTTTGCGCTTCCAGCTGTCGTCGTGGTCGGTAGTTTCAAGCACTCCTCAACCCTTGCTCACATCATTTTCGCTTCCTTCACTGTGTGCTCCGATAGTGGTGTTGGTGTGTTGACCGTGCATACACACCGGCGATGACGACGACACGGCGCAAGCAAAAAGCTTGTTGATCATGACTGTAGAAGGCGCACAAGGAAACATCGCTCGGCTGCGCGCGCCGGGCACCTCGATTTGCAACTTTCTTTCGATGTTTCACAGTGTGTTGTCGTAGAAGTCACTGGTTCATTGACATTGAAAGTATTTTATTATGGCATACCTTATAGCTTTATTTCGCTGCGGATCAGATGATACCTACGATGTTGTTGGAAAGATGTGCCAGTGTGCGTGCTTGTGTGTACCTTTGTATAACTTAACAGGTGAAGTTTTTTTTTTGGTTCGCCAGATCGCAGGTGATATTGAACTTGAGAAGTTCTGCGCAGTTCAATCTTGTTTGAAGTTGCCAAAGTGAATAAAAATATTTCACCACGTTGCGAAATAGTATTGCTGTACTTTGAAACTAAATTTAATGCCGATTATTTGATAGGAAAAATTCATCACACTGAAGATCATCGGATGATCTGTATGGACAGTCGCAGCTCATAGTCACGATCAATGACTGAACTGAGAGAGCGGAGTAGGTGCGAGTCTTCACGTTGCGACCACCAAGATGACCTTGAAGTCGTTAATGTGACTGTTCCGACCGCTCTCGGTTCTCACTTGCCCGTTTCGCGAAAAGCCAACGAGGGTGGTGAAACAAGCAAAACTTCACCACGGGGAATCGCATAAACAAGAGGTAAATGCCTACCAGACACTTGTTTATAGAGTTGGTATGCGACTAGCCACACAGATGCGCGTGCCTTCAGGGGTCAGAGAACTCTGCAGAAACCGTTGTAACTGCATGCGTTGATCGGTAAGGGCTTACGCAACACGGGAAAAAAATACTTGGAAGAAATGGAAGGGGACTGTTCTACATTTAAAGACTTGTGGTTATATTGAATTTTTTTTTTCGATTTATACTTATAAGACAATAATTTGATAAATCCAGCAGAGGCCGTCCAAAGGCCGGATTAGTTATTACTAAAAGGATTACGACCCACGTACCCCATACCATGCATGAGTTTTTTGTTCTTTTCTCGTAACCTACGCAGCCATTATCGCAAATTCGTACCTACCGAACTGTGAACAAATTTGGATGAGGTTTGGGTTTAAAGCGCTGTCAGAAAGCAGTTTAAAAGTGTGCCTATTATTGAGCATTTGGAAGCTCTTAAATACATAGTCAAAATGATAGCGTTAAATATTTTACGGATTGTTGACTTAGTGAGAAGTCACTACAGGTTGATTCAATCCTTGTCATTGTTGTTTCTGTAACCGATCTGTTTCAATTGCTTCGTCGGTCGCACGATTGTCCCCGCTCGACCCGACCACGACAACACACCTTCAATGTGTTCTGTGAATAATTTAATTAGCGTGATCCGAATGCGAGCAATTTCCTGTTGACTTGACTTGGCAGTTCAACGAAGAAGTAACAGGGCTAGTAGATGTGAGATAATTATATCATAAATCACTCGACCCATTGTAGATGCATGTCATCGCGTGATAGTTTCCCGATTCTCACGTGGGCTGTGTATTTGTGTGGCACAACACCTAGCAAAGCAAAGTCAAGCTGCTAGGCATTCCATCGTCGGAACTTGACCTCTCTGTTTAGTCTACACAGAGTTTGCACCCGACTATTGGTATATCGAATAAGTACTGACACTAACAGTTCCTCCCGAGCCCAAACTCGACCAAGTAATATTTTTATCATTTTAAGAAAAATGAATTTGAAGTTGAATACTGTTTGAATTTTAAAGTTTTTAATATTTTGACGCAGTTTAGTGAACTGTACAGTTCAGTTTCTCATTGAAAGATGATTTTCAATCTAATAAATCTTTCAGTGGTAGGTAACATTTTCAGGATATATTTCTGGATGTGTGACACACTTTTGGGACCTCGCCACAAAGGTGGGGCTCATTGTTTTCCCAAGGACAGCACAAATCTAACTATCTGGAAGCAAACAAATGTGTAGCATATATAAAAAATATTTGAAAATCACTATAAAACAAAAGCAGCTGCTCACAACAATGACGTCACAAATGGTCGTAGGCCGTTGAAAATGACAGAGTGGGCCAGAGGGCAGCCGCCATCTGGGTGCGAAATATATGGATGGATGAATAACTTCACTCAAACCTTTTCTTATGACACGCTCTTCCTTATTCAACTGTGTTTGTTCGAGAGCTTTTGATTCACCACAATCATAAAATTGTATTGTACAGTAGAAATATGTCGCATTTATTCTGCAGGATTTTATGAACCTCAGAACATGTTCCGCTCGCAACTAGAACTTGTCTAAACTCAGGGTGAATTCTATGCTGGACTCAAGATAACCTTAGGCTAATGACATATTGAGGCGTCAAATGAAGCGAAGCAAAAAGCGTCGCAAAAGGGTCAGTGCTACTTCTTCGAACGTCTATATGAAACGCTTAAACCGGTCATACTGGAGCGGCAAAGACGCGTCGATAGAGGCGGCGAAACAGAACGAGTAGTGTTTTGACGCGCGTATATGTACGCGGTTATACCATATTCAGACTAAATCTTTTAACGCCAGGTGCTTTATATTTGCTTTGTTTTGTTTGGTTTGGTAATTGAAAAAAGCAAATAAAATACATTTTCGTTTAGAAAATGTTAAAATGTTTAGAAGAGGGTTGTGCAGTAAATCCATGTTCAGACTAAACCTGATAACGCCAAGTACTTAATATTCACTTTATTTTGATCTTAAATCTTAAAAAAGAAAAAAAGTAGGATAGAAAATACTATCGGGAAAAATTTTCAGGTCGTCGGGAAAACAGCACTGATATTATTGATTGATATTGTTGAGTTTTGATTTGAATGGCCAGAAATCTAGCATGCTGAACTTCTTTGGTCGCGAAAATGCAAGCCGCTGAGTAACTAGCTGTGCTCACATGGGTTATTCAAATCCTAACAGATATTATAAACTAGTTGAGCTTTGCTCGGGGTCAACGGGTTTAGAATTTAGAATAATTTCTCACTATTTTTACTACGTCTGTAGCGCAACTCACTTCAGTAATATTATTTTAGTTCATAAAAAAATCTCTATGTTTACTAAAAACGTAATTTACCGTGCTTGAAGAAGCAAAAAAATCTTCATTGGACGCTCATTTCAAGATGGCTTGACAAAGTATTTTTTTTTATTTCTCTTAGCACCAATATTTAGTGGTTAATTTGTGGTTTCGAAATCCAATTTGTGGTAATTTGTGGTTGAGTAATTTCTGAGAAATTTTCAGAAAACTGAGGCATCTCTGAAAATGATTTCGCTTCAAATCAGAGGCGTCTCGTCCACCTGTTCAAACTGTTCATAGGACAGGTAGACAATCTCAGACAAAAAGTTAACCGTTTCACATTTTTGGAGTGAATGGAAAATCATCGAAGGTAATTTATTTGTAATTGTAATTTGTAATTGTAATGTTATCCCGAACATGCTTATTCTGTTGTCAACTTAGTGGAATCTTATGCGCCGTGAAGAATGTAACCTGATGGGCTAGACTTCAAACCACGCCATACAACTCACACGCAACGCAACCCACACTCAGTAATGACTACCGTTTGTTCAAGCCTTTCAGTTGAACCAAGCGTCGTTCAAACACTTCTCTACGACAGGGCAAACGCAGTCTGTTATGTTCACCGCTACTAATGCAACGCTTGCGTAAAAATGACATTTTTGGTTCAAACTCATTGTTGAACGAAAAGCCGATGGCAATGAGAGAAAACATTCATTATACACCATCTCTTCAGTGTCTTTTCACCTGTTTCGTTTTGCCTTTCTGTTTCTTCTCTCGACACCATTGAAATTTGAGAGAGACCATGTGGCCGCGAGAGTACGCAGATCTCAATCTTCAGAGCTTTCGTAGTAGATTCATTCATTATTTTTCTGGATGTGGTGGTGTTCTTTGGTTTTCATTTAAGACTTTTCATCCATTTTGTTCATTCGAAAACTTGAACGTCGTATAGCCCGATGTCTCTTAAGCTGGAAGTACAAAGTCAGCAGAACAAAGAGTTAATAGCATGAAAATTTAGTGCTCATTCGATGCTCATTTAATGCCATATCGCCGAATTTAATGCTCCATCATTTCTTTGAAAAATGTATTTGTTTGCTAGCTTAAGAAAATAGCTAGCAGACAATATACGAAAATAGCATTTTTAGTCACAAAACGGTTCTATAACGGTCAAAAACATTTAATGCTCATTTAATGCTCTTATAAAAACCTGATTTTCATGATAATTTTATTGATTTTGTATAAATTTTTCAAAAATATGACATTATATGAATAGCTTCAATTTTTTCAAACATTTTCCTTTGAAAACAATCAGAATCCTTTTGATACGATTAGAGACCAATTAAATGCTCCTATATGCGAGCAGTTTCAATAACTTAGGTGCATTTTTCATAATATAATTTTTTTTTCAAAAATATTGTTATGCTAGCTTAAGAAAAAAGTTAGCAGAACATTGGCCAGAAACAGCATTTTCAAGCAATAAACTGTTGTGGAATGGTCAAAATAATTAAATGCTCATTAAATGCTCTTAAAAACCTGATTTTCATGATAATTTTATTGATTTTGTATAAATTTTTCAAAAATATCATATTATATGAATAGCTTCAATTTTTTCGAACATTTTCCTCTGAAAACAATCAGAATTCTTTTGATACGATTAGGTAACAACTAAATGCTCCCATATGCGAGCAGTTTCAATAACTCAGGTGCATTTTTCATTAAATATATTTTTTTCAAAAATATTGTTCTGCTAGCTTAAGAAAAAAGTTAGCAGAACATTGGCCAGAAAAAGCATTTTTAAGCAATAAACTGTTGTAGAATGGTCATAATAATTTAGCGCTCATTAAATGCTCTTGAAAAAACCTGATTTTTATGATAATTTTATTGATTTTGTATAAATTTTTCAATATTATAATAATATGATTATACATAAATAGCTTCAATTTTTTCAAACATTCTCCTCTGAAAACAATCAAATCGTTTTGAAACGATTAGATACCAATTAAATGCTCCCATATGCGAGCAGTTTCAATAACTTAGGTGCATTTTTCATTAAATATATTTTTTTCTAAAATATTGTTCTGCTAGCTTAAGAAAAAAGTTAGCAGAATATTGGCCAGAAACAGCATTTTCAAGCAATAAACAGTTGTAGAATGGTCATAATAATTTAATGCTCATTTAATGCTCTTGAAAAAACATGATTTTCATGATAATTTTATTGATTTTGTATAAATTTTTCAAAAATATGATATTATAAGAATAGTTTCAATTTTTTCAAACATTTTCCTCTGAAAACAATCAGAATCCTTTTGATACGATTAGATACCAATTAAATGCTCCCATATGCGAGCAGTTTCAATAACTTAGGTGCATTTTTCATCAAATATATTTTTTTCAAAAATATTGTTCTGCTAGCTTAAGAAAAAACTTAGCAGAACATTGGCCAGAAACAGCACTTTTAAGCAATAAACTGTTGTAGAATGGTCATAATAATTTAATGCTCATTTAATGCTCTTGAAAAAACATGATTTTCATGATAATTTTATTGATTTTGTATAAATTTTTCAAAAATATGATATTATAAGAATAGCTTTAATTTTTTTCGAACATTTTCCTCTGAAAACAATCAGAATCCTTTTGATACGATTAGATACCAATTAAATGCTCCCATATGCGAGCAGTTACAATAACTTAGGTGCATTTTTCATCAAATATATTTTTTTCAAAAATATTGTTCTGCTAGCTTAAGAAAAAACTTAGCAGAACATTGGCCAGAAACAGCATTTTTAAGCAATAACTGTTGTAGAATGGTCATAATAATTTGATGCTCGTTAAATGCTCTTGAAAAAACCTGATTTTTATGATAATTTTATTGATTTTGTATAAATTTTTCAATATTATAATAATATGATTATACATGAATAGCTTCAATTTTTTCAAACATTTTCCTCTGAAAACAATCAAATCGTTTTGAAACGATTAGATACCAATTAAATGCTCCCATATGCGAGCAGTTTCAATAACTTAGGTGCATTTTTAATTAAATATATTTTTTTCAAAAATATTGTTCTGCTAGCTTAAGAAAAAAGTTAGCAGAACATTGGCCAGAAACAGCATTTTTAAGCAATAAACTGTTTTAGAATGGTCATAATAATTTAATGCTCATTAAATGCTCTTGAAAAAACCTGATTTTTATTATAATTTTTATTGATTTTGCATAAATTTTTCAATAATATTGTAATAATATGATTATACATAAATAGCTTCAATTTTTTCAAACATTTTCCTCTGAAAACAATCAAATCCTTTTGATACGATTAGATACCAATTAAATGCTCCCATATGCGAGCAGTTTCAATAACTTAGGTGCATTTTTAATTAAATATATTTTTTTCAAAAATATTATTCTGCTAGCTTAAGAAAAAAGTTAGCAGAACATTGGCCAGAAACAGCATTTTTAAGCAATAAACTGTTGTAGAATGGTCATAATAATTTAATGCTCATTAAATGCTCTTGAAAAAACCTGATTTTTATGATAATTTTATTGATTTTGTATAAATTTTTCAATAATATTATAATAATATGATTATACATGAATAGCTTCAATTTTTTCAAACATTTTCCTCTGAAAACAATCAGAATCCTTTTGATACGATTAGATACCAAATCAGGGGCGACTCGTCTATAGGTGCAACCTGTGCAATGCACATGGGGTCGTCAGGCAAAAAATGAATCTAAAATCCAAATTCATGCTCTTATTTTCTTATTTTTTAGTTTTATTTTTAAATAGTAACAAAGGAAATTACCTGCTTTTATTCGCGGATAAAATTGTAATTACTTCCTCAAACTCTGATTTTCAGAATTTATAGTTGAACAGGTAGGTTCAACAGCCACGAGTCGCCCCTGTACCAAATAAATGCTCCCATTTACAAGCAGTTTCAATAACTTAAAAAATTAAATTAAAATAAAATTAAAATTAAAATTACAAAATGTAATTTAATTTATTGAGATTTGTTTCAATTAGGACTTATCATTCGTAGGGAGTTAAACCTACTTATCAAAAAAAATATATATAAACTGACAACTAACTCAATTCAAAACTTATTGACTAAAAAGAGAGCTCATCGTAGCAATTGAGGATTGCAACGATTTTTGTCGAAAATTGTTAATAATTTTATTTGACATAGCTTCATGTTTCAACACCAGTAAGTCTATGTTATTCGAGTGTACCAAACCAAGACGCTTCAAAATCATTTTCAGAATTTTATTCCGAACCTGTTATCTGTGCAAAAGAGTAAAAAAATGAGCGGTACAGCGGTACAGCTTGGAGAATTTTGTTTTGATTGTGAAATTGAACTTTGTTTACCTTGCCGTGCCTTAACAATTGCTAGACGGACTGGGCATTAATAAAAATTTGACATATGGTTGCCGTTACAATTCGCACAGCGAAAATTTTTACTCTCTTTCACAGGACATATAGCCTTTTTGTGAGAAGAGTCTCCACAAATGAGGCATTTTCGGTCGAAGTTACAGATTTTTGAATCATGGCCATAACGTTGGAAAATTCGCAATTGGGCTTTTCTCCTCCCCCAAACTTTCTATATAACTCCCACTTTACCTGAACATTATGGATGGCATGTGGTTTGTCAAAAAATTTCAAATTTTTAACCTCAGTGCGGTTAGTAAAGCAAAGCCTGGGTGCTACATTCCGATTCGGAAACTGACATTCTGTTTACTATACAAAGACTTCGCAGCCGACTGTTTTAGTGGTGCGGGGCTAGCGCTACGATCCTACAGACACTAACAGTCTCTCTCAAACCGAGACTCAAACTTACGACGAATGGCTTGTTAGGCTTGCATCGTACGACGAGACCATCTGGGAGATAAGTCCGGTTAAAATGAATTAAATAATTAACAAGGGAAATTCCAGCTCTCTGACTTTTCTCACCTCATGATTTTCGTTTCATTAGATATGCCAATTAATTCTGTTGGGGTAAGTTATATGATCGGTGGTTGAGCGGTGATGATGATCTCATCAACGGTTTGATCGCTGGTGAGACCTTTCAAGACAACCTCGACCGACTTGGCGTTCTTGATGTCATAGGTTAAAAATTTGTATATCTTATCAGTTTAATACTGAACAAAACGATTATGGCCCATAATTGACCCAGCTAATAAGCATTCGCCGCTAATAAGCATAAGCAGTTGATCAAACAAGTGATCAAATAGTACCCAACAAATCGAAAAAAGAGACCAACAGTTGTTAGAAAATAGCCAGAGAAGTTATTGCTATTGAAAAGGATACGGAATAAGGGATTGGGCGATCTACAGGGAAAGATCAATCTTCAGGATCGATTCAGCTGAGCGGTCCCAGATCGATCCATCTAAAAAATCGGAGCTGCAGGATCGATCTCTGTTGAAACGATCTTTCAAAGCATATTTTTTGAGGCGCTGTGAAATTCACTGAACCAAGCGCCATTTTTTTTTAATTGAGTTAAGTATTAACACCAGTGTAGGGGTATTGGGGGTAAGCCCGGCCCCCTAAGGAAAATGATTCTTTAGTAGCACTTGATGGCGAATATTGTTAATTTTTTTTTCGCAGAATCATTGCTTAGATTGTTTTCTACAAGATATGGAGGTTTTCAGTACTTTCAAATTGTTATTTTACAAGGAAAAGTGAAGTTTTGAAACTAGGATAAAGATGACGTTTAGCAATCAGTGCGGGTGAAACCGGCACCCCTTGGGGGTAACACCGGCACCTAAGTTTGTTCATGAATTAACTCGAATTAACTGAACCAATTTTAATTCGGAAACCACCGAATGAGAGATCTTACATTTCTGTATGTTACTGTTGAATCTGGTTGTTGTCGGTTAACTGGTTCTGGGCAGATTACCGGAACAAGTTCCGGTGAACATTATGTATAAACAATGAAAGAATTTGATACTCGGCAAGTCTATCATGTGGCACTCTAAATCATATTATTAACTAGTTTTATTGAAGCCAGGATCAAATTGACCACACCGGAGCATATTTCAAATACCACCGGGAAAGCCGTCAGTTTTGTGACTTGATTCAGTACATTTGACACCTCAAATAACCCTTGGAATCATTCATAAATCACAGAAGAGCTTGAGTGCACGGTTCTAAGTCGATTAATTAATTTATTTATCAGCGAGATATCGGTAATAGATGAGAAATATGTGTCAGTAACATCCAACTAGCCTCAGACCATGTCGGGCTTACCCCCAGTACCCCTACGTGAGAATGAATAATCTATCATACATGAAGAACAGAAATCATTTAAATAGTTCATAATCATATGGCCTCACCTCCAGTCACTGACGGACGAGCAAAATGTTGTATTAGAGAATGCGAGTGAAACATGTTTGGTGACAGCTGAGTCGAACAGTTTCGCAGACCAGCTTGTCCAAATCCAGCCATCTGCAATATCAAAATTGGTCAGGCGAGTAACTCGCCGCTTGCCTCGTTCTCTGTAATAAGCCCCAATTACAAAAAATCCCTAGAACATTGAACACCGATGACTCGAAATCATGTTTTTGGAGATTGGTTCGATCTGGTTGTACTCCGATCATTTCATTATTGCTAGTCCATCACCAGTTGCATTATGGGCAGGAATGAAATGGACTATATGGAGGCATGATGATGTCATAATCGCACGCAACCATTCAAAAGCCGATAAGACAATATTAGAAATGGTACACGATACCTGACAATCACTCAAAATTGCATAAAAAAAAGTTCTGCACGCTGAAAAATAATTTTTTTAAAAGATCGAAAAAAAAAACACAAAATAAACGATCTTTCTAATTTTTTCAGGTCAACAGAATCGATCTGAAAATCAAAAAACAGGAACAGGAAATCATATTTTATCTTATTATCGAAAATTTAGAAAAAATCAATAAAATTATCATTTAATGAAAAATGCACCTAAGTTATTGAAACTGCTCGCATATGGAAGCATTCAATTGGTATCTAATCGTATCAAAAGGTTTCTGATTGTTTTCAGAGGGAAATGTTTGAAAAAATTGAAGCTATTTATGTATAATCATATTATTATAATATTATTGAAAAATTTATACAAAATCAATAAAATTATCATAAAAATCAGGTTTTTTCAAGAGCATTTCATGAGCATTAAATTATTATGACCATTCTACAACAGTTTATTGCTTAAAAATGCTGTTTTTGGCCAATGTTCTGCTAACTTTTTTCTTAAGCTAGCAGGACAATATTTTTGAAAAAAATATATTCAATGAAAAATGCACCTAAGTTATTGAAACTGCTCGCATATGGGAGCATTTAATTGGTATCTAATCGTATCAAAAGGATTCTGATTGTTTTCAGAGGAAAATGTTCGAAAAAATTCAAGCTATTCATGTATTATCATATTATTATAATATTATTGAAAAATTTATGCAACATCAATAAAATTATCATAAAATCAGGTTTTTTCAAGAGCATTTAATGAACATTAAATTATTTTGACCATTCTACAACAGTTTATTGCTTGAAAATGCTGTTTCTGGGGGTTCAGAACAATATTTTAAAAAAATATATCTTTAATGAAAAATGCACATATGTTATTGAAACTGCTCGCATATGGAAGCATTTAATTGTTATCTAATCGTATCAAAAGGGTTCTGACTGTTTTCAGAGGAAAATGTTCGAAAAAATTGAAGGTATTCATATATTATCATATTTTTGAAAAATTTCTACAAAATCAATAAAATTATCATGAAAATCATGTTTTTTCAAGAGCATTTAATGAGCGCTAAATTATTATGACCATTCTACAACAGTTTATTGCTTAAAAATGCTGTTTCTGGCCAATGTTCTGCTAACTTTTTTCTTAAGCTAGCAGAACAATATTTAAAAAAAAATATATTTAATGAAAAATGCACCTAAGTTATTGAAACTGCTCGTATATGGGAGCATTTAATTGGTATCTAATCGTATCAAAAGGATTCTGATTGTTTTCAGAGGAAAATGTTCGAAAAAATTGAAGCTATTAATGTATTATCATATTATTATAATATTATTGAAAAATTTATGCAACATCAATGAAATTATCATGAAAATCAGGTTTTTTCAAGAGCATTTAATGAGCATTAAACTATTTTGACCATTCTACAACAGTTTATTGCTTGAAAATGCTGTTTCTGGCCAATGTTCTGCTAACTTTTTTCTTAAGCTAGCAGAACAGTATTTAAAAAAAATATATTTAATGAAAAATGCACATAAGTTATTGCAACTGCTCGCAACTGAGAGCGTTTAATTGGTATCTAATCGTATCAAAAGGACTCTGATTGTTTTCAGAGGAACATGTTCGAAAAAATTGAAGCTATTCATATATTATCATATATTTGAAAAATTTATACAAAATCAATAAAATTATCATGAAAATCAGGTTTTTTCAAGAGCATTTAATGAGCAATAAACTATTTTGACCATTCTACAACAGTTTATTGCTTGAAAATGCTGTTTCTGGCCAATGTTCTGCTAACTTTTTTCTTAAGCTAGCAGAACAATATTTAAAAAAAAATATATTTAATGAAAAATGCACATAAATTATTGAAACTGCTCGCATATGGGAACATTTATTTGGTATCTAATCGTATCAAAAGGACTTTGATTGTTTTCAAAGGAAAATGTTCGAAAAAATTGAAGCTATTCATATATTATCATATTTTTGAAAAATTTATACAAAATCAATAAAATTATCATGAAAATCATGTTTTTTCAAGAGCATTAAATGAGAATTGAATTATTATGACCATTCTACAACAGTTTATTGCTTAAAAATGCTGTTTCTGGCCAATGTTCTGCTAACATTTTTCTCAAGCTAGCAGAACAATATTTTTGAAAAAAAAAAAAATTTAATGAAAAATGCACCTAAGTTATTGAAACTGCTCGCATATGGGAGCATTTAATTGGTATCTAATCGTATCAAAAGGATTCTGATTGTTTTCAGAGGAAAATGTTTGAAAAAATTGAAGCTATTTATGTATAATCATATTATTACAATATTATTGAAAAATTTACACAAAATCAATAAAATTGTCATAAAAATCAGGTTTTTTCAAGAGCATTTAATGAGCATTAAATTATTATGACCATTCTACAACAGTTTATTGCTTAAAAATGCTGTTTCTGACCAATGTTCTGCTAACTTTTTTCTTAAGCTAGCAGAACGATATTTTCGAAAAAAATATATTTAATGAAAAATGCACCTAAGTTATTGAAACTGCTCGCATATGGGAGCATTTATTCGGTATCTAATCGTATCAAAAGGATTCTGATTGTTTTCAGAGGAAAATGTTTGAAAAAATTGAAGCTATTTATGTATTATCATATTATTATAATATTATTGAAAAATTTATACAAAATCAATAAAATTATCATGAAAATCAAGTTTTTTCAAGAGCATTAAATGAGCATTAAATTATTTTGACCGTTATAGAACCGTTTTGTGACTAAAAATGCAATTTTCGTATATTGTCTGCTAGCTATTTTCTTAAGTTAGCAAACAAATGCATTTTTCAAAGAAATGATGGAGCATTAAATTCGGCGATATGGCATTAAATGAGCATCGAATGAGCACTAAATTTTCATGCTATTAACTCTTTGTTCTGCTGACTTTGTACTTCCAGCTTAAGGGGCATTATAGCCCGTGTAGTGCACGTTTGTCTTCTTACGCGCTGCTTACTTTCTTGTTCAAAATTTTAACATCCTCTAAGGAAACGATTTAGCATTGAACTAAAATTCGATAAACAAAGCTAGTTTCTTTACTCACGTAAAGAGTTTTGAGAAAAAAAGATAATAAACATAATTTCGACTGTCGTTAGAAAAAACCTGCAAAAAAATTATTCTGAAACACTTCGGCTGGCAGAATGATCTGGCATTGCCTAACACATCTGTGGAAAACAGATTTCCTCTATGAAATGAAGCAGATAACATTATTCTACGATGAAATTATCGAAAATTAGCGCTCATAATAGACTGTAGGATTCCTTTGCCATATAGATAAATAAAATTTGTCCATTTTTTTTCACAATACTATTGTTTCAATGTTGCGAAAATTGAATGAACAGGTAGCCCAATTGGCCACGCGTCGCCTCTGCTTCAAATGAATCGGACAACGATGATATATACATCAATCGAAAGCTCTTAATTTGTGGTTCACGAAAATGTAGTTTTTGTAGGCATACTTCATAATAAAATAATTAAAAAACTATTATTTAAATTTTTGAACATTGTTTACCTCTTGTTGTCAACACCGACCGTACGCGGCGCTGGTAGACCATCAAGATGATTTTTTCTCAGAAAGCTTTCGTGTAGCGATGAGTATGGTGAAACTAGAGATACTCAGAGGGAGAGATATCCGGTGAGCAGAACGAACCGTCTAAATTGGAGCCAAACGAACAAGAAAGGTAGCACCACATTGAGAGGTATTGCAGTCAGATACAAAAAAGAACGTGTTTATTTCTATACGATTTTTTGTTCTATTGCCAATGAATGAATTAAGAATGCTGTGAGTGATTTTTACCCGGAGTTCAACGAACCTTGTGTATAGGTAACAAAATAAGTGAAGGTGTTTAAAATTGAACATAAACATAAAATATATCACCTTAACAGTTTTTGTAAAGCACTTTACTATTCTTAAGGACTTTCACCGTCACCACCGATTATACAAGTCGAATGTTAGTCAACATTGCGCTTTGAGAAAAGATCTGGCACCTCTGACATATGAAACCCAGTTGCCGAATTGGCATTTTTTTCGCCGCGAATCTCTTCCTCTGAGTATTTCTAGGTGAAACAGTATGTCAACAGCAGGGATGCTATATGTGCAGATTTGCTGCGAAATGCAAATGTTGATCAATTAGCAGATATTTGTAGTTGACAAGCCTCCGTGTGTTTTACGTGAATTTCCTCAAAATAAGTGAAGTTTTACGTAGACATGCGAGCGTAATTTTCTCGATCTTCGGTCGAATCATTTCCGGAAATGTAGTTTTGCCATTTACCGATTGTTTGAAAAAAAAAACCTAAATTAATACACCTAGGGGTGTGATCTGGTCTTTCTCATACAAAATCTGTTATATGTTAAAATCTATTAGCACATACGTTTTAACTCTTGGAATAAATTAAATCCTGATAATAATAAAGAACAATTTTTTGTTTCGATAAATGTAATAATATTTTGGTAACCAACTACGCAACTGTATTCGACTGTTGGGTATTTTAGAGACCCTGAATGATGCCTGAAGGTTGGGAATGGGCCTTAGAACTGTAGGGAACGGTTGAAACGCATGGTAAATGCCCAAAGGTGTGAGTTCTTACTAGAATTAAAATTCGATATTTTCTCGTCTCAGGAATATGCTACTACAACTACCCCCTGAATAATAAAACAAAAAAGCTTTCAACGGCAGCGACAACTGTATGTCGTATACAGTAAGGTCGCTTTTTACGCGTTTTTTTTTTACGCGGGTTGCTTCCTCCATTACTCAAAAACGGTACAAGATATCGACCTCATTTCAATCACGTTTTTCGTTTTAGGCCACGAGTGATCATATATCAGTTTTTAAAAAAAATCATAATTTTTGGTGTAAATGCTCAAAATTTAAAATATTGAATTTTGGTCTCTAGATTGGCCACTATCATATTCAAACGAGGTTTTAACGTTTTAGGACGGTTTTCTTTGTTATATTTGCAAATCAAAAAAGTCGTTTTTTACGCGGGCCCATACAAATTTGGAACGTATCCCCCGCGTAAAAAACGACCTTAGTGTATATGAACGACTGTCGATATGTTCTAGATAACCCACTAGCACTAACATCGGCAGGTGCTCATCCAGCGCCGCGTACGGTCGGTGTTGACAACAAGCGATAAACAATGTTCAAAAATTTAAATAATAGTTTTTTAATTACCACAAATTACCACAAATTGGATTTCGAAACCACAAATTAACTACTAAATATTGGTGCTAAGAGAATTAAAAAAAAATACTTTGTCAAGCCATCTTGAAATTAGCTCATTGGACGAATTCATATTTCCTTCAAACAAAACCGCTACTGGAATCTAGGAATTTGACAACACAACGCATTTGCGACGCTCGCTCCAGTCTGTCATAGGAAGCTTCACCCAACGCTTCTGTTTATTCCGCTTCTCAAACGCTCAACGCTTCGCTCCATTTGACGCCTCAGTATGTCAGTAACCTTACTTGCTTGCGATGCTATTTTAGTATTGAGTGTCGGCGATTGTAATTTTGTTTACGTTACCAGGATATATTGATCGATACTGCTACAGCGGTACTGCTATAACAGCAACACGTCACCGAACATTGAACCCGGTCCGACGATGAGCATTTGGTAAATAGCTTCGGAACAACTTTTTATGGCCCGATAACTTCAAGATGTGCTTGGCCGATAAAAACAAACAAATAAAATTTGTGGAACATGCAGCATTCCGTCACACAAGTTGAACTGGTTTTCTTGGTGAATTACCAGAAAGTATCCTTTTGGAATTGGAAGTTTTGAGATGAATTCTTGAATTCCACAAAAAAATGTCTTATAGGTTGTTTTAAGAATGCAATGCGTATATGAATGCAAAAAAAGCTTTAGTGCACATTGATGAATAAAATTGCAATTTGAAGAGTTTTAAGTTAAATACAAAATGTTTCGAAAAGAAAAGCGGAATCATCAACCTAAGTTTTTTAATTCGGAAAAAACAGCCAAAACGCGTTCATTCACATAGTCAAAAGTTAATTCTAGCTTCATGCTACTTTTCCAAAATAGAGTTTTCATTCTTTAACGAAAACAATTTCTTTACCATGGAAAACTCTTTCATACCGAAAGCCTGCTCAAAGTTGTATAATTTACAAATGTATGGCGACACGCGAGTAAATGTAATGTGGTTATAAAATCGGAAAATAAAAAAGTAAAGCGATAAAATGCTCCTTTACTCATTATTACCATGCAAGCACCCTGTGGCCAAAAAAAAACTATAGGTTACTCCCGAATGATATCGGTATCATCTAAAGAGAATCTTGTTATAGATAAAGTTAAACTTGCTGTGTAAAAATTAATTTATCTTGATCGCATATCACCACGTAGCATGGATGCAACCAAAGGTTTTCTTATTCTCCCTTCTCGAAGTTGGCTACCTTCTACATTGCAATGAACGCATATCAAATTATTCAATATGCATTTACTGTGCGTGACGATTAATTGATATCTTAGATCTGATAGACCTAAGTAAATAAGTAATTATTGTTTGAACGAATGTGGGTTTAAATGCCGGTGTAGTAACAAAAAATTTTATTGCACCTACTAAAAATACATTTCCAGTTCGCCTCACTCTCTCGGGCAATGTCAGGTTATAACCTTTACTAAAAGGTTCTCCCCGATCGATGCAGAACAGATACTGAAATTAAATCCAAAATTGTATTATTTCGCTTTTCAATAGTAAACTTGGGACCACCACGTTCGATAGATCCTGACAGACGTGAAATTCAAAATTAGATAACTGAAAAATCTTCAGAAATATCTCAAAATAAGTTTTCGTGTTTATTCATTGCTTGAAAAGCGGGTGATCATGGGTTCGAATCTTAGAAGAATCAGGCGATTCAATATAAGGCTCCTCCACACACAAAAACCTTCGGAAACTTTATTCAACCATACCATATTGTTATACGTTTTGGTAATATGCTTGAGGCGATGATATAGTCGATAAAAAAGATAACAGGATAGTAATTCTGGATGAATACAAGCACTATAACACCTAGCAGGTAACTTCTCAATAAGTGACGCTGCAAAAAGAAGGAAAAAGAGTTCGAACAGTAAGAAACGTTCGGGCAATGTCATAAAAAAAATCAAAATCACTGGTCGCGGTGGGGTCCATACGAAACATCGTGATTGGAAGAGACTTCTAGAGAGCAGGGTGGCCACTCAAAACCCAAAATTAAATTTTCGGTTTTTCGTCGGTTCGTTCAAATATTTTTCCCGGCTGATTGTACACCTGAATTTTGCATACATTTAAGGAATTAAAAAGCATGACTTTCGATTCACATTTTAATATGTTTTAAGTCACTTCTTTAACGTGTTCAGCCTTATTAAGGTCAAGAGACATTGTCGAAAAAATAGAAAAATGCGACGGACGTCATCGGACGTCGAGAGGAGATCTTATCTACGAATATCTTAAACAACGCATTTAATACTCATTATCGGGGACTCCTAGGCCAAATTAGGTTTGTTGGAACCGTTCTTACCTCAACCATATAAAAATCAATATATAAAACAATTATGTTACACATTTCTTGCAAACCAAACTTCATTTTAATCTGGCCAATCAGATTTTCACAGCACTTCAAACAAATTACTTCAGTAGTGCACGCACCTCCTCATCCATCAGTGCTACCTCTTTCTGGGTGTCCGCGAAAAACTTTGCCTCTTTGGCCTCTATCGCTTAAATAGCACTGGTCGTGGCTTTCTTCTTCCGGATTTTTTTATCTTGATCTGACTTCTCCTTCTTCTTTACCTCAACATATCGGCTATGTGAATAGCGAGCGTAATGGATCAACGTCTTGGTGATATCAATTCGTCTACTCCACCGGCATTTTGTACTGCATCATACACCAAGCGCTGTGCTACAAGACTTCCTTCTTGCAGATTCACGACCAGGCACTCCTTGTTTACGGAGAGACCTTGCGTGACGTGACATTGCTATGCGATAAAATCAAAATCTTCTTAATAAACACGGTCAAATTAGAGAGGTTCTTGCCTGAACCGGCTATCAGATTTCTCCAAACCATTGCACACACAAAATCAATTTTGTTTGGCAAAGTTGTGTCAAATTTTATGATAAACAATTTTGCCGAAAACATCATACTTCTAACTGCCTATTCTTGTGCCGTGTCAAATAAATGTTAAAAAACTGACTATTCAAATGAACTTTAGTGAAGTTTTCTATAGAATGTCCGTTAATTTTTTTTTTTTCCAATATAAGTTTCTATAATGATTTTCTCCATTTTTTATCATTCTACAATTTTCTTCTCTATAACAAAACACACATTTTCACCGCAGAAAATATATTTTGATCTCTTACATATCTTTAGTTATTGAAGATTATTTTTAAAATATGGCATAATTAACTAATAGATATCTACAAAAAACTGCAAATATTCGCAAACAAAACCATACCGCGGAATGTGAAGAAAAAAAAAGAAAAAAAAAACCAACATCTTTCAAAAACCTGATATAGGCATTTGTCTACCTTTGTGGATATCCGTTAGTAAATGTATGCTATTTTTAAAAAAAGATTTATTTAAAAAAAATAAAATTTAGGAGGTAATCTATCAACAAAAGGCAGATAGAAATGTGGTGTCTTCGGAAAAGTTGTTTATCATAAAATGTGCCGCGACTTTGTCGAACAAAGTGCATTTTTTTTGTGCAAAAATAAGAAAAAAATAAATTCGTTTCTCTCTTTTAGGAAGATTAATCATAAAATTACAACTGCTATAGAATGAAGAATGAATAATGGAAGAACTTTGCTGAAGACACTACAGCTTTGGAAAAAGTGTGACTGCCTAAAAACAACAATAGCTGAGAAATAGCTAAATCAGCATCATAACTTGTGAAAAAATGGATTGGAAGTCCATAACAAAGCTGAGTGGTCGATATTTAAGCACATGTTCTCGAATGCAAGAGACAGCGAGAGACAAATGTCTAATGTAATGCTGTTTGATTTATACTTTAGTATAGAAATGGTTTAGTTTGCAGATTTTTTTTCGGTCTTTGCAGGTTCTTGGGTAAAATTGTGTTTCATGTTATAGCAAACAAAATTGTAGAACATTAAAAAATTGTAAAAAATCAATATGAAAAGTTTTGCTGAAAAAATAGATTTACATTTCAGGGGCATTTTATAGAAAACTTCATAAAAGACCATTAAAATATGCATATGGAGGTAGTCAAAGTTGTTCCTTATTAAATTTATCATAACTTTAGTAGTCTTTAACTTGATTTGACCTTAGAGTATTCTATTTTCGAGGGTCAAAATATCATGTCACGCACTGACTCGTACGTCTCCTACCGTTAAAAGTGATACTACTAATAACAAAAGTGCGTCATTCGGCGACACCCGGATAATATTCCACTAGATCAACGTTTCTGGTCGCAGTGATAAGTCCATACAGGAAAAAAATCGAAACTTCAAGATGGGATTCCTAACTACCCTCGCTGTATCTATTTTTTTGTAGGTAAAAAATCATGCACCTTTTTACTCGAAAAAAATTAGGAAAGTTTGAATATTTTTTTTAGTGTGTAACAATTTTCGTATTAAATTCAACTATGCTATAATTTCCTAGTAGGGGTACTGGGGGTAAGCCCGGCACTGAGGGTAAGACCGTCACCCCTAGGATTTTACTAGAAAACGCTAATTAACTGTGTTTTGGAATATGTGAAGTGTTGGTATTCAATATTTTAGACATTTTGAGACACATCGAAGCCACCATGAAACGTCAAACGTCAAAATAATAGACAAAACATACGCTACTGCAGCTGATGTGAAAACGGATGTAATTTTTCGTGAGTGGAACTTAAGTTTTTATTCATTTGAAAAGACTAAAATAGTTTTTCGTTGCTCTACAATTTATTGCCTGTATTGTTAGCAATTACAGGAATTCGATCTGAGGTAAATTGAAGCGATAAATTTGTAGAAGTACTCTTTTTAAAAAAATGTGTACTGTCGGGGTAACACCGTCACCCAGTGAGTGGGGTAAGCCCGACATGGTCTGAGGCTAGTTGGATGTTACTGGCACATATTTCTAATCTATTACCGATGTCTCGCTGAAAAATAAATTAATTAATCGACTTAGAATTATGTACTCAAGCTCTTCTGTGATTTGTGAATGATTTCAAGGGTTATAAGAGGTGTCAAATGTACTGAATCAAGTTACAAAACTGACGGCTTTCCCGGTGGTATTTAAAATATGCTCCGGTGTGGTCAATGTGATCCTGGCTGCAATGAAACAAGTTAATAATATGATTTAAAGTGCCACATAATAGGCTTACCGAGTATCAAGTTCTTTCATTGTTTATACCTAATGTTCACCGGAACTTGTTTCGACAATCTGCCCAGAATTAGCTAACCGACAACAACCAAATTCAACAGTAACATACAGAAATGTAAGATCTCTCATTCGGCGGTTTCCGAATTCAAATTGGTTCAGTTAATTCGAGTTAATTCATGAACAAACTTAGGTGCCGGTGTTCCCCACAAGGGGTGCCGGTTTCACCCGCACTGATTGCTAAACTTCGTTTTTATCTTAGTTTTAAAACTTCATTATTCCTTGTAAAATAACAGTTTGAAAGTACTGAAAACCTTCATATCTTGTAGAAAATAATCTGGGCAATGACTCTGTGAAAGAAATATAACAATATTCGCCATTAAGTGCTACTAAAGGCTCATTTCAAGATGGCTTGACAAAGTATTTTTTTTTAATTATTTTAGCACCAATATTTAGTGGTTAATTAGTGGTTTCGAAATCCAATTTGTGGTAATTTGTGGTTGAGTAATTTCTGAGAAATTTTCAGAAAACTGTGTCAAGCCATCTCTGAAAATGATTTCGCTTCAAATGAATCGGACAACGATGATATATACATCAATCGAAAGCTCTTAATTTGTGGTTCACGAAAATGTAGTTTTTGTAGGCATACTTCATAATAAAATAATTAAAAAACTATTATTTAAATTTTTGAACATTGTTTACCTCTTGTTGTCAACACCGACCGTACGCGGCGCTGGTAGACCATCAAGATGATTTTTTCTCAGAAAGCTTTCGTGTAGCGATGAGTATGGTCAAACTAGAGATACTCAGAGGGAGAGATATGCGGTGAGCCAAACGAACCGTCAAAATTGGAGCCAAACGAACAAGAAAGGTAACACCACATTGAGAGGTATTGCAATCAGGTACAAAAAAGAACGTGTTCATTTCTATACGATTTTTTGTTCTATTGCCAATGAATGAGTGATTTTTAACCGGAGTTCAACAAACATTGTGTATAGGTAACAAAATAAGTGAAGGTGTATAAAATTAAACATAAGCATAAAATATACCACCTTAACAGTTTTTGCGAAGCACTTCACTGTTCTTAAGGACTTTCACCGTCACCACCGATTATACAAGTCGAATGTTAGTCAACATTGCGCCCAGTTGCCGAATTGGCGATTTTTTTCACCGCGAATCTCTTCCTCTGAGCATTTCTAGGTGAAACAGTATGTAAACAGCAGGGATACTATATGTGCAGATTTGCTGCGAAATGCAAATGTTGATCAATTAGCAGATATTTGTAGTTGACAAGCCTCCGTGTGTTTTACGTAAACTTCCTCAAAATAAGTGAAGTTTTACGTAGGCATGCGAGCGTAATTTTCTCGATCTTCGGTTGAACCATTTCCCGAAAATGTAGTTTTGCCGTTGACCGATTGTTTGAAAAAAAAAACCTAAATTAATACACCAAGGGGTGTGATCTGGTCTTTCTCATACAAAATCTATTATATGTTAAAACCTATTAGCACATACGTTTTAACTCTTGGAATAAATTACAGCCTGATAATAATAAAGAACAATTTTTTGTTTCGATAAAAATAATAATATTTTGGTAACTAATTACGCAACAGTACTCGACTCTTGGGTATTTTAAAAACCGGAATGATGCCTGAAGATCGGGAATGGGCCTTAGAACTGTAGGGAACGGTTGAAACGCATGGTAAATGCCCAAAGGTGTGAGTCCTGACTAGAATTAAAATTCGATATTTTCTCGTCTCAGGAATATGCTACTACAACTACCCCCTGAATAATAAAACAAAAAAGCTTTCAACGGCAGCGACAACTGTATGTCGTATACAGTAAGGTCGCTTTTTACGCGGTTTTTTTTTACGCGGGTTGCTTTCCTCCATTACTCAAAAACGGTACAAGATATCGACCTCATTTCAATCACGTTTTCCGTTTTAGGCCACGAGTGATCATATATCAGTTTTTAAAAAAAATCACAATTTTTGGTGTAAATACTCAAAATTTAAAATATTGAATTTTGGTCTCTAGATTGGCCACAATCATATTGAAACGAGGTTTTAACGTTTTAGGACGGTTTTCTTGTTATATTTGCAACTCAAAAAAGTCGTTTTTTACGCGGACCCATACAAATTTGGAACGCATCCCCCGCGTAAAAAACGACCTTAGTGTATATGAACGACTGTCGATATGTTCTAGATAACCCACTAGCACTAACATCGGCAGGTGCCAGTACTATGCTCATCCAACGCCGTGTACGGTCGGTGTAGACAACAAGAGGTAAACAATGTTCAAAAATTTAAATAATAGTTTTTTACTTATTTTAATATGAACTATGCCTACAAAAACTACATTTTCGTGAACCACAAATTAAGAGCTTTCGATTGATGTATATATCATCGTTGTCCGATTCATTTGAAGCGAAATCATTTTCAGAGATGCCTTGACTCAGTTTCCTGAAAATTTCTCAGAAATTACTCAACCACAAATTACCACAAATTGGATTTAGAAACCACAAATTAACCACTAAATATTGGTGCTAAAAGAATTAAAAAAAATACTTTGTCAAGCCATCTTGAAATGAGCCTACTAAAGAATTATTTTCCTTAGGGGGCCGGGCTTACCCCCAGTACCCCTAGATAAGTTCTTTAATTACAAAAAGCATTTGTTTATAAAAATATCCACTATCGTCGCCTCTATAAATTACATAACGCAAAAAACCTTTTTTTAACCCCTCTCCCCATATGTAACAAAACGTAACGCCACCACCTACATGAAGTTACAGGCATTTCCTACATTGTTAATTGATTAACCAAGCTGTCGCTGAAAAAACCGCATGTGTTAAATACAAATACAGAGATTTGCTCAGTTTTCAAACTGAGTTGATTGATACGTGAGCCTCTACGTTGCTCAATAAAAATGCTTGTTTTTGGAATAAAATTACGGCCTCCCCGGAGAGGAAAGCCACATATTTTTTTACTACAAAACGCTGGTCGTACCTCCTTCCTATATAACAATTCTTTACGCTCAAGGGTACTCCCTTCCCCACCTTATAGCGTCACGTAATTTATGGATGCCGCCTTTGTGGGGTTAACCGTTTTACTGAACTCCTTTTTTTAAGCTTGCGATGTTCACGATGGGAACTCGGTAAATCAACTCATAAAAATCATAAAAGCCAAAATATTTCATAACGTAAAGTTGCACTGGAAACGGAAATGACCGACGAAGGTAATAAAGAACCTTAGCGGGGGAGGGAGGTTTCTACCCTAGAAGGTCGAGAAATAATAAATTTTCGTGATTTTTTTTCGGATGTTTAGAGTACAATGAAGTGTTCGGGTATTTAGCCAATCAATGAGGTATGTTGGAAGATATATTTCGCATATCGTGGATGCAATCATAGTGAGTATTACGCTCTTGGTAGCTGGGATGCTCTCTCTACATTAGTACCTAACTGGTGGCAAGTTTTTTTCAGCATCTGCTGAACCGATTTGGCTGGAATTTTGTTTTAGCATGTGAAAATGAATTATTTTGTCACATAGCCGTTTTATAAAAATTCGAAAAATTGCCAAAATGACAACCATTCTAGTAAAAATTAATGTTTTTGCCTTTCTCCTAGAAAGGTATAGCAATCACTGGAAAAACCGAAGTTATAAAAGTGGTCCCAATGGCCGAATGTCATATACCACTCGACTTCTTTCGACGAACTGAGCATTTTCTGTATGTATGTATGTATGTGTGTATGTGTGTGTGTGTGTGTGTATGTGCAACTTTTTTTTCTCACTCACTTTTCTCAGAGATGGCTGGACCGATTTTCATAAAATTAATTGCAAATGAAAGGCCTAGTTGCGCCATAGGTTGCTATTGAATTTCATTGTAATCGGATTTTTAGTTTAGAGGTTTTGTATCAAAATGTAAAAATCACAAAACATCAATATCTCAGAAACCACACAACCGATTTCAATAAAACTGGTTTCAAATGATTGGGCTGTCCCCAGAACCCTTAACTTTTAAATTTCGTTATGATTGAACATATGGTTCAAAAGTTATGTAAAGAAAAGTTATCCTGAGGTTGTTTAAACTCACTCATTTTTCTCCGTGATGACAGAACCGATTTTCACAAAATTAGTGTCAAATGAAAGGTCTAGTTGCCCCATTAGTTGCTATTGATTTTCATTGCAATCGGATTGTAACTGTGTCCGTTGTTCATAAAAATGTGAAATCACATAATGAAAGTAAACATAATGACTTTCTCCTAACGATCACTGGCTAATCAAAAGGTAGAAAAATGATTGAAATGGCCGAATGTCATATACTACTCAACTCAGTTCGACGAATCGAGCATTTTCTGCATATATGCATGTGTAGGTGTATATGTTTGTGTGTGGGTGTGTACGTGTATATGTGCACTTTTCTTTCGCACTCATTTTTCTCAGAGATGGTCTGACCGATTCTTTCTATCTTGGTGTCAAATGAAGGGTCTATTTGCCGCTTAGGTTGCTATTGAACTTCATTGTAATCAAATTTTTAGTTCTGGCGCTGCGTCAGAATGTGAAAAACGCTCTTATATCTTAGAAGCTATGAACATAGTTGAATTTAAATAAATGGGCTTTCAAACCCTTAAACAATGAATTTCATAATGTTTAAACATGTGGTTTGAAAGTTATAGAAAAAAACTAAACCCGCAGACTGTTTAAAACTATAGCTACGATCAAAATATGTGGCCTCAACATCATTTAAATTTAATATTGTACTATTTCAATGTTGCGGCCTTGCTTAGGATACAAGTTGGAATTAAAAGTCATTTCTATCGTTTCACTTTTTGCATTTCTCCTAGAAAGGTATAGCAATCACTGCAAAAACTAAAGGTATAAAAGTGCTCAAAAGGGCCGAATGTCGTATACCACTCGACTCAGTTCAACGAGCTGAGCATTTTTTGCATGTGTGTGTGTAACGCTCTTCCAATCTCACTCGATTTTCTCAGAGATGGCTGAATCGATTTCAATGAAATCAATTGCAAATGAAAGATCTAGTTGCCCTATAAGACCTTATTGAATTTTGTTGTAATCTGATTTCTTGTTTAGAGGTTATGTATCAAAATGTGAAAATCACGAAACATCAATATCTCAGAAACTACACAACCGATTTGAACAAAATTGGTTTCAAATGAACGGTCTACCTAAAAAACCCTCAACTTTTGAATTTTATGAAGATTGAACATATGGTTCAGAAATTACAGGAAGAAACGTGTTCTGGAGACTGTTTAATCTCACTCATGTTTCTCAGAGATGGCCGGACCGATTTTCATAAAGTCAGTGTCATATGGAAAGTCTTGTTGCCCCATAAGACCCTAATGATTTTTTTTTGCGAACGGATCATTACTTTTCCTGTTATGTTTGAAAATGTGAAATCCAGCTATGAAAAGAAACATATTCTGATGACTACTTGGGCTCACTCACTTTTCTCAGAGATGGTTGACACGATTTCCACAGAATTAGTATCAAACGAAAGGTCTAGCTGCCTCATAACACCCTGTTGAATTTTGCTGTAATCGGAATGTAACTTAGTCTGTAATGTATCGAAATGTGAAAATCACTAAACTTCATTATCTTAGAAACTACACAACAGATTTGAACAATATTGATATCGAATGAACGGGATAGTTAAGGGTTAACTGATGAATTATGACTGAACACTTGGTTTCAAAGTTTGGCTCCCCCATACGTTCCCTTTTCATTTGATTGTAATCAAACTTAAGCAACCGCTATGTTTTAATTTGTAAAACAACGAAAATCTATTATCTCAAGTATTACACGACTTATTTGAACATAACTAGTGTCATACGAACGAGTCATCTCTCAAACTTATAAATAACAAACTTAATAAAAATTTTATATACTGTTCAAAAGTTTTGTAAAGAAAAGAAATTCAAAGACTATTCAACACTATAGCTGCTTTGATCGGTATCGTACTATTTGAACGTTCCCGGTATCGCTCGTGATTAAATTGTTCGAAATAAAGAGTCATTTCTTATATTTCGCTATTTCAGAAGCACTAACATTACGTCAAATTTCATATTTTATACTTTAGTTACAACATCAATATTTTTGAACCCAAAGAGTGAATATACCTTTTTGGATTTAAGCATTCATGTAAATCTATTTTAACAAATATTAAGTTTGAATGAGAAAGGCTGAGTCTGACCTCTAGGTGGATTAATTTAGGTTTTTAATGAAAAACTACTAATAAAAAATCAAAGAAAATGTAAAATTCAAATATCGAAAAATAGGATGAAACAAGTTAGATAATCCATTTTTACATGCTAAAACAATTTCTCAGCCAAATTGGTTCAGTAGATGCTAAGAAAAACTTACCACCAGTTGGAATAACATTGTAAACAGCGTAATACTTACTATATTTGCATCTACGACATGCAAAATACATTTACAAATATACCTTAATCCATAGCCAAAATAACCGAACACTTCATTTTACTCTAAACATCCGAAAAACTATTCAAGAAAATTCATGTAGAAAAACGGTTGAATATTTTTTCGGTAATCCTTTTTCAAGGATAATTGTCCCAGCGTGCATGAGGTTTGTGTAGAGCATGGGACAACCATGGGCGCAACTACGAGGGGGCTAGGGGGGTCTTCAGCCCCTCCTAGAAAGTGTTTAGCCCCCCTAGAATTTTCCAGAGAATGATTGTATTCAATATAAATACATTCCATACTACTTATCAGAGCATCAAAATCAACACAAATTGAAATGTCGTCATTAATTGGCTAAGAACCAGTCATGTCACATTTTCGTCTGTATTTCGGAGCTCAAAAAATCTTGTCACCTTGGTAAAATTTCAAAAAAACTGTATATAAATCTGCATATGTACTGGAGCTATCCTTCTCGAATAAAATGACATCATAGCTTGTTTAACATTTATCCCGTGGCTTATTCATGCACACATTTATGCGTAGCATATGAAAATAGTAAAACCTCCGACACGCTGAGCCGCATTTGAGTTAATTTTTGTTTTTCAACTATATCAATAAGTTTAATTGAAGACCCCATGAAAACCAAAAAAATCTGTATAAATCTGTATTTTTTACAGAAAATCTGCAATCTGTATATGCAGATATCTGTATGAAAAATACGTTAAAAATCTGTATAAATGCAGATAAATCTGAATATGTGGCATCACTGCTAAAACTAGTTCTGCACCCAGGATCGATTCTCAAACCTAGTTCTCTTACTCATCTCACCAGTCAGACAAGAGCTGTTGTAACTCGTGCTGTATCAAGAAGTTGTCGCCATTTTACTTGGTTTTGGGCTGTGTTTTACCAGTTCCCCAGACGTCTCATCACTCGCAAGTCTCTTTCGATCTGGTCGAGCCATCATGCACGCTGCGCCCCTTACTTTCTGGTGCCGGTAGGGTTTGCTGAAGAGAAGTGATTTCACAGGGTTGTCGTCCGACATCCTTACGACGTGACCGGTCCACCGCAACCTATTGTCTTTCGCCAGGTGCGCAATGGGGTTCTCTGCGAACAGCGTTTGTAGCTAATGGTTCATGCGCTGTCGCGCTGTTATCCGTCGTCCGTTTGTACTCCATCGTAGATAGTCCACAGCACCTTCCGTTCGAAAACACCAAGAGGACTTCCGTAGAGGACTACCAGTTATATGAGGGTTTTGTATTTTTTTGTATTGAAGTGGTCATGTCCGATCAGCACTGTGATTGGTGCGTACGCGTATATAATGTCTGAAAAGAACGGGCCGTCGATGAGAACGTGGTCAATTGTTTCGCTATACGTTGGTCGAGGAAAGAAGGGACTTTTAACTGCCAGCCCGCGGAAAGCTGCGAAGTTGGTGCATGGCTGACCGTTGTTGTTCGTCACGGTGTGCAGGCTGTGCGGGCTGATCATCGGCTTATATAAGTCTTTCCTTCCGTTCATGTCCCCAATGACGATCTTGATGTCTCTACGCGAGCAGCTATCGTAAAGTTTCTCCAGCTGTGCGTAGAACGTTTCTTTCTCTGCATCAGGTCTTCCTTCGTGAGGGCAGTGCACATTGGGAATAGTGTAGTTGTAGAACAACCCTGTTATTCTCAACAAACACAACCTGTCGCTGGTTGCCTGCCACTTCATCACACGACTCTGTATCCTGCCCAGCACTATAAAACCGCTCACCAAGCTCATTGATTGTGCCACCGCTTTGGTAGTACTGTGCCTTGCGGTCACAAATCCGAAGTCGAAAGGGCGGGATTCTAGCTGATCCAGCAGCATCCAGTCGACATCCGGGGCGTTGAGCGATCTACTGTTACATGTACCGAGCTTCCAATCGTCGTCCTTATTTCGTCGGTTGGGTCATTGCCTATTGTTCCGGTTCGTTCTGAATTCTTGATTCTTCGTAGTATGTTTATTTTAGTATGCTGCCTTACTAGGGCTGCGATGCCTAGTCTCGCGACGGGACTGCCGCCATAGATGTAGCTGGCGGGACACCGTATTTCATAGTTCAGCCGTTCGGTCCGGATCAGTCGATGTTTGAGCCGCCCCTAGCCCGTGGGGTTCAGATAAGCTGCTCTCTAAGGAGAACAACTACCCCTTTCCTGTCAGCATACGACCAAGTTCCCACCGGTTCACTGGTTTTCCCTTGGTTGTTCGTATCCCAGTCGGTAACACGTGGAGGTAGGAATAGGGAATTATGCCTCGAACCACACTGGGGTCTATTTTATTCCCGTACTAGACGGGTGTGTTGTTAAAAAGCACTACCCAGCCATTTACCAAACCTGGCTCTCCTCAATATCAAATCAGTGTTGCTGAAAGAGGTTGGCGTTGACGCTGTGTTCAAGATATTTAGTACATCTTCGGAGATTCTATCTTGAAGTGATTTTTTCTGCTGTTACGACACTATTTTAAGCGTTTTTAAATAAGCATGATAAAACTCCTTTTTCTGTTTTTTAAAATTACATGCATGAAAACTAGCCCCCCCTAGAAATTTTCCTTAGTTGCGCCCATGGGGACAACTATGCTTGGAACGGCAGAATAACTGCGTTTAATGTTTTCAGTTTAGCTTATGAAGCTGTGTTTCAAATAGCTCTAACATTTTTCTTATTGCTCACATCTCTATGAAAATTTGGGAATAATGTTCTCGAAAACTGATACTTTAAGATAGAGCAATAATATTTTTAAGAATCCGGAAAAATTCTCTATTGTAGAGTGGTCGATCTGAAACACTCCTAGAATTCGGATTTGTAATGTTTTTTGTTGGAAACTATTCGCCTTTCAGTGCTGAACGTTTCATCTCGATACGTAACGTTTGAGGAACTTGTGCTGAATTGAAGACGAACGAAGAAAAATAAGCACACTCACGTAAGCGCCGTAGTAGAACATAGCTTAACTTGAAGATATTGAGGGCAATCGAGGTAAACCCAGGATGCTTGGATCGAGATATCGCCAAAGAATGTGGTGCTAACAGCAGTTCTATCCGAAGGATCCGTCTACTGCGTTCTGTTCTCGTTGCCTGTCAGAAACCCAACAGGACGCTTAAGTGAAACCTAGTGGCTGCAACATGCGGTCGAAAGTTTTACGAGAAGGATCTAACGAAGTACAAAGGATGCTTGCTTATGGACGACGAAACTTATATGAAAAAAGATTTTGGACAGCTTCCCTAACGAAATTCTATCTCAGCACAGCACGGGATGGTGTCCCCGCCAAGTTAAAGTTTGTTTTCGCTAATAACCCTTTAGTGCCCTAGCTTCGGTAAAATCACTATGAATCATTCTAAACACTTTTTAAATATTTATTGAAGATTTTTAGAACTTCGACTGAAGCCCGCCAAATGGCGGCATTGGGCTTTAGAGGGATAAGTTTGCACGGAAACGAACGACAAGAAACTTGCATCACTCATCAAATAATACGGAATAAAAATATGTAGTTCGATTTTTAAAATTTTAATGGGAAGCCGATTACCACGATGTGACGTTCTTCTCCTGAAAGGGTTGTCACTGTATGACAAAATGTGCCAAGTTAAATTTGATCAAAATTAACGGGACGTACGTTCTGGATGTTTTCTTTTGGTTGTGCTATGTAAAGGTACCCTAGAAACAACATTAAGACCTTTTTATAGATAATTTGGTTTGACGATAATTTTTGTAAGCTGCGAACGCCAATCGTCTCCGTTTGTTTTCAGCACAGTTTATAAAACCCGATCTCAGCGTTTTGTTACAACGAATCAGGTTCTTAACCCAGTGATTTGAAACTTTTTATTCAACACACTAAAAAAATTGAAAGAGAACGATGAGTTTAAAGATTGAACGATTGGAACAGGAAATCAAATAAATTTATCAATATGCTTAGCATCTTTTTACACCCCATTTATGCGCAACACAAGCAAACCGTTAACGGATGCTCCGTGAAAGGACTTTGTACAACTTATCTACCTGTCCGACAGTCATCTGTGTATAAACGTGCGCATCATGACACGCATCGACCACCGCCGTTGGTACGCAACAGATGCATGCAAGCATCGTTTGCTCGTCACCGCCGTTTGTCGAAACGTTTCTAGAGCAAATTCTCCTGCACCTATTTAAACCGACCAAGGAGACGCCTCCAAGCAACATATTGCCCATAACCATATGCGCAGCCTCAGCAACCAATTCGACCCGACCAGCGAACCAACCTAGGCACCAGCCAGAGTTGATGGAAAACGTAGCAGAGCGCAACGCTCGCGCTCGGATCACTCACCTCGGCAACGAGTTCAACAGACGGAACTTGGCCGCCCGGTTGCCAGCTTGTTGTTGTTATTGTTGTAATGTTTTGCTCGCTTTTTCCTACCACTCTCTGTCTCTTTTGCTTCTTTCTCATTAGCGCCCTGCCAGCAGCAGGAGCCTGCACTCGCGCACATACCTAGTGTGTGCATTTTCTCCGTGCTTGCTGCTTATTGAACTCTTTCAATTATAATTATTAGGAGCTATAATGGTTATTTCACCTACACCTTCGCGGTTCGGGTGGTTCAAAGACGCTCCAAACTTTCTGGCAGCCTCGTTCCAATGAACTCTCGGGTGATAGACACAACTTTGAAATTTTACCTTGCATTTCTACGGAATGCCCGAAATGAAAAAGAATCTCACCACCCATGTAGTTCCTCCTGCAGGCAGACAATCAATTTCCGTATTCACACCTGTGCAAATTCCACACAAGGTGCTAAGCAAACCGCTGATCTACTGCTAATTATAAGCACAAATGCGAGCACGAAATAGAACAATAATCGGTTCAGTTTGGCTGGTTTCTGCCTATAAGTACAAATGGTTTAGCCATCGAAGCAACAAAATCAATCGGCTGCAACCGAGACCAACAAACTCTCGACATTGAGGATCGGTCACCGGGAATAGTAGTCCGAGGACGATGTCAACCGGTACACCGCCAACCGTCCGAGTTGAACTGGAAATCACGCAAACATTCTAGAAAAAAAATATTCTCTTTAATACGAAACTCACCTATTGAAGCGAACTCTTCCGGCGTTCGACCGCCAGCAATCAGCCATTTGCACCAAACGATGCTATCTCCATCACAAATTAGCCGCTCCGGGGAGAGCAAATCGTCCAGCAGGAGATTCAAACTTTCCGAATGCCCTGTTTCTGCCAATTCATGGTGAATGTGAGCACACGCTAACTGGCGGCTGTCACCGCTCGAGCTGCTCATATTACCGGAGGGCGGCATTCTGCTGTCCCCACCGCCACTGGTCGACGAAGCCGATGATGACGGTGACGGGGGAACGTAAAATTCTGTTTTCTTTTCCATTTGTCGTGTGTCACAACCGAAAACGCTCTATAAACATCCAAGGCAACTTTTCACTTGCACAAACGTGCTGCACCAGTGTAGAGGCCCCACTCACTGAGCTACATATGATTTCCGTTGGTTAGAACGAAACCTTTTTTCCTTTTTCAATTGGAAACTTATCTAAACACTTTGATTTTTCATTTAGACACTTTCACAACACACACACACTGACGTTAGACGGCAACATTTTCTATTGCTTTTAATTTCGTACAACGTGAGGAAAAACTTCGAGCAGTAGAGTGTTACTACTTAGCTTCTTCTTCCAACTAGGGTATCTTCTTAATTCAAACCACTCATGATTCGATCTGCATAATCTCAATTGTTGTTGACGTGTTAGAACGAAATCTGTTGGAGAAAAAAACGAGAAAAACTTTTTAGTATTGATGTGGTACATTACAGTATTTGTTTGTACACTGTATGATACATTGGAGACTGTTTCTATTCACCCTGTTCTACGGTATAGTACAACGAGACTAGTGCGAAATATAAAAATTCATGTCAGACATCATTTGAATAGCACACCGATTATGGTGGATTGAAATCACGCTCAACACTAACATTAAAAATAGATTTTTATCATCTGCCTTCGTCTTTAGTAGGTATATTTAGGACCCATGGTAAAAACGATTATCAAAAATGCGTAGAAATGTTTGCTGCTTGAAATCGCCGCGCAATACAATAAAACATGTCACTAGAGCTTAAAGTACTAAATCAGCCGTGCTTATTTAATGCTCATTAAATGCCTTAACGCAGAATCAAATGCTCCATCATATCTTTGAAAAATGCAAAGGAAATAACTAGCAGAACAATATTTTACAAAATATTTTTTTTTTTTTATGGAAAGTGATCAGAAACTGTTTTGATACAATTAGATGCTAACTAAATGCTTCCATACGCAGGGAGTTTCAATAAATTAGATGCATTTCCAATAAAAAATATTTTCGCCTTTCTCCTAGAAAGGTATAGCAATCACTGAAAAAAATAACAGGAGGGTTGTGTGCAAAGCCACGACCGCAAGGATGAAGTAGAATACATTTACAAGAAAACGCGGCTGCTTGCGTGTCAGTCATTTTTTAATTTGTCGTTCAATTCAATTTCGGATAAGATACCGATCACATCTTGGCGATATCACTGACAGTGCGAATAAAGTATTTCTTGTGATAAAATAAACAGTGAAAAGCTGATTTAACACTCAAAACTAGACGGCTCATGTGTTGTCAAAATGAGTCATTTTTTCATTGAATGCATTTACTAGTGTCCGCTATCGCACAGAGACTGCATTTCACTAAAGAGCCTCACTGCATCAGCTGCTATCGATGCTAAACCCGCTGCAGCTGCTACGCTATCCGTAGCCATGCTAATGTTTTGGCCGTTATACGCTGCTATTGGTTTCCGCTGTCCCTGCATCAGCTGGCCCAGCTGCTATCGATGCTGAGATCCGCTGCAACTAGTGCACTATCCATTGCTATGCCACAGCTGTGGCCGCTATCTGCCTGGTATCCACTGCACTGCTACTGCTGCTGCTAAGGGAAGACTGCTGTTGTCGCTGTCTAGAACTATTATGAGCGGCTTCGACTGAAACAGGCTCTTATATAGGGATGAAAAACCTATTGATAGTAGTAGGAAATCATCGATAACTATCGATAGCCATTTCAGTCGATAATTCCCATCCTTACTCTTATACAGACAAATAGCAAATTTTAAATGGCAAGGTCTATGGTTCTGTCGACCGTGCTTGGGAAGCAATCAGATTAACGACTAATCAGATCAGTCAAATTTCGCGCTTCAACTAGGATTGACCATTCTCAGTAATATAATTGCTTGTCATGATTTGGACTTGATAATTTTTGAATTTTGATTATGCGAAAAATTAATTTTTATGCTGATAATGAAAGCTTTTCGGATGTTGTGCTCATGACTGAAGGAAAAGATAATTCAGTACGTTCTGAGACACGGAGATGAGGTTAAATATATATGTTCCAAATTTCTTGAAAGTGTAAATTGATTTAAGAGAAAATATTAACTCTTCAATTAGGTTTTTATTTCATCCTCAAAAGGACAATTTGTTGTTTAATTCAATGTTTGATAAGATGCCGATCACATCTTTGCGTTATCACTGGCAGTGTGAATAAAGTATTCCTTGGGGGAAATAAAAACTGAAATTTTCCAGAACGTTCTTTTCATTGGATGCATTTGCTAGTGTGCCTGCTATCGCTCAGAGACCGCATTCCACTAAAATGCCACACTGCATCAGCTGGTTCTGCTTATATTGATGCTGAGACCAACGTCAACCGCTGCGCTATCCCTGTTGCCACAGTTGTGGACGCTTCCATTGCCATTGGTATCCGCTGCCCTGCATCACCTGGTCCTGCTATCAATGCTGAGACGCGCTCCGCTATCCGTTGCCATACCACAGCTGTGGCCGTTGTCCGCTGCACTGCTACTGCTGCTATATCCACTGCTGCTGCTAAGGGAGGACTGCTGTTGTTGCAGTCCAGAATTATAATGAGCAGCTTCGGGTGAAACAGGCTCTTATATAGGCCAAATAGCACATTTAAAATGGCAAGGTCTATGATTCTGTCGACCGTGCTTGGGAAGCAATCATATAACGACCAATCAGAGACCGAAGTTTTCGTTTTGACAAGGCTTGACTATTTTCAATAGTACAATAGTTTGAAAAATAAAATTACAATTATCTGCATTTGGGAAGAATCTTAGAAGATTTTCCAATCTATTGCTGCAAGAACGAAGGAAATCCATCGAATACTAACCGATTTTTTAGCATTTGAAATTGGACATATTTTTCATTTTTTCGGTTTTAGATTTTCATTTCACATCCCTATGTAGCCGAACTTCCTGAGAGAAGTATTCTACTTCAAAACTAAAGGTATTAAAGTGCTCCAGAGGGCCGAATGTCGTATATCACTCGACTTAGTTCGACGAGCTGAGCATTTTCTGTATGTATGTGTGTATGTGTGTGCGTGTGTGTGTGTATGTGCAACTTTTTTTTCTCACTCACTTTTCTCAGAGATGGCTGGACCGTTACCCCAAAGGTTGCTATTGAATTTCATAGTAATCGGATTTTCATTTTAGAGGTTATGTATCAAAATGTAAAAACCACGAAACAATAATATCTCAGAAAGTACACAACCGATTTTAACAAAACTGATGTCAAATAAACGGGCTATCTTCAGAACTCTTAACTTATAAATTTCATAAAGATTAAACATATGGTTCAAAAGTTATGTTGCTATTGAATTTCATTGTAATCGGTTTGTTACTTTGTCCGTTATTTATAAAAATGTCAAATCACGTTATAAAAGCAAAGCATATACCAAAGACTGCTTAAACTCACTTACTTTTATCAGAAATGGTTAGACCGGTTTTCACGAAATTAGTTAAAAATGGAAGGTCTAGTGGCCTCATAACACCCTATTGAACTTCATTGTAATCGGATTTTTAGTTTAGGCACCGTGTAACAAAATGTGAAAATCACGAAATTTTATTGTCTCAGAAACTAACAACCAATTTAAACAAAACTGGTGCCAAATGAACGGCCTGTGTTGAAAATCTTTAAATAATGATTAAACATGTGGTTCAAAATTATTTATAAAGGATATGTATAAAAGAAGGAAATCACGTTTTGAAAAGAAACATATTTCAAAGACTGCTTAAGCTCACTCAATTTTTTAGAATGGTTGGACCGATTTTCACTAAATTAGTCTTGATCTAGTTGCGCAATAAAATCCTTTTTAATTACACTGTTATCGGACTTTAACTTTGTCTGTTATGTATCATATTGTAAAAATCACAAAACTTAATAAGGTAGCACAGAAACTGCACAACCGATCTGAACATAGCTGAATTCAATGGACCAAATAAACTTGTCTTTAAAACCATCATAATGTTTAAGCATGTGGTTTGAAAGTTAGGGAAAGAAAAGTGGCTCTGAGACTGTTTAAAACTGCCTGGAAATGCTGTTTTTGACTACTGTTCTGTTAACTTTTTTCTTAAACTAGCTTCTAAAACTATAAAAAGGCACTAAAAATCATGATTTTCTTTCAAAGTTTTTTCCCAGATTTTTTCGAATTTTTTAAACTTACAGACAAAAGTTTGTACCCTCAATTGAAAGTTTTAAGATAGTTATTTTATCGTATGGAACTACAACTTGCAAAGAATTGCGAGATTTGAAGATTTTTAAGAAGAAAGTACGACCGAAAATATCGAAATGGAATATCGAACTTTTCTTGGGAACTATTTTCTGCACTAGTCTTATGCAAAAACCTGCCGGCACGCTGTCAAATAATTTTTTATTCTAGAAAAAAAAACAATGATATGCATGAATTTTTGGATGGTAATTTGGTTATTCGAACTATTGTACTATTGAAAATTAAGCCTTGTCAAAACGCAGAGTTCGACCTCAGATTGGTCGCTCAATGCTTACTTTCCCTAGCACGGTCGACTGAATTATATACCTAGTGAGCCGGGAATGTACTATTTGGCCTATACAAGAGCCTGCTTTTGCCTAAACCAGTCATATAAGTACTGGATGGCGACTAGGACAATCCCGACTTAGCAGCAGCAGCAAGAGGCAGCAGCGGATTTCAGCAGGAATAGTGGCGGCGTCAGCAGCGGTAGGTACAGTGACACTGCTTCTTCTGATAGTTGCCTTTGTGCAGTAGCGGGAAGCATCAGTAGTAGGTACATCAGCCGGCACTTCCTCCAATAAAAAGTTGGTGTATTCTGATAGCACACAAACGTTCAGGAGTGCTGGCATTCAACGTATATGAGCCATTTCCAGTGTACAAACAGCTTTCCACTGTGTTATCAGAGTGCCTCATTGAGATTTGGTGATTTTATCGTACGCAAATTCACCATGCTGTCGGGGTAGCATAGAGGTGCAAGCAGCATCTTATCACGTCCCTACCCTTGTGATTTTTTTTCTTTTGCATTAATCTGAACTATTTTCATGTTTACAGTGTCTTTTGATGATAAGTAATCAGCAACACTACCAGGGGAGCATAGCATAACCGTAAGATTACAATGTCTGTTTTGATAAGCCGGTGGTAATGGTTTCGAATCTTAGTAGATTCAGACCGTTTGGTTATCAAAGTATTTTAACATGGGTTTACCTTCAGGCACCTCGGATGGCGTGCAAATCTCCGTCAACCGTACCGGACCGTGACGGAAATCCTAAGCGGTTATGAATGCGAAAAACGAACAGTGATTGCATTCTCGTTCGAATAAAAATACGTTTGATGCAGAAGTTTGCTTTCCCGAAAAGTAAGCATCAGGTTGATTGGAGTCATTTATTGGATCCTACATAGAGTTCGGTGAAATGCGAAAAATTTTGTCTTCGCACACAAAATATTTTCGTAAGCTTATACTCCCATCGAAACTGTCAAAAATGCAAAAAAGTGTAAAATTTTAACCAAAACATTAACACTAAATAAGGTATCGGCTCTATTATCGTCAGGTTTTTCCAATTATCGTCCGATGGGGTTAATGAAGTACTAGAGAAGTGATTTTTTGCAGGAAGGTGCTCTCCATTATGAAGAACCATTATACAAAAAAATAGTGATCTTGGTCATCATTTCCCGATAATAGGTAAAACCTGACGATAATAGAACTGATACCCTATCACATTTTTAACAATATTGACACTTTTGAAACTTTTTGGTATTTTGCTTATCCTGGAACTAAAAGCTTTGGGAGGCTAAATTCGATGTTGATAACTGTCCAGCTAAAGGAAGATCTGAAACCTTCGAAGACGGTGAATTGGTGGAATTTCTCGATGGGGATCCATTCAAAACGCAGAACAGCTTGCTTCGGTGTTAGGAGTTAAAGCCATTTTCAAGCAATTGCATGTTTGGGAATGATTCAAAACAAGTTGGTTCCTTATGATTAGGAGTCAAGGAACGTTGAATGTCATTTTTTCGCCTGGGAAGCTGCTTTAGCGGCATAACAGAAAGCGTTTTCTTAATAGCATCATGACGGGTGATGAAAAAAGACGTAATCGACTCGACCGAACACACTACAAAGGTGACGCGGTGTATTTGCTGGAACCAGGCCGGTGTTATTTATTAGGATCTGTTGAAACCGAGTGACTAAACGCACTTCCAACTTGGCCAGGAGCACCAACATTTACAGGAACGGTTTAAAAGCTAAAATCTTTCATTTTCTGTCCGAGCTCGAGGGCAAATGCTTTTATCACCTTTATCGGCCAGCTTGATTTTACAACAAATGAAAGATAATGGCTTTCCAACCGTTCCTGTCAACTGTTGTGCCCTTACCCAGCTCGGAAGTGTACAAAGTCTTCACAGAGTCAAATGAAATTTTTCCATAAGCAAACATAGAAGCGGATCTGCGAACTTTTGACGCACTTCTCAGCTGACTAGGGGCATTTAAAATTGGAAGGAATGGTTAAAAAGCAACCATCGTTCATATCTTTCCAGTGTGAGCTCTAGGGCAAGGCCTCTGTTGACCAGTATTATATCAAATTATTTTGAATGATCCTAAAATTACCCCTAAATGATTCAAGAATAATTCTAGAAAAGGATTTCAAATGATTCCAAAATGATTCTAAAATATTTCTATAATGATTCTTTAAAAGATCTAAAGTTATTCTGAAATTATTTTGGAATGATTCTAAAATAATTTTTAAAGGATTCTAGAATGATTCTCAGCTAACTGTAAAGTAATTTTGAAGTACATCCAGAAATGATCCTAATACATTTTTAGAAGGATCCTGAAGGTAAATTCAGAATCAACTTCGAGATGGTTCTCACATAATTTCGAAGTAATGCAATTACGACATTAAAATCACTTCAAAATCTGAAGTGATTTTTAGGTCATTTCAAATAATTTTTATATTATTCTAAATTATTTTATAATAATTTTTAAAGGTTGCTCAATAGGCGCTAAAATGATTCCCAAATAATATTAATTAGGGATGTTACGGATGCGAATATTTGAGCTCTAATGCGGATGTTAATTTTTATGCAGATGTTTCGCGTTTACGAATGCGGATATGAATATTAGTAACGTCTCTAATTTTAATATGCTTCTAAAATGAAATGATTCAAAAATGATTTCGGAATGATACTGAATGATTTTATGATTTCATTATAATTCTAAAATGTTTCTCAGTTGATTCTAAAATGGTTCTATTTCTTCAAATGATTCCAATATTTTTCTAAAATGATTTAAGAGATTGCCGACGTCGTTGGATTTCATTTGGGCACAGTTTATCCGATCAAAAAGTTTCTACAGGATGACCTTGAGCAGCGAAAGCCGGAAAGATGACATCCTCCGTTTGCACGTACAGATTGCTTGCAACTCGGGACGTTCTATAAGCTCGAAAAAGGAGAACACCTGAGCAATATCACAAAAGATTAAAATGTCTATACAGAACAAAAAAAAAACCGGTGTTAGTGCTCGTCTTCTCTCAGACTTAGTATTCTCTCATCTTCTTCATCGACCTTTTCTTGAACCATCTGTCAGGTTAATATGATATATAACGTGCTCTAATAAAAAAATATAGAAATTTCAGACCCCAGTTTTCAAGTCTGGAGAGATATTTTGTGGAGGACCATGAGTCCTTTGTATCAAATGATCTGATTTCAGATTTCAGTCAGAGCGAGTCATATTATGATTTTAATTGCATCAAAAGCCTAAAATAATATGCAAAATGCAAATATACAATGTTACTTTTCTCACAATACCACAATACGAGCGAGGCAGGAAAAAGTGATTCTACTGCATGACAACGCTCGTCCACGAATTGCCAAATAAGTTAAAACTTACATAGAAACGCTAAAATGAGAAGTCTTACCTAACCTATCACATTCCCCGAATATTATGCCGTCCGATTACTTGTTCCGTTTAATGGCACATGGTCTGACTGATCAAGTGTTCTGCTCATATGGATAGCTTCAAAACACAAACACTTTTAACGTAGCGGTGCTCTGCCAGAAAGATCATAAAAAGTTATAATTAGCGATAGGCAATTTTTAAAAGAGACCTTTTTTAAATAAAGTCGCATTTCAAGGTGAAAAGTTAGTTGCACACCCAATAATATCGAAAAGAGTCGTCATAGATTTGTGTCACAGTGACAATATTTTCTCAAGCTAAGAAAATCGAAACAGAGTAAAAACCTTGAGCAACGATAAAATTCATAATTTAAATGTTGGTCCTAAAGTAACAGCTTCAATTGCTACGAAAAAGAGAGTACATAAATCACGACTCGTTTTTATAGTTTTGAAGATTCTGTCTATTCCTCATGATGTGAGTCTCTGGTCATTCGACAACTCTGAGATGTAACATGATATCATTTACGTGTTTACTAAATTCTGTAATTAAATTCACCATGCTTCAAGACAACCATTTCGCCCAATGAAATAAATAAAACTTTTAGAGAATTCAATTTCTAAATTAATTAATATTTCATGTCCCTTTAGCCGAAAAGCAATAATCCAACCAACTGCTGTTTATAATTTCATACCCAAGGCCGGATTTACGATTGTGGGGGCCCGGGGCCCAGTTATAGTGGGGGTCCCAAATTAAAACAAAACTGTTTTTCATCGTACGAGTTAAAAGCATTTATTTGCTATTGAAAAATTACCAAAAATTTGTTAGAATTTTTTCTTAAGCTCTATTTAGAGTTCCAAGCGAAGTGAAAATCTCATACAACATGTTCATTTTTTCACGCTCGTGAAAAATGCAACCTGCAAAAAATTTCACTTCGCTTGGAACTGTAAACAAATTCGATCCAGCGAAATCGATGGTTGTGGATCTCATCTTCTTCACTTGGGTTTATTTCTTTCACGCATGCAAGCGCTAGTGAAAAAAGGAGCAGCAAGCGAAAACTTGCGTGCGTTTCTATTCTGTCAGTTGCAGCCAATTTTCACTTCGCTCGGAATGTAAACTCGTGAGTTTCACTCCACTTAAACTGTAAACTGCAGGGTGGTGAAATACCTGCGTGTTCCACAAACGGGTTTTCGCGACAGATTTCGCAAGCGAAAATTTACGCTTTTTCACTTGTCAAATTTTTCACTTCGCTTGGAACTGTAAACTATGCTTTACGAGTTTTTTTGCAGAAAACTTATTAATTAAATAATCAACATTCATCTTCTTCAGTATACTCGTACTCGAAACTTAATAATGCTAAGTTTGACTGCCTTTCATTCTTCACAGTCGCACGCAACCTATTTTTAATAAGTTTCGTCTTCAAGTTTTTTTCTTGATACCTGAAAAAAAACTACCGCAATTTGAAAAAAAATGCGAAACACAGGCAAAAATTTGCACACAATTTGAGAAAGACGGCGCAAATATAAGACGACTCTGACAATAATAGAAACTAGGAAAAAACTACACACATCTGCAGGTCAATAAAATATGCACACGAGCTCAGAAAATCTGCATTTTGAAAAGCACATCTGGTATCCCTGATTCGGACAAGTAAGCAAAAGCAATGCATTAAAAAAACTTGTGGATTATTTTCTTTCTTTGCTTTACCTCCCATGCGCGCTAAAGCTCTAGAGTTAAAGTTTGGCCGACTGTCACTGAAAAGTTCCAATCAAACAGTCAACAGTTTTTTCATCATAGTTTTAACATTGCTGATGTTCGATTGGAACGAGTTTTGACAGTTCGATTGGCGCTTTTAGTGACAGTCGGCTAAACTTTAACTCTAGGCGTTTAATGCGCGCTGGTTCGATTCAAATGGTGTGTTAATGTGTGTCATTCCAAGAGAATCCAAGGTGAACTCTTATGGATGTAGTTGTGATTGTGGTCTGTTCAAATTTTCTTCCTGTAAATCGAACTTTTGATTAAATCTCATTTTTAAAAAGAAAAATCTTTTTGTCGATTTGTGGGGGCCCTAAAAATGTGGGGGCCCGGGCCCCCTGGGCCCCCCCATAAATCCGGCTCTGTTCATACCCATTAAATGCTCTTCAATAAACCTACGTTTCGATCGTTTCATTTAATCGTTTTAATGAGTTTCTGCTCGTTGTCAGTGGAAAATAAATATTTTTCCACAAATAATTCATTTTCAAAGCTGGCAGAGCATATATTATATCAGAAAAAAACGAACAATCATAAAATATAAATAGAATAATGTAAAAGATAATAATATAGCTTCCTTTTATATAATAATTATGATTATTAGTGACTTCAGATGTTATTCATAAAAATGTTAATAAACTTGTTAATTGCAGCTTATTCAAAAGATAGAGAAAATGAGGTTCTTGACGTCAGGTGAAAACATTTTTTTAACAAACGTTCCAAAATATGTATTCGATTGGAGCTTATTTGGTACGTTGAGAAATTTGAGCTGAGGCAAGTCGACTTATTTACTCATAACTTATAAAAGAAATCATTCGATCGAAAATATATATTTTTGATGCTAATCACAGACATTTTCGACAAAATCACATTATTTACAAGCGATAAAAACTTCCAAACACCAATTCTTTGGGACGTAGTATGTGTGACCCGGCCGATCGATTTTCATATTTTTCAATTGTTTTTAAGAACTCCTTTTTTTTAAGCAATGTTTAAATATTCTTCATCAATGAGGCGTGATGCAATGACGAATTCCCGGTCGGTTGCGAAGCTATTTTTTTTTATTCGTTGGCTCACGCCGAATCAGCACATTTTATCCAGTGCAAGTACCTTTTTATTCACACGTCAGCCAAGCTTGTGCTCGCAGCTGGAGTTTCTACTTGCAGGTTACAGGTTTATGGAAGTGTGATCACTATTCTGTTCCACTGCTGGCTGGTTGGTCAGCCAGCAGACGGACGGAACATAGCAATGAAAACCTTCGGCGTGTACTTTTTCGCCAATTCTTCTTTTCAATTGCGCGCGATTGGAGCTGTGAAAAGTTCTAACGCTTCCGAGAAGGTGTTCAGGGCCGCACTGCTGGGATTGGGATCAGCTCGATAGTTGTGCAACAGTCCAGTATTTTTCATTCTCGTTGGAAGACGAAGCTCGTTGACCGCAGAACTCGAATATCTGCCAATTACAGCTATTTTTGTGCCACACTGGGATTGCGCTGCGGTCAGCCTATTGTATCAAACTGATGATAAACCCGACACCTTGGGCTAACTATATAATTGTGCTCGTGTGTTTGTGATGAGGTTAAACCTGGCTCACAACGCTGCCGACTAATGCAATTTATTCATTACTTAAATACTTGGAAGAACCAGCAGTACGTATCGGCTTCAGGCTGGTTGTACTTCACAGTGGTTGAAAATGGTGAGACATAGACTCATTGCGGCAAGTATTCAACTACATGGTTTGTCGTCGGTAGACTAAAAGTCGTGACGAAGCCGCCTTGAATGGCGACGTCAGCGGGAATGCGATCTCACACTACTTTGTATGTTTGCTGATTGCTTCAACCTAGTAGGTTGAACCTACTCAATACCAGATAGTAGCGTAACTTGGACAAAGCACAGACAGGAATGATAGTTCAATGTTAGCTTTGCAGACGGTTGCTACACACCGCTACCGGAAGGAGTTGACCACGAATATCCTCATACAGTGCAACACAACGGTCTTTAATCGCTTCTCGATAGCCAGCAGCCGAAAAATATTTTCGCATCGCGAGATAGAGAAGAGATCATACATACGGAAATATCCGGACACGTCACGCGGTAACAAGCAGTAGGCAGTCAAGGAAAGTTTATTTTTAGTATCAATAATAAATGGTCGAAGCAGAAAAAAGACATGGCCAGAACCTGATGACAGAGGCGTGTACATGGGATGTATCAACAGTCATAAATAAGAAGTTTGTTGTCACTCTACAGTGAGTGATGAGAGTGAATGATCAGGTTTTAAAACTCATGTTATAAAACTACATCATATAAAAATAGTGTATCTCGCTATTTATTTGTTGTTTTCTAACAACATACAAACAGACACCAAGTCTTGAAAATCACAGATAGTCGGTCATGTCCGCGAAAAAACGCGAGTCATTGTTACTATTAAAAAACAAAATAAAAAAAATCTTTCAATTAGTCATTACACAACTTCATTTATATTTTGCCTGACGTCTCTGTGCGTAATGCACAGGTTGCGTATATGGACGAGTCGCCCCTGCAATATAACTAGAATAAAGCCAAGCGATTTAACCCTCTAGTGCCCAATGCCGCCATTTGGCGGGCTTCAGTCGAAGTTCTAAAAAGCTTCAATAAATACTTAAAAAGTGTTTATAATGATTCATAGTGATTTTACTGAAGCCCGTCTAGAAATTAACTTGGGCACTAGAGGGTTAAACTCTTAGAAAACGATGGCGAGTTCTGCATCAAAAAAGCCCGGTCGCATCATTTGACGAGAGGATTTATTACATGTCAAAATGTAGTTACAATTGTGTCTCCGGTCGTCAGGTGTATTCCATTGTAGAATGTTGAATTGAAACAGGAATGGTATCCAGAGACCGGAAATCGATCCGACACCATTTCAAATTCATCAAATATGTTTGTGTAATTCTGGACCCGGCATGATGCAATCAGCTTCAATTACCATTTTGAATTGCAAGGTATCAACATCGGGTTCCTGAAATTTAGTACCCAGTATGAGTATGACGCCAGACGTCACTTTGAATTGAACAAAAACAGCGTGGAATGGTCAAAAACTATGCAATTTGAATATTTCTGGATTTATGATAATACCCAGAGGTCGAAGATCGACTCCAGATACCATTTTAAAACCTAAAATGGCGACTTACAATTTCTGGAAATTGGTATTTCCGTTTTTTGCATTCTGAGATGTTTTATATATAGCATATTATAATACATTTGAAATTTGTTTGAAATGATAATTGAATTATGAGACAAGAGATGTGGCGTAATATTAACAATATTCATATTTGAACATATTCGACCAAGAAGACAAGAGGATTCTTTTTGATCTCAAAATGCACTAGGCAAGGAAAAATTGCTTGCATTCTGGAGCTCTGTAAGTAGTCAAGATGGTCAACTCTTAACGTTTGCAGTAAAAAAATCACAGGAGGGTTGTGTGCAAAGCCACGACCGCAAGGATGAAGTAGAATACTTTTACAAGAAAGATAACCTGGCTGCTTGCATGTCAGTCATTTTTTCTAGTACATAAACGTTGACTAATCAGATCAATCGAATTTTGCGCTTCAACAAGGATTGACCATTTTTAATAATATAGTAAGTTGCTTGTCATGATTGGGGCGTAACAATTTTGAAATTTTTGTTATGCGAAAAATTAATTTTTATACAGATAATTAAAATTTTTCGGATGCCGTGCTGATGGAAAACATAATTTAGTACGTTCTGAGACACGGAGATAAAGTTAAATTTATAACTTTTACAAATTTAAAGATGTAAAATAACTCAAGAGAAAATATTAACTCTTCAATCATCCGGTTTTTAATATCATCCTGAAAAGGACAATTTGTTGTTCGATTCAATATCGGATAAGACACCGATCACATCTTGGCGTTATCACGGACAGTGCGAATAAAGTATTTCTTGTGATAAAATAAACAGTGGAAATCTGATTTAACACTCAAAACTAGACGGCTCATGTGTTGTCAAAATGAGTCAATTTTTCATTGAATGCATTTACTAGTGCCCGCTATCGCACAGTGCCTCACTGCATCAGCTGCTATGGATGCTGATACCCGCTGCAACTGCTACGCTATCCGTAACCATGCCACAGTTGTGGCTGTATATCGCTGGTATCCACTGCACTGCACTACTATGAGCGGCTTCGGTTGAAACAGGCTCTTATATAGGCCAAATAGTATAGTTTAAATTGCAAGGTATATGATTCTGTCGACCGTGCTTGGGAAGCAGTCATGTAACGACCAAAAGGTCGAATTTTTCGTTTTTGCAAAGCTTAACTATTTTCAATAGTTCAATAGTTTGGATAATAAAATTACAATTATCTTCAATTGGGAAGAATCTTAGAAGATTTTCCAATCTATTGCTGCAAGAACGAAGGGAATCCATCGAATGCTAACCGATTTATTCGCATTTGAAATTGGACATAATTTTCACTTTTTTCGGTTTTAGATATTAATTTCACATCGCTATGTAGCCGAACTTCCTGAGAGAAGTATTCTACTTCAAAAAGCATTTTGCGGTTCAAAATCGGTTGCTGATTACAACTTTTGAGCTGCCATAACATTGGGGGAATTAAGATACACGGACAACATGCACTGTGGAAGCTATTTCACATTCAGTAAATTCGACGGGTGCGACAGATTGCTTGCTTGCGTTGACAAAAATTATTAACTTTCAATGACTTGTTTATTTGCCTTGAAAAAGGCATTTCGATTTCCAGAATTGGATTTCCTGATGGCAATCTTCATGTTGCCTCAACAGTGGGGGAATAATGGCAGTCTGGCGACACACGCTGAGAAGAACCGCGCTGCTCCTGAAACGTGATGACCATCCACAGGGCAAGTGGTTTGTTGAATTTGAAGGCAACCACAGGCGCAACCCGCTGCTATGGTCTGTTACTGCTGAGTGCCGATATCTGCTGTTACTGCTGTCAACGTTGTGGACGGTCCATCCAGTTCACCTTCCGACTAATGAATATAGCTAGTTTTCCCAGAAACACTCTTTTATAGCCGAAGGGTGCTACGTAATAGGCCACGCCTTTCAGTTCAGGTTTACCATTTCTTTATGTTCTTTAGACGAATTATTCCACAATTCGCATTTGATTTTTGTATCCAGCGAACAAACACCGATGGTGCTCTCACACACGCAACGGTTTTAACTCGTATCTTATTGCGGTTTGTAACATCAAGCGATTTCGTTTGCTCGCTGTTGCGTGTTGCATCATGTTGCAACTTGGCAGCTGAGAGACGACGAAATTCTGTTTATGCTGATTGATTGAATCGACTTCATATTAGCTCTGCATAGTCGAACTAACTGTCTTTATGAATGCGGACTAACAGGGCAGTTTGTTATTCAAAGTTGGTTATGCTGATCGCAGCCTTTGCGCTGCCCCTACAGTGGGGGGTTTACTAAATAAAGAAAAAGTAAAAATTAGACAACTACAACAGAATTTGATTGCGTCCCGCACAGAATGTCTGCTTGTGTTGATGTCAGAAAATTATTAACCTTCAATTATTTGTTTATTTGCCTTGAAAAAAGCATTTTGCGGTACAAAATCGAATACTGATTACAACTTTTGAGCTGCCCTAACATTGGGGGAATCAAGATACACGGACAACATGCACTGTGGAAGATATTTTATATTCAGTAAATTGGACGGGTGCGACAGATTTAAATTGCTAGGATGCAACACAGAATGCTTGCTTGCGTTGACAAAAATTATTAACCTTCAATGACTTGTTTATTTGCCTTGAAAAAGGCATTTTGATTTCCAAAATTGGATTTCCTGATGGCAATCATCATGCTGCCCCAACACGGGGGGAATAATGGCTGTCTGGCGACACACGCTGAGAAAAACCGCGCTGCTCCTGAGACGTGGTGACCAACCACAGGGCTAGTGCTGCTGCTAAGGAAGGACGACTGCTGTTGTCGCTGTCTAGAACTATTGTGAGCGGCTCCGGCTGAAACAGGCTCTTATATAGGCCAAATAGCATGTTTTCAATTGCAAGGTATATGATCCTGTCGACCGTGCTTGGGAAGCAAGCATATAACGACCAATCAGAGGTCGAATTTTTCGTTTTGACAAGGCATAACTATTTTCAATAGTACAATAGTGTGAATAATAAAATTACAATTATCTTATTTTGGGAAGAATCTTAGAAGATTTTCCAATCTATTGCTGCAAGAACGAAGGAAATCCATCGAATACTAACCGATTTATTAGCATTTGAAATTGGACATATTTTTCACTTTTTTCGGTTTTAGATTTTCATTTCACATCCCTATGTAGCCGAACTTCCTGAGAGAAGTATTCTACTTCAAAAAATGGACAAAAATTGCATGGGTTCGTGGGTTTACCTTCACACTCACTGACGAAACTACCCATGCAGCATCAATTATAGTAACTTATTTTTTTAAGAAAAAAATCTATCCAAAGGAGATTTTTCAAGTGCATCTTATCATTCAATCATCGAAAGTGGGTATCAAGCATTTTTTCACGGTATTTAGTTGGTGAGAGTATGGTATGGTATCAAACCCACTTTCATCGATTGAATGTCAAAATTTACCTCAAAAATCTTTTTTTTTAAGGATAGATAATTTTTTAAGAAAATAAATTGACGATAGACAAACCAAAACAAATTTTTTCCTCATGGTTTAACCCCAAGGAATCCTGCAAAAAAAAATAAAAAGGATCAGGTTCCATGGAAAATTGAATCACTAGACACGTGTTTTGGATTGAACATGAGAAAAACCGATTTTTTTTTTTTCAAAAAAGTTATCAAGGCCAGTTGAAAAAATCGTTTTCTATAGCTGCTTCCGAAGAAAAGTTTGTTCGTTACATCTTTTCCTCTCATATGAAGAGTGAGCTCTCAGGATTCCAGACTTGATGCAATTTTGGGACGTCCAAATGGACATACATGTCAAGAGGCGCCTCGGAGCTGCAGGCCTCTGAATAAGATGGTCGAATCAATTTTCTCGGCAAATTACGACGTGGTAGTGGTGATGGACAACGAAACCTGTCCCGCCCTGGATGACAACGACTGGAAGGGCACTTCGTATTTTATTTCCCACACGAAGGAAGTGAGCAAGTGTGATATTTATAGTACGAAGTGAAAGCAAAGCCTTGGTGCTACATTCCGATTCAGAACTCAATCTGCTGTTTATTATACACAGACTTCGTAGCTAACTGTTTCAGTGTACATGACAATGGCGGGGCTAGCGCTACGATCGTACTGACACTAACAGTCTCTCCCGAGTCGAGACTCGAACCTACGACAATTAGCTTTTCAGGCCAGCATCGTATCTCAAGACCAGCTGGAAAGGAGTACGAAGTGCCTACTGGAAATTGCGTTGTTCATCAAGAAACACCATAAGGCCTTAGATGCGGTGTTTTAGCCGGATCTGGCACTACTCGAAGCGATTGTTGAAGGAGATGGAGCGGCTGAATATCGATGTGGTACCCAGGTTGGCGAACCCACCCACCGTCCCCAAGTTGCGTCCCATCGAGGATTTCTGGGCAAATCTGAAACGTAAGATTTACTCCAACAATTTTGTCGCCAAAACTGGGAAGAAATTGATAAATAAAACGAAGAAAGAACTCAAAAACCACATGTTTTCGTTCGCCATGGCAAGAAAATATGCATAGAAAATTTATCAAACTCAATTATCTGTCATAGTTATTTGTTTGTCACCATCCGAAAAAAGTTCTTTTTTTGTAAGACAAACGTTATGTCACTCCTTATCACCTATTTGACAGAGATATTTACAATTTCATCTGGATGACTCCTCGATCTGTCCAAATCGCATGAATTATCCTACATCCCAGAGTATAGACGCCACATCCTTCCTAGCCCGTTTTTTTTACGGTTGAACAGCTTTAAGTATAGCTGAGAATCAGTGTTGCAAATTGTCATCAAGGCTCATTTTTCATTTTTTGTCGAAAACTCAGTAGTCGACAAAAACGCGATTGAAAGTTTTTCGAAATAATAATCATTGTGGGTCATTCCATCTTAAATGTGCAAAAAAAGGAGTACACATGTGTCGGCAACCTTTTTTTTCTGTGTGGACTCATCACTGCGACCAGAGCTTAGATCTATTGTGATATTGCCCAGGTGTTTTCTGTACTCCGCACTTCATATTATTATCAATAACACTATTGAAGTAAGTGATACGCTTATCATCCATATCAGTGCTTGTGTGTAATTACCTTTCCGTTTCAAGCTTACTGCTCTACTATACCGAGCCTCTGTCCATCGTAACAATATCGCCTAGTTACAATTCCCTGGAGAGAACTTTCATATGTTACTCACACCAGTTTTATTATAATAGGGATGTTTGTTAGGAGGATAGTCAACAGGGGTATTGTAGAATCCAGATTGAAGGAAGGGTACGTGGTGGGGAGCCTGAGAATAAATCCATGCTTAAAGTCCTTTGACAACCAAATGGCCTGATTCTACTAAGATTCGAACCCACGACCACCCGCTTACCAAACCGGACTCTGTAACCTTGCGGCTACGGAGCTCCCCCGGCGACCTTTTTAGATTTGGCTCCATATTTTGCTATGCAAAATCCCGATTAGAGCGCCCCTCGCTTCGTGTGACCTTCCTTTTTGAATAAAAAGGATACCTTTCGTCGAAAAGCTTTATTTTCTTTTCACTATGGCTACAAACAATTATTTTTGGAAAAAAATTTTCGACGAATCTAAACATAAGAAATAGTCCACACGTAGACAACTAATGTCCACACCCTTCTCATGGGTGGTGGGAGGGGGTAATAACAATGTCCACGTGGACACAAAATAGTTTCCAAAAAATGAATAATACCAAAAACATCCATTGGCCAATAATAGAAACTATACAGATATAAATAAGATAAATTTGAAATCATTTTGTTCGTGACCTTTTCGTATTTGGAAAGGTTTGTTCAACTTATACTAACTCTCTCGTTACTACTTAGAGGCACTTTCAACTTAGCTGTTAGCTAATGTAAATTTGAAATAAATTTATGGTTGACCATTTTAGGCTGAATTTGAATTAGTTTCTTTTTGGTTTCTTCCTCTCGTTAGAATTACTTAAATAATTTGAATCAAATTTAAGATCTTTTTACTATGGATTCCAGGAGAATTCTAAAGCATTTTAAGTTAATTTTTAGTTTTTTTTTTCAAGGAATTTTTTTTATATATTGTTTTCGTAAGCTTTTAGAGTGCTCCTAATTATTTTGCTTGGGGGTTTGTAGGACCGCTTCATTTGAATAGAATTTTTTCTATTCTTTTGAACGTTTTTGGTTATTTTCAACAAATCTTGAAACAATAGATTTTTAACAAAACTTGAAATAATAGGTTCAACAAAACTTGAGAAAATAGAAATCTATTTTTCGTTCAGTTGAATTCGGAGTTATACTGGTTCTTGAGTAAAAGTTTGAAATGCGTTTGATATGTATGAATATTTTGGAAATGACAGTTGGCTTCATTTGTGATATGTAAATTTTCTGGCTTTTCGTTTGTATTTCAAAAGTAGTTTCCTTTTTTGAACTAATATTAGAACTTTCTTCTGGTTTAGACTAGGTTCGCGCCGTTACGAGGAATTTTTATAACTTCTTTTCAGTTTTAATTTCTTCTTACTTTCGATACGTTTTTAGATTTTTAGTTTTTTTTTTCTTAATATGTTTTAGTCACTTAACATTAACAAACTCAAGATTATTTTCTTTTCAACTATTTCTGGATTTTAGGGATGTTTGTTAGCATAATCTTTTGTATGCTTTCTTTCTACCTTTTTGGCGTAAATTTTAGATTAATTTTGAGTAGTAGCTTGCGACCTTTTCCGGACGCCCAATTAACGAAAAATTTCTACAACGTTCGAGATCATTTTGGTTTTTAGCTACTTGTTATTTCGAAACCAATTACTTTTCTGATCTTTTGGTGTGTTTCTCAGCTCTTTTAGGCTCAATTTTGATAGGATTCTCTGGTCTAGGTGGTTTTGAGCTGAATCTGAATTTATTATTGTTATTTTTTGCTGACATTTTCTATGTCCAATCACTGTGGTATATCCACAGAACCGAACGATTTAGATTTTTTTTGTAAGAAAATGTCCTCGTAGACCAAAGAATAGGAGGAAGTTTTTTCAATGTCACGGTTGATTTTTGTCTCGTAGAATGTGGACGGCCCCTATTATCATTTTTACAGCGACTAAATTGATTTTAAATTTACTGTATCGATTTCCTGAGAAGACTTTGCACCAAAAACACCACTTTGCACCCGGAGCAGCGGTTCTCAACCTTTTTTGTCCGCGTACCCCTTGGCGATTATTTTCATATCGATTGTACCCCGTGGCTTGGAATGTTCTCGCAGAGTGGGAGAAAATAGTGGTAGATCATGTTGTGGTTGTCTAGTTCAGCTTTCAAATTGAACTAGGGTTTGTTTGATTGCTACAATAATGTTTTAAGAGCAAGATTGAACGATAAATGAAGTATTACAAGAAAAAAATGCTTTGTCCGCCATTACTGATATTTCTTTCGCGTAGGGGGTACGGGAAGGCTTTCGGTTACCCCCAGGGGTACGCGTACCCCAGGTTGAGAACCGCTGACCCGGAGGAATCATGAGCGAAAATCGAGTTACAGCATTTTTATGAAATTAAGTCAAATTTTGTCTGGTTTTATGCATATTTTTTGGTTTTATGCAGTTTTATTATTACTCTAAACATGTTAGTTCGATATGAACTTTAGAAATCGATTTGAAGAAAATCAAGCAAGGAATTGAAAAAAATATTAATTTTAAGCGGCAGTTTTGCCAGATATATTACATATGCACTTGAGATTATATTGCGTTTTTTATTCAATGAGTATACTTTCATCTCAAATATGAAAATTTTATCGTATTCCTGAGAAAACCTTATATGAAAAACACTTATCACTCAGAGGTAGTATGAGCAAAACTGTTGCTATAGCATTTTAAGAAAATAAAGTCAAATACTCTGATTTTCTTATAAGTTACATTCCTTAAAATATCTGTTTTGATTCTTGACTTTCTGAATGATGCAATTTGAAAAAATCTGACTTAGTAGCTTTTCACTTTCGGGTTCTAGGTTCTAGGTTCAGCATAATTTTTCAAAAACACAAACTATTTTTGAAATATCTCGAAATGATTTTTCTTATAAATCGAATCATAAGAAAAGTATTTGGATTTTTTAGGGTAATTGAAGATTTACGTACATTGCTTAAAAACGTAGCTTCAGCAAAAATTATAAACGAAAACCTGCGCCAAAACAGACAGGTGCTCTAACACCTCCGCATTCTATGGACTATGATGTACACTTTGTCCTGCACTTTGCCACGTCCAACCAGTGCAAATAAATGTGTGTGCGTATATTGTTTCACGATTGGAATTATTGGATGTAAGTTATAAAAATTTATTTATGCCATGGCCATATAAAGGAGGTTCAAAACATTTTCAATAAAAATGTTACATGCAAACAAAGGAATTTTCAAGCTCCTATTTGTTGACAGCAGGATGGTACATCTCATCAGAGGAGGGCAATAATACTACCTCAAAAATATATTTCGCACTGCATTCAGGCGAGGAGAAATGTAAACGAGAAGAACTGTGGAATTTTTGCCTTGCGTACCTACACTACGCCAAAATCTACTAAATCAACCTATTCTCACCTATTGTTTTTAAAATTATTTCCTTTTCTATATTTTTTGCCAATACGCGTGGTGTTTCGGATTCCGTACACAACACCGCACACTGACGGTATTTTTATACACCAACTTTTCTCTCCATCCTTGCAGCCGAATATAATGCCCAACACACATTGAAGCCGTTCTATATGCACGGTAAGTGCGCATACACACGCACATGCAACCACGGCACTTCTCGATCTTCTTCTTCGGTCAACAACGGACAGTAGAACAAAAAGCACACTCTACTTCGGATTTCTTTTTTAACCAGATTCTTGCTTTTGCTCCGCAATACTACACCTATCGACGGATGCGGTTCTTCGGCACGATGAACTTGGGTTACTCAATGGGTGCGAAAGAAAGGGAGCAACATTTCTTCACACTCTGGCATTTTTGGTTTTAACTCACGAGAAAAAATAAGATGTAATTCAAAAAAAAAATATGGCTCCCATCTGAATAAAGGAATATTTGACATGATTCGAGATTTCACTCAGCCAGTGCAAAAACAAGCAACAGACCACTAGAACAAATTTTCAGCTGAACTGTTTTCGAGAACCGCACCAATTAGGCAAGATTCTTGCAATCGGTGGAACACGCGAAAAAACACCACGGCTGCACTTGAACGTATGCTAGTACTTTTTGAGAGTAGAAAAAATATTTCTGCTACACTGTACTTCCTGTAGTTCGATTCACTTTGCTATGATACACGCAAAAACTCACGAATAAACACGACCGACATTACTAATAGAAAAACGAAACATCTCGATTGAAGTCTCAAACTGCTCTGAACTTTGAAGTAAATTGAACTGCAATTGAACGCGCGGACGAGATGACGGTTCCGTCGGGGAAAACAGAATGAAAACCCAATAGCCAATTAGCTATCCTGCTTGCACCTGCAGCAATTCACGCATTTAGAAGAGTTGCCAGTCATGTTATGTGCGACTATTGCGATGATTTCGAAGACAACATTGTGACAGCAGAGTCTATGCGTATATAGGGTATATAGAGTCGCGCGAAGAGAAAATCTATCGTTTCGGCAACACAGTTATTTTGCCGTTTGTTGCCAAGAACTATACAGTTCTGTTTTTCACCATGCATAAGCGAATATCATATTTTGAAATTCTTCACAAGGTACACAGTTTTGAAAGATTACACCGGTGATGTTTTGTTAAATTTAAGTAAAGCAGTGTACAGGTTTAATATTGGATTAAAATGTGTAAGTAAAACTTCGGAAAAACACATATTCTTTATTACGCTCAATTACAACACTTTTCATCCACTCCTAACATTATCACCTCGTTTATTTACATTGCTCGATTGGTACCCTCGTTTGACACTGATTTCGTTCCTTTGGTTTCATCTTTGCGGGACTCTTATTATAAACATAGACTCTGCGTGACAGTTGTACTGTACACGCTCGTTAGGATAACTCATAGAATAAGTCGTTTTGATTCATGTTATCCACCGAACACTACACGGTGTTAGGCGAGACCCCGTTCATGAGTGAACTTTCACTCATTATTCTACAGATATCAATCTCGCGTAATGTTTCAAATCGGCGTAAGTCGCAAAATGTAAATAAACGGGTTTTCATGTTATAATATTAGCTACGATGTAATTTCGGCACTAACTTGATGATTCTGGCAAAAATGAACTTTTCGACACTCTTAAATAATTTTGGCAAAACGACCGAACAACCCTACCTGCAATTTTCAACTTACACCCTTCTGTTAGCATATCGACGAATATGTGAAATGAGCTGTCATGTCAGATAGGCTCTCATAATTTCGGCGAAAGTGAGGCGATCATAAAAATAAAAACATCATTCACTTACACCATTTTGATTTTACTCGTGATCTATTTCGTGTGCTGCTGAAAAATTTTAATACTTTCTATCGGATTTTGTTGTTAGAATAGAAAATAAAATCTGAAATGTTTTCCGGGTTGGAGATGCTTCTAGGTACGTATTATTGTGGTAGTTTGTTTTGTCTTTCAGTATCTTTACAAGAATAAAGTTAATAGTAATTTATTGACATTTATTATTGTTAACTAGATGCAGCCACCCAAATGGAAAAGAAATGTCTGCCGAATAGTGATCCGACAAGTGAACGGAGTTTCGAATTGGATGTAAGAAAGTCGAGAAATCGAAAAAGGTGCAATGATCACCAGTATGCCAAGCAACCGGAATCGTCATTTGTGCACACCGGAGCTAATGTGATGTACACAACCTTCCCCTTTGGATCAACATCAAATTCGGGCATTGTAAAACGGTTTCCGTTTTTCGACATTTCCAGTGAGTATTTCCATGCTGCACAATCCGATGAGCTTGGTAGTAACTTACCGAAGGATTTGTCCGTCCGATATATTCTACCGAAGAAGAATGAGGCTGAGGAACCAATTGAGTTAACTGATATAATGGTTTTCCGCTATTCGACGAGCAGCCCTGGAATTGTTTTGTTCAAACATGATGTGGGAGAAACTTCATTTGAACGAACAAATATCATCTCTTGTGCAGATCCAATGCCGATTGGGATTGATTTAATTGAACTTCACAACATTGAAGAAGGGCCCATCATTCTACCGGATGCAAAATTGGCAGACTTGAAAGCATTATTACCGTATATAAAAAACAAGAGCTATTATCAAACATTCCTAAAGACGCTAGTACCAGCCAAACGTGGCAGAAAAGAAAAAGACAAATCAAATAGATAATTTTGAAAACGATATGGATCCGCCGGAAAGTGATGGCGAACCGATAGCTGAATACTGAATGGTTAAAATGAAGGTAATTATATATCCCTTGCCGAAACGTAAAAATTCAAACAGTGTTTATCATTGATGAACCGCTCGAATTGATTTTTTTCTGTCTGTTTCCAGATATCGTCGTCGTTCCAGATCACGAGTTTTACGTTTATTCCCGTTTTACGATATTGTCGTAAACAATTTAGCATTGCAAAAAGCTGCTATTTCGAGAGCAAGTTATTCATTAACTTCGCGCCGATTGTTTACATTGTTTGCTAGTCTGCACTCTGCACATAGGCATCGAAATGTTTAATGAAATAGCAGACAAAACGCCTTCAATTTAAGTCTAAGTAAAAATACTTCATTTTGATAACATGCACGTAGTCCCAATGTATTGGAAAATTAATTTCCATCTGCTTGCTCTCTGTGTTTATAGTTTGCATTTTTCAATTGGTACACTTATTGAACTAAATGCATCATATAAATAAAAATAACTTTCCTTTTTTACTTTATTTCTTAAGCATATTCCTTAAAATGAAAACGCCGTCTTTAAATGCAGGATACCGTCAATGATTTTGCCATTCGTTCGTTCTAAACAAAACATGAGTCCTATGCGTTCGCTTGATGTTTTACTCGACGTAAGTTAATTTCAACGACCAATTTTTTGTTAACTAATTTATAAATACAAGTAGGTGTGGAAGTTAATGATCTACCGTTCATGGAAAAAATAAAATCATTCGAACAGTTCTGAATGGTATTATAACAAAATTCTTTGTAGTAGATTGCAGAAAATTCACGGATAATTCGAGGGTGCTTAGCATAAAGAATCTTTGAAACATGTTAGGTATAAATATAATTGTATTCACACAATACAGCAGTTCTATCTTAAAACACGTTGCATTTATTGAAAAAAACCTTACTTAGTAGCGTTAGGCAAAATACCGATAAAGACCGTTTGTGTTAAATCCAAATTTCACTTAACATTATCGGTCAATTCCTTCTTAAGTTCATTATTCAGTTGGTGGCCGTCTTCGGCTCGTGTTGTTTGCATCTCCTTGCTGTACGTCCGCCCGTGCTTCGAGAAACATACACAATATTTAAACTTTTTAGTACAGTGACGGCATCTCATAAAAAGAAATTAAAACCAATTCACCTCAGTTATATAATCATGCGAACAACTTTTACGAATTGGTCAGAATATCCGAAAGTTTCAGCCGATGCTCCAAAGGCGTTTGCTCCCGCACGAAAGCCAGTCCACAAATTTCGCACGCATACGGACGATCCTTGCTGTGTGCTGCACACGCGCCAGGGGCATTCCGGGCACTTGATGGGGCTTGCATGCATCCGAAAATTCGAACGACATTGATTGAACGATGTAATTATAATGACGTATATGACATCATGATTTTCAATATGACACAACATTTTGACGTAAATAACACACCAGCTAATTACATACCGTTACGCTCAGACGCATGTAAAGCGCTACCTGACATTATGACTTATGAAAACGACGTATTTACCTCTGAAAAAGCAAAACGTTGCATAGTTTATTTTTGCTAAAAATTCATTTATTTTCAAATAAAATTAGAATCTGCAAGATAGTAACGTTGAACATTAGTTTAAGGTACCGTTTAACAATATCCACTTGAATGAATACTGTTTCGTTCTCAAATAGGATTTAAAATATTGAGAGAAAACTTTCAAAGTTGATTCTCTCAGTTCGATGCGAATGTTAGATTGGTCTATTTGAAAAATTACGCGAGAAATGACTCCACCAAAGATGACTAGAACAAGATAGCTGACTCTTGCAGAATCCATCGGACATGATTGTCGCTGCGCGTGAGCAAAAGGTAATATGATGCATACTTAACGTCAAAATCAACTGACGACAAGGCCAAGACATGACTGCTGAAAGGTGAAACAATTTTTTCAGTATCCATGTGAACGACTGTACGGTGCTGCCATCCGAAAAATGATAACAATGTGTACGAATGTTTAGTTCTCAAACATGAAACTTTCCGGAAGAATCAAGAATTATCGGCGTATCATTTAAAATTCCTGATAACCGCTATGAGCACGGTCTACAGTCAAGTTTTCCACTCTTACCGAGATTAATAAAGCAAAAATCGGGTGCCTCGGTGAACCTGACCATAAGCACAATGGTTCTGAAACCTGGCTTGCGACATATCAAACCACATGGTCGGCTACGAATTTTCAGTGCCACTAGACTCGGGAAGTCGACCACGTGGTGGCTCGAAGTCGGCCATTTTGGGTTCAACACACTTCCACCTTAAAATCAAAGCAAACTCGTAGAGATCTAAGACAAATTACGTAATGCCTACTGAAAGGTATTTCGGAAAGTTTCATGCTTACATATACCCGAACTTTGCGTCGGAAATTCCCACTCCTTAAAGTTTTTTTTTCATTTACGTGGAGTATCCATGTTCCGTCTAGACCGTTTTACGTACGAATTTGTTAGTGCCATTAGTTGAGGAAAATATTTACAAATAGCTGCTTTGTTTGCAATGCTATGTTTTTAGCAGCTGGACAAATATTCTGTTGAACACTCATTATGTGTTTTAAACTTGTTTCTGAATAAATGTTTTCATTCGTGATCAGAAATCGGAAGAAGCTGCTGAACATAATCCACCAAAAATGGTAAAAAGTGATAAAAGTCGATGCAACGAGATGCGATGATTTACAGTTTGGAGGAAACAAAAGCAGACCGATGTCATGGCAACAGTTTCCTGAAGCCGCCGCCGATGATGATGGCGCCACTGTTGGAAATATGGTCATAAGCTCCGTTCATTGTGCCACATGTGTTACTGTGCGGATTTTTTGCGTGCTAACTATATTGAATGTAGGGTTATCCGGAACATGTTGAAACATGTTTGAACGTGACCATTTATGTCCTGCACAAAATCCATGAAACGTTCAAAACAAAACAATCGTTTTTCGCTTTCTGCGTTTCTTCACACCACTTGCAGCAACAGTTGATCTGGCATGGAGGGTGCTTAATCGGCTGTTTCGCAAGCACTGGCAGCCTTTTGACGTATAATCAAGCCAGAGAGCCAGAGAAAAGGGGCTTCAAACGAAATGTATGGGGATGACGTTCGTGACAGGGATGTGAACAAAAGCAACTTTACACTATAGTCACTGTATTTTACTAGTCTGGCGGAGTGGGGAACCATGCAACTGGCAACCCACTTTTTCACATTAAAATCCTGACACCACTGGATATAATTCATGTTGCATATGACTTCTTTGAAAGTAAACATTTGATGTGAAAATGAAGTGCGTTTATAACAAATGTAACAGCAATTGGCGAAGGACAAAGAAACAAACAAGTTTACTCCGGTTTCCAAAGAATGCGGAGATTAGAAGGAAATGGCTAACATTTTGTGAGTTACTTGATAATTCATTTATTCGTTGAAAGAGAAAATTATAAAAAAAAATCATTTTGTTTCGATTGAGCATTTCCCGTACAATAGTACAACGTGCAAAGCGACAGGACAGCAAATCTATGGCAGTATAATGTTATCAATAAACAACTTATTATAAAAAGAGCACGTTATTGATGCGACGAAAGAAAATATTCCTTGTGGTTTTCTCACATGTATAAACTTAACATTATTGTGATATCATTAATTCATTACAATAACCATGGGCGCAACTAAGGAAAATTTCTAGGGGGGGGGGCTAGTTTTCATACACTTCATTTAAAAAAATAGGAAAAAGAGTTACAATGCGCCTTTTTAAAAACGCATAAAGTAGTTTCGTAACAGGAGACAAAATCACTTCAATCGGGAATAAATCTCCGAAGATGTTTTGAATATCTTGACCATCTCTTTCAGCTGACACTGATTCGATATTAAGGCGAACTAGGTTTGGTAAACGGCTGGGCAGTGCGTACCAGCAGTACACCCGTGCTAGTCGGCATAAAATAGATCCCAGTGTGGTCCAAGGCATAATGCCATATTCTTAACTCCACGTGGAACCGACTGGAATACGAGCAACCATGAGAAGATTGGGGAACCGGTGGGAACTTGGTCGTATGCTGACAGGGAAGCGGTAGTTGTTCTCCTTGGAGAGCAGCTTGTCTGAGCGTCTGTTTTTTTCAGGATGGGGGCGGCTCAAACAGCGACTGATCCAAAGTGGACGGTGAACTATGAAATGCGGTGTCTCGCCTCTACACCCAAGACGGCGGCCCCGTCGCGAGACTAGGTATCGCAGCCCTAGTAAAGCAGCATGCTAAAATAAACATACTACGAACAATCAAGAACTGAAAACGAACCGGAATTACCCGCAATGATCTAGTGACGAAATAAGGCCGACGATTAGAAGCACGGTACATGTAACAGTAGATCGCTTAACGGCTCGGATGCCGACCGGATCCTGCTGGATCAGCTAGAACTTCACCAGTTCGGCATCGTTGCGCTCCAGGAGCTTTACCGAAAAGGAGAGAAGGTACGGCGAATTTTTGGCCGCAGGGCGGCACAAACAATGAGCTGGGTACCGTTTTTATAGTGCTGGGCAGGATGCAGAGTCGTGCGATCAAGTGGCAGGCGTTCAGCGACACGTTGTGTTTGTTGAGAATAAAAGGCCGGTCCTACAACTACACCATCCTTAATGCCTACTGCCCTCTCGAAGGACATCTCGATATAGAGAATGGAACGTTCTACGCACAGCTGGGGAAACTCTACGATAGCTGCTCGCGTAGAGACATCAAGATCGTCATTGGGGACATAAACTGAGCGTCGGTGAGGAAAACATATATAAGCCGGTGATTAGCCCGCACAGCCTGCACACCGTCACGAACGACAACGGCCAGGGATGCGTCAACTTCGCAGCTTCCCGCAGACTGGCAGTCCGAAGAACCTGCTTTCCCCAAAAAGACATCCACGAAACCACCTGGAGATCACCTGACCAACGTACAACAAACCAAATTGACCATGTTCTCATCGACGGCTCTTTTTTCTCAGACATGCAAACTTACACACCAATTGTGGTGGGGGTATTGGCATGACCACTTCGATCGAGTCTAGTGCGACAAAGTGAAAAGTTGACGATGTAGCTGATACGACCGGTATTTCTCTACGGAATCGATACATCAACGCTTCTGGCCTCAACGCTCTTGGAGTTTTCGAACAGAAGGTGCTGCGGACTATCTATTGTGGAGTACAGACAGACGACGGATAATGGCAAAAGTGCATGAACCATGAGCTGCACGCGCTGCTTGGAGAGAACCCCGTTGCACACCTGGCGAAAGTCAATAGGTTGCGGTGGCCCGGTCGCGTCGTAAGGTTGCCGGACGATGATCCTGTGAAATCACTTCTCTTTAGCAACCCTGTGGACTAGGGGGCGCAGCGTGCGCGATGGCCAAAACCGAGCAGCATGGCAACAACTCCTTTATACAGCACGAGCCACCACGGCACTCGTCTTATTAGTGAGGTGAGTAAGAGAGCTAGGTTTGAGAATCGATCCTGGGCACAGTTCTAGTTCTCAGCCAATGAATGATGACTTCTCAATTTGTGTTGATTTTGATGCTCTGATAGGAAGTATGGGATGTATTTATATTGACTACAATTATTCTCTGGGAAATTCTAGGGGGGGGGGCTTAAAACTTGCTAGGGGGGGGCTGTAGCCCTCCTTAGCTCCCCCGTAGTTGCGCCCATGACAATAACTATTCTCAAAAAAAAAAACAGAAATTGTCACAAAAAGTTCAATTATTGAGTCTAATTCAATCTGTATCTTTTCACGGCACGATTACAATACTTCAAACTAGTAAACGTGTAAACCCGCGTAAAGTTGCTTTTGTTTCTTCCAACCTGTAAATCATCGCATCTCGTTGCTTCGGCTTTTATCACTTTTTCACCATTTTTGGTCAATTATATTTAGCGCCTTCTGAGTTCTGATCACTAATGAGAAAATTTATTCAGAAACAAGTTTAAAACATATATTGCGACTTTTACACCAAATTGGACTACCTCGAAATACACGATTATCACAGTCGAATCTCGCACACGAGCGATATCGAAACGCTTGACAGAAACATTTTATTATATAGACAAAAAAAATCTCTATCATGGCTGCTACCACGGTAGGTTAATAAGAAATCACTCCAGCAATGGTCAGTGCTTGATACCTACACGCTCGTTCAATTTTACTCTAAATTGGTTAGAAAGTACTCACTTTCGTATTTTGATTCAAAATGTCAAAAATTGAGTAATATTGATTAACGAAACTGAGTAACTTTCACCCAGTTTTCGTATTTTTTTGTGTTTTTGTGACTTATTCGTACATGGATTTAGTTTTGAAAGTACTGCAACGAATAGTTTACAATAAAATATAATCCGCTCTTTGATATATATGAGCCACAAGTCAAATAAATGTGTGCTGCAGTTGTGAGGGAATGAAACGCGAAGAATGAGTGCATAAAAACATCGGACACGTCCGCTTGTTCGAATAACTTCTATTTTTGTTACATTGATTTCGTAAGATATCGATCAAGCTATTTGAGTGGTCAGATCCATATTCTTAAATCATGGATGAGACGGTAATGCTAATTCTTTTTGTAATACTAGTTGGTTCCTGTATAGCTGGAAGTATACTTTTAATCGTGATGCTGTTAGAGGAAAAACTAAAAATGTGTATATGTTTGGTGCTAGGTTGTTGGTGGGAACAGCCCTTACAGTCATAATACCAGAAGGAATTCGTTCCTTATACGATGGAAGCTCGGATGGAAGCAATCTTGAATTAACACAGCGCTGATTTATCCACATTTGGGCTCTCCCTAATGCTGGGCTTTGTCTCCATGATACTTGTACCGAGTTGTAGCTTTTTTACGCGAAGCAATCCGAAAGATGGTAATAATATAAAATATTAATAATTAGGTAACTTGATGGGAAATAAATCTACAACATTTTAACGATTTTTCTTATGTTGTTTTCAAATTTTAATTTCCGAATTTCCTAATGTTTTCTTTTGCGTAGGGAAGTCAAATTAACGAAACTGAGTAACAGTTACTCAGTTTGGCTAATTCATGCTTCTTTTCAAATGAGTAAGTAGTACTCAGTTTTTGACATTTATCTATGCTACTCAAAAATGAGTAACTACATGGTTACTCTGTTCAGGGTAGATCCACTTTTAACGAAATTGAGTCAAAATTTACCCAATTTAGAGTAAAAACGGCCGAGCGTGTATATATATTAATAAAGTATACTTGAAACCGTGAGGTCTGGTATCGATACAATGACAATCGAGAATGTATCGGGACTCAGTATCACCCAATCAATCATGTAACACTTAAGCCTGTATTACACTTTTTGACCAAGCGTTAAATATTTGGCACTTTTTGACAGATAAAAATTTGGTCAGAGATATTTGTTTGTCACTCTCCAATTTTAACATGGGGCGAACACGGGCAAACAACAACCATGATGTCAAATAAATTTGACCATTATGTCAGAAGGTCAAATATTTGACCATTAGACAAAGAGTGTACTACAGGCTTTAGTTTTGTTTCAATATTCAACCTAATTTTCAACTAAAGCTGCCCATAAATATATACTTAATGTTGCAAATGATAAATGAAACAAGCAATAAACACAAACAAACCGCCACTGCGCTACTGAGGTGTCAAATTGATAGAGCGAAATAAGAAATTGGGCAATGAATGATTATCACAGAAGTCTAAATAGTCATGCAAGGGGCAATAATGAGTGTTCAACTGAATGTTTGTCCAGCTGCTAAAAACATAGCATTGCAAACAAAACAGCTATTTATAAATATTTTCCCCAACTAGTGGCACTAACATATTCGTACGTCTAAAGGTCTATACCTGGGAGGGAGAAACGGATACGAAGCTGTGTAAGTGTCAAAATGAACCAGAATGAGCTGTCATCGACTGTCAATTTGAACCAAGGAAAAAAAGCATTTTTTGTGATGAGTATTGTTATAACTGATACCTTTCAGTTAATCGAAGAAATATTCATCGCAAACAGGTTTTGCATTCATTGTCATTTCACAAAATATTTTGGTTTGTTTATACGTAAAATAATAAATTTCATAAGCTTTAAGTAATAATCATGCTAGCGTACTTCGATTATTAAACTTGCGCTTCTCTGGATTTAAGGCTTTGGTTACAATTTCGAACATACTTCACTACGGTCGAGCTCAACACTCTGAAAAAAACTTTTATACAAAGGCAAATTGAAAAAAAAACACACATTATTCGCGTTAAAAAAAGATTTTGAAGGCTGTTCGCACTTATGTGAGCTCTCATATGTAATTGTAAACTAATGTGAGCTCTCATATGCACGCAAAAACCAAACAAAAATCAGCAACACCGTCAACGCGAATTCCTGATGTTACTGAAAACTTCGTTTGAGTCTTGCATGCGTTACAGCAAGAAGATAGTTACCAGCTGTCAGAAAACGACGCATGTGCGTGTTCTCTATTTTGAGTGTAGTATTCGTTTCTCCCTCCCAGGTCTATACTAGAAAAATGTACTCTCCTCCTCACCTCTGTTTGTGCTCATTGTATATCTGTTATCTGTGATATAACCGTCCTAATCAAAATTTACTCTTTATATTCGGAAAATTAGCAACATTGGCATCACTGCGCACTGAACAAAACAAAAATAAATATTTGTACTGATAAAACTTTTATAAGGCAGAAATCGTCATTTTCCATTTCAATTAGGGTGTCTTTCGTGATTTTCAGGTGTACGGCATATCAAAAAACACAACAGCTATGTTTTCGTTTTTTAAAAGCAAAAAACCAAGCCCAGATCATACACCTGCAGAGCCGATTCCAGGTCCTGTACCACCAGCCCCAAAGGAAGATGATTTCATCATAGTGGAACATAAGGGATCTCCTGGTAGCGCGGCTGATTCACCTGTGCGTGGACTCTATCCAAGCATACCACTTCCGACCAATTCTATGGGAAATGTGCCAGGAGCTGCCGTCGCAACCGCCACACGTCAACAGAGTGAGGAGAAAACAAGCCATATCCTGTATGGGGTGCCATTCAAGCTATCGCCCGAGCTCGTTAAAGATAGCAACCTTGAAATTACACAATACCAAGTGAACGAAATACTTGCATTCGTCAATAAAGTGGCGGTTTCGCAGATGGCCTACGATTTTAGCTTGGAGAGAAGTGTACTGTCGGAAACATAATTACTGACTTCTTGTTGCGAAATGTGATAACTCCAGTGGTTACGCTTCTAAAGAGTATATTTTAATAAACCAATAATAATGTCAACATTAGTAGCTAAGCTGGTATTGTTATAATGAATTAAATTGTGCAGTATGTAGTTTTAATGAATTAATTTATCCGAAAAATATTGTTTTCTTTTAGCTATCTTATTCTGATGCTGTTGGACTTACTCTGAATTCGTATAGTGATGTGCAATAAATACTTCTAATCATATTAAAAACCTAGATTTTACATGATGCAATCATACATTTTTTTTGAAAGCTAAACATTGTTCACTGTTATTTCATAAATTAATACAGGTTTGATTAGGTATTTTTTACACATATCGGTTCATGCTGAACAAAACGCTACTTCTGCATTTGTGTATGAAGTAATCTGATAATGTTTTTTAATCTGAGTTCTGACTAAGTATGCAAAAATAGCCTAATAACAATCTTAAAAATGATTTCAAATCATTTATAGTGATAAAAAATATTTGTTATTGTCTATCGATCGCTTTGTAAAATTGAACATCCCTGAGTTAATGATAAGCGGCTTAAGAGATTTTTTAAAGTTTTATGAAGTGACAGTAAACAGTGCATTTTGAATATTTCGCTTGCTTCAAATAAATCGTCTCTTGTTGGTAATAGAATGAGGTCTTTGAGTAAGTGCTTTTTGTCAGAAAACTGTAATTAATTAAATTCCTGACGTACCTTTTTTTGTAGTCCTTAATATTCACAAACGCAGCTGGGGCTCCCTGGCTCCAGTAGCCAGGAAGTGGATATATGCAAAGACGTTCAAGGGAGAACCAACATATGAAAATTTCCGGCTTGAACAGGAAGAGCTACCGGCTTTAAAAAATGGAGGTAAGCATGTTTGTTATAACATGGTAAAAAATTTCCAAAAATCATCTAGAATTTCGTCATGCATTATCTGAGCTTTATTAAATATCTGGCATGATTGAAAGAAATCACACGGAAAGTTAATCAGCGTTTTAACACAAAGCTTGTTTAGCTTATGCGACTCCTACATTTGGTTGTTGGAACTGCAAAAATAAACGCACGATACAATTTGGCCGTTATTTTTTTTTTTATAAAGGTCCTTTTTCAGGACCGCAATTCGACATTAGGACAAATTTCATAATAGGTACATAGTATTTGCAATTTTAGTTTAGTCGAATGAAGGAATATTTAACATGATACGTTGGCAATAATAAAACAGACTCATCTCAGATAAAAAAATTGTTTATAGAAACAGAAGTTGAATTACAAATAACAATAGAGGAGGCCGGACCATATTGCCTATCCTTTAATTTTGTCTTCAAACTGCTTTGTATTCTGAGGACGATAGCGCTGAATGAAACGCACAACAGAAATTTAAAAAAAGAATTATATTATCTCTATTGATTTAGCTATTTCTTTTCAACCACAGAATTCCTCGCGGAAGCTGAATATCTTAGCGTCGATCCTTACATGCGACCATACATGATGGCGTATCCCGAGGGAACGTTGATGATCGGTGGCCAGGTGGGAACGGTGATCGATAGTAAAAATCCAGCGTTTCCAACAGGGTCCTCTATTTTTGGACAATTCGGGTGGCGAACACACACCGTTTGTAATCCCGACGAGCTAAAAGCAGATCGCCCGTACGTTTTACCAAATTTTGGATCGCTGCCTAAAAGTTTGGCCTTGGGAGTACTGGGAATGCCTGGTAACACGGCGTACTTTGGATTATTGGAGGTGTGTACTCCCAAGGCTGGCGAAACAGTTGCCGTAAGTGGTGCTGCAGGTGCTGTAGGCAGCTTGGTGGGGCAGATAGCTAAGATTAAAGGTTGTCGTGTAGTGGGAATAGCCGGATCAGATCAGAAATGTCAGTGGTTGAAAGGGCTGGGATTCGATGAGGTGATCAACTATAAAACCACACCCAACATTTATGTTGCATTGAAAAAGGCCGCACCCAAGGGTATAGATATTTATTTCGACAACGTTGGAGGTCAAACGTCGGAGGCGGTTATAAAGCTAATGAATTTATACGGTAGAGTTGCGGTCTGTGGAACGATTTCGAACTATAATTCTTCCATTGAGAAGGTAACGGATCCCTTGCGAATGATGGTTTTCAAGCAGTTAAAGATGGAAGGATTTGTGGTATGGCGTTGGAATAACCGTTGGATGGAAGGAATTAATGCCAATTTGCAGTGGATTAAGGAAGGAAAACTGAAATGGCATGAAACTGTTACTGATGGTTTTGAGAACACACCAGCTGCTTTTATGGATATGATGAAGGGCGGTAACATTGGTAAGGCTGTCGTAAAGCTTTGAATTGGACCAGTCCAGTGCATTTTTGAGGATAAATACGGGTTTGAATGTTGTAGAATAAAATAATCTTTGAAGAAAACCTTTTTTTTATTTCCGATGAACCTTAATCGGCTAAATTTGGCGTTCTTTCAGAAAGGTGTTAGGTGGACAATTTATAATTCACAATACGAAAGATTGTTTTTATTGTTTTCATAATTGTAATTTAAGGAGAAAATCCTACTAGATAAATTCAGCAATTTACTGCGCTTATCTCAAGCGACGACAGTCCGATAGGTTTCATTTCATGCTTAATAAATACCGATACATCTTGTTTTGCTTGAGAAAGATGGTTTTAATGTTTGTTAACATATCCATTCGGTATCGCTAAATATGTGTATGTGATAAGCTGCGAATGTGTGAATGTTTGTGGGTGTACTTGATTGGTTGTTTTGGCGGTTTCCCATAGAATATATTTGATTGTATATCCATTGCTTATAGTAGAGAGTTGCTTTACGGTCCTGACTATAACGCACAAAGTTGCTTCTAATAACTGAATTTATATAGTTAATTGCCATAATGAATACGTTTGTTTAATATATTATGCTCGTAACAATGTAATAATGCGTACGCATTTTCCACGCATATAGTTTATCTCGAAAGCTACCGAAAAGTATCATATAACATATATTTCAAACGACCAAATAACGTCGCCTCATAACTACCAGAACCGTGACTTTTATCGTTCGTTCTCTAACACTAATTATAAGTCAAGAATATATACACAGAAAGCAAATTTACACAAATAAACTAAATACATCCCATACGGAAAAACAAAACTGAAAATGACTAATTTTGGTTGCGATCAAACGGGGTTTATTTTAGAAATAAACAGCGTCTTAAGTTTGTAAAGCGCGCTCAAACAAACACTCCGAAAACCAACGGAAGTTTTCGTGAAGGAGGACGACTATCCTGAATTTAGATTAAAAGAAAAAACAAATCTGCTTTGGTCACTTTACAGAAAGTTGCCACTGAATAGAGTAAAGTTATTGATCGAATTCAATAAAGATCAGCATGCGACAAACACAAGTCAAAATTTGCTAAAACTTGATCCTTATTGAAGTTATGGTTTGTTTGAGTCCCGATGATTTTCTCTTCCTGTACGCCTTGTAGTATGTCTCTTATACTTCGTACTGGTTACGAATACTGTTGTTACACTAATGCAGTTCTACGGAAACTTTGAATCTAACGTTGCGCTACTTCAGTCGGGCCTGTAGGAAACTGTAGAGGATTCCGGCTTGTGTCATCACGTCGGCGGTACTGGATTCCAAGAGATCTTTCTGCTTTATGGCTGATGGCCCGGGTCGCAGCAGTGTAGGACCGAAAACCATCGCCAGATTATGAAGGGACATTTTGTTTTCAATTTCCTGCTGATGTACTCTGCGTAGAAGAAAAAGGATTAAATTAAAAACTGATGTTAAACAGTTTATTTGCGGAATTCTACCTCATCAGGTGGTCCAGTAGTAAATTGATGGTAGCTTTATTCGACTGCGGCAGCTCGGCGAAAATCTTGTGTAATGCTTCGATACGAGAGGCCTCATTCAGATTAGAGTGTCGGTTGAATGTTTCGAAAAACTTAGGATAATACTGATCGGTGAAGAGAGCTTCCGGCAGGTCTCTTAGGTAAGATTTTAAAATGCCAGTCACGGAGTGAATATCTACCTCCTTTAAAAGCTGTTCGGCTTCATATGCGTTTGTTTCGAATGATTTCTTCAACTTCGCAACATCGGATGCGGATCCTGACACTCGGTAGATTCCCACCTCGGACATACCGCGTCGCTCGACCTCACGAACGCACGCGCTCACGATGAATGGAATGTCACGTTTTTCGCGCCTGAAATGAAACATTTGATATTCGACTTGATTTTTTTAAAGGTCTTTTCTTTGGTAGTGAAACTCACTTGATGACTTGTTGTAATTTAGCACCGAAAAGAGCTCCAGGTTTGGAAGTTGGTACCCTTCGCAGCGTCACTTCGCCCGGTACGAAGCGAATCATGGTGTTCAGTGTTAAGGTTTCCGACAGTTTCAGTACTTTGGTGATGGGTGCTTCTTGCAGCCATTGGCGACTTAGCTGAAATTTGACAGTAGGTAAAGTTAGTCTCCGTTAAATGACATTTCAAATAATACAAGCTCACCTTTAGAATTTGCTTTGCCCTCAAAATAGGCCTCTGCACCTCGTCCTGGTACAGCAGAATGCGAAGATTTTGACTGCCCTCGAGTTCCAACACGAATGATTCGTTCCAGTTGGGTGATGCACTGCGACAAACTAATTTTGTTTTTGCCTTGCGGAAGTAATGTCCGTAAGAGTCTATTTCCACACAAATAAATAGATCGCACGGTTGTTCGAAACCCTGGAGTCCCTGGATAGTGAGATGCAAATCACCCACTAGCAAGCTTTCATCCCGTGCATTACGCATCAAATAAGACCCCATCTCGGTTTTTATGAGTGCCTGGCAGGCCGTTATCCATGCTTGTAAATCGTAAATTTGAACTGGAACTTGTCCGGGAAGATTACATGATTGCTGAAAGGATTAAAATGAATTAGCTTACTAATGAGCTATTTTTGTTAGACAATAACTCACCTGTAAGGTCAGAATGGACTCTATCCACTGCGTTCGTTCGAAATCTGAGCTGAGGAAAAATGTCATCGTTTTCCCGGTTGCCTTATTGCCAATCTTAAACACTAGATTCGGCGAAGCCAGTACCAGCTGAGCTTCCAGATCGGCAAGCTTTTTCCTGTGTTTGTCTCCCACCCGAGATCCGCCGGATCGTTGCTTCTTTTCGTCTTTCTCGTCCAGCATGATCTGGTCACGCACCGTACAAGCCTGCGACTTGAGGTGCACAATATTGATGGGACTAGTTTCCTTCGGGTCGTTGGCGGATTCCTCGCAAATGACAATGTCCCGCAACGGAATGAACCACTTCAGCTCGAACTCGAATCCATTACGGTCCCGTCCAGCGGCTTTGTATTTCGCACACGCAATAACATCATTGAATAGAAACAGATGCCGTAGCTTCCGATGACCGTCCGCAAGTTCCACAATAAATGAGTTTTTCACTAGCCTTCGCAGGGCTTTATCGTCACTCTGAAAAAATTAAGTTTAAAATAATCAAGTTACGAGAATCAATTATTTAACTTACCGGAAACATCGATTTAGTCTGTACCACGTTAAACTCGGACAGGAAGTTCCGAATTGTCTTTGTCGCCTGCCGTAACGCATGGTAATCTTGATGATGCTCGGGTGTCTGAGTTAACAGATCCTCTAGCACGAGGGCATTCTTCTGCACCCGAGCCACTGGTTTGTGGAGCAACTCCTCAAGTGACAAAGATTGTTCGTTTTGGTTCTTGAATACTATGTTGGATACGATCTCCTTGAACTGTTGACTGTGGGTGCTGCATTTTTTCACCGTGTCAATGGCACGACCGTAATTGTGCAAAAACGCCCCGTACAGGTGAATGTGAGCGGCCAGCCGACGGAACACCTCCCCGACGCACAGCTCTTCGCCCTCAGGTATCGGTTGCTGTTTCGCCCGCAGCTCGTTCAAAAATTCGGAATGCACTTCGTGCAGGTCTTCGATCTTAAAAAATATCGTCTGAAACTCCTCTTCAGATATCACAGGTTGCGACGTAGTCAAAGTGGCTCGTATCGCTTTCATGTATTGTTTCATTTTGTTCAGACACTCGACATAGAGCGTTTCGCTGGTGATGATACTAGCCACGATGTGTCGGATGATTGTGTTGCGGTTAGCATTCTGGAAGTAGACAGTTGTTAGAATTGTATCGTTTATAACAGGAAGAAAGGCACCTACAGAAATCTTTCGTAAAATCCCATGTCCCGGTTGACCAGAATTGGTTTCGTTAGAGATTGCACGCAATAGCACTGGTGGACCTCCGTCCGCTTCACCGTCGCTGTCGATTGAGCTGCTTCTGTTCTCTAGATTTTGACTACTGCAAAATAAAAGATGATTTTATCAAATCGTATGCTTTTTCTACAGTGCACTACTCACTGTATAAAATAGTCGATATTAACGTAATTGGAACTTCGTCCCGGAGATTCTGGTTCTAGCTGTACACTCGTCTGGCTACTGTTGTGACTCCGAGGATGAGAAGCCGGCAAAGGTAGGGTGCTACCGGCCGTTGAGATATCGTCCCGACTAGAAGTGGAGCCAGTGCCACTGGCTTGAATATAGACGTAGTCCCCTTCTCCGTTGTCCAACGGGACCGTATCGTAGTAGTGTTCCTGTTCAGCCGGTACTGCACCTCCTAATCGCATGCTATCTGAGCTAAGAGATGAGATAGACTCGTAACTTTTTATCTGTAAGGATACGTAACATGTTAATGATTAGTACAAATGGGTGTATGATGTATACGCTTACTCTTTCCGAGATGGCTGCCATTCCACCGCCGGTCGAAGCCAACGATTCTCTGGACCCAACCGACTGGAGACTATCGTTCGTACGGTGGTTGCCTTTGTCCAAACTTCCAGTGGGACTATCGCTACTGGTTTGGGGCAGTTTGCCCAAGCTGCCCGTGGGTGAAGCACCAACGTTCTTTCCCAGCGACCCTGTAGGACTATCAGTACTAGACTTCGACTTTAGACTATCCGATTTTGGCAGTTTTCTGCTGAAATCGTCGACCAGCTCGTTCACCTTGGAAGACCGGCACGACAGTTTGACGTCCAACGAGTCCGATGATTTTTGCCGGTAAATTTCCGACGGCTTAAGGTTCCGCTCCAGTGAACTGCCTGGACTGTCTGGGGTACCGTCGGAGGACTGGTCACGGCGCAAGTTATGCATCGCCGCAGCAGGTATGACAGGTGGTTCCACCGGTGCCGCACGGCGTGGATATTTGGGTGGTGGTCTGGAAAGATAAGATTGATATTTGGAGATTTGAAATGTGTAAACTGCGATTTAATGTTGGATTATAACATTATTGGGTCCGAAACATTCTGGATGAATGCTATCTGAGCCATCTATATGTCGTATTGTTCACCTTTTCCTATAGGATATGTATATAAATTACGCACGCATACCCACCGACACTAGCGAACCTATACATGTATAGGTTCGCTACCACCGACACAGGTGCTTTGCTTCATTCAATGCGTTAAACACGTTACTCCGTTATTCATTTACACACTAGTGTAAAAAGCCTGCACTCTCTGCTGCAATTCGAACTCTCATTCAATTCTCTCTCCTTCCTCTCGCACACACACTCGCACGCAAGCAACGGGCGAAAACCGGCGAGCGGCGAACAAACACCACCAGCTCGACTGAAAAAAGTTTCACCTTTTCGCGTTGACGGCTCTTGAAGTGCGGTGTGTCAAAAAGTCTTGCTCGACGTCAGCGGTTGCGATAAAGTTTTCCACTTTTTCAACAAAATATTAAGGTATTGTTGTTCCAAAGTAGTTACACCCCATCAAAACCGAATGATTTATGTACATTAAAGTGATTCAGTGATATTCGAGTGACAATCATCGTACATTCGTTTTTTTCTTCACACAATCACCAATTCGCTTCTCTGTGCCTGATAAGTGCCATTTTGCTGATTCTCATGTCTCTAATTCTAGGCTGCCGTGAATCGTGAACGCAAAGGGCGGAGAAATGGCTCAATGGAAGGACCAGCTCAAGTTTGATATTGAGTGGGGCCATGAACGGCTGGTGCGGGCTCAGCAGACCGTGGAGGTGCGCCCGTTCGATGTGGAATCCTGGTCGGTGCTGGTTCGCGAGGGGCAAAGCCGGAACATCAACGAAGTGCGCTCGCTGTACGAATCGCTGGTGAGTGTCTTTCCTACGACGGCCCGCTATTGGAAAATTTACATCGAGCAGGAAATGAAGTATCGAAACTACGAACGGGTGGAAAAACTTTTCCAGCGCTGTTTGGTGAAAATTTTGAACATCGATTTGTGGAAGCTTTATTTGACCTATGTAAAAGAAACAAAGGCAGGGCTGAGCACGCATAAAGAAAAACTGGCACAAGCTTATGACTTCGCTCTCGAGAAGATCGGCATGGATCTGCACTCGTACTCAATCTGGCAGGATTACATTTCATTTCTAAAAAGTGTTGAAGCTGTGGGAAGTTATGCGGAGAATCAAAAAATAACCGCTGTACGAAAAGTGTACCAGCGAGCAGTAATAACTCCCATCATAGGAATAGAACATCTGTGGAAAGAGTATATTATGTTCGAGCAAAACATAAATCCCATTATTTCCGAAAAAATGAGTTTGGAAAGATCAAGAGATTACATGAATGCACGTCGCGTTGCAAAAGAACTGGAAATCGTCACGAAAGGATTGAACCGCAATCTTCCAGCGGTCCCTCCGATGGCTACCAAGGAGGAACAGAAACAAGTTGAATTGTGGAAAAAATATATAAACTTCGAGAGGTCCAATCCACTTCGAAGCGAAGATACTGCTTTAGTCACTCGTCGGGTAATGTTTGCCACAGAGCAGTGTCTTCTAGTGCTAACGCACCATCCAGCGGTTTGGCATCAAGCTGCCCAATATTTGGATCAAAGTTCGAAACAGTTGATTGACAAAGGAGACCTCAACGCCGCAAAAGTATTTGCCGATGAAGCTGCCAATATACTAGAAAGAGCTATTAGCAGTGTTCTTAGCAGGAATGCTCTGCTCTACTTCGCTTATGCCGATTTTGAAGAAGGAAGACTTAAATATGAAAAGGTGCACCAGATGTATAACAAATTTCTGTCTATTCCAGATATAGATCCGACGCTGGCTTACATCCAGTATATGAAATTTGCCCGCCGTGCGGAGGGTATTATTTCCGCTAGAGCCATTTTCAAAAAAGCTCGTGAAGACGTGCGTTCTACATATCATGTTTTTGTGGCTGCCGCTTTGATGGAATATTATTGCACCAAAGACAAAGATATCGCATTTCGTATTTTTGAACTAGGATTGAAGCGCTTCGGAGGAAGCCCAGAATATGTTATGTGTTACATCGATTATCTATCGCATCTTAACGAGGATAACAATACGCGGGTGCTGTTTGAGCGAGTGCTATCTTCTGGCGGACTGACGCCGCAGCTTTCGGTAGAGGTGTGGAACCGTTTTCTAGAGTTCGAATCCAACATAGGAGACTTATCAAGTATTGTTAAAGTCGAACGCAGAAGAAGCGCTGTTCTGGAGAAACTTAAAGAATTCGAAGGAAAAGAAACTGCTCAACTAGTAGATCGTTATAAGTTTCTTAACCTTTATCCATGTTCTACTGCTGAATTAAAATCAATTGGTTACACTGAAACCAATGGTGTTTTGAATTCAATCACCAGTAAAATTCCAACAACTACAGAAAACGCGGATGCGCCCAACCAAATTCCTCGTCCGGATTTTGCCCAGATGATTCCATACAAACCGAAGCCCAATGCTTATCCAGGCGAGCATCCTTTGGATGGAGGTTCTTTCCCACAACCACCGGCCGCATCGTATCTGTGTTCGATACTACCGCCGCCGATATGCTTCCAGGGTCCTTTTGTTTCGATTGAGAAGCTAGCGGATCTGTTCAGCCGGATTGTACTGCCAGACGTTCCGATCACTCCTGGTGGGGGTGGGGAAAACGGTAACAGTATTAAACTGTTCGATCTCGCTAAAGCGGTGCACTGGATTGTGGATGACAGTACGTATTCGGGCGAAGGAGGCTTGAAACGAAGACGGATGGCACCGGGCGGTGATGATAGTGACGAGGAAACCACCATGTCCGCCCCACCAGCTAACGATGTCTATCGTTTGCGACAGCAGAAAAGATTCAATCGGTAAAATGTGCGCGTGTTACCGACAGTCAGTGCAAATTCGTTCATTTATAGACAGTATATACTTAGATTTAAGGGTCCTTTTCGACGTATAAGTAAGAGAACAAATTATTGGATGAATAAATCAACTAAACTTGAGCTCTACTACCGATCATTTGGAAGAAAACTCTTTGCATGGAAATCAATACATCACATGAGTGCGATACAAGTCACGTTGTAAACAAAATTGTTTACAGAATAATTAAGTCAATTGGTACTAATAAAACTCTGGCTTTTTTAATGGAATGCTTGGGTAAATTATCGCACTAGCTGATGTACGGCAAGAAGGCGACTCTCTTACATTTTTTCCTATGTAGCGTGAACTTTAGCAAACCGAGCAATAAGTGGACCAAATCGTAAATTTTCGCTCCCTTGATTTTATTGCTTAGTTAGACAATCTCAATGATGATTTGTAATTACTGATGGAAATAACCTAATAAATGTCTTCCTTGTAGCTAATAAAACTGATGAAAAGTTCCTTTTTTTTCTATGGTGAACTAATTCAAACACGTCCGGTAAGTAGATTTTGAACATAACCGTTCCGTTTACGACCCAGCAGATGTGCACATAGTGAGAAAACAACCCGCAAAATATCGCTCGCTGCTTTCCGCGCCAACTGGTTCCAGCAAAAGTGTACCGCGCATGAATTAATTATGATACTGCATCGGAGAGCTTGCACTACAAATGCAACGGGTTTGCAACTTTTGGGCCAACGTAGAAGGTGTGACGAGGCGCCGCCGTCCGTGTATCAACTGCAGAGGTGCTGCAGTTTGAAAAGCGGTTTTCACCTATATATACTACAGGCTCCGGTAAACTGCCAGCGGAGATCAAACTCGTATTCCCTTGGCTGGTTTGCCGCCGCCGCGTGTCGATGCACTACTACTGGCAGATGGCCATGATGCACACAACCTATTCCGATCGACTGCACGCGGAATTGTGTTACGGTACTCTGGATCAGATTACCCACGCTGCTGCAATTTACCCTTTTTCCATAAATGTTACCGATCGGTATGGCCACTGCTCTCCACTCAGGGACGGTTCGTTTTATGCGATTTATTAGTGCAGTATTTGGATGAAGAGAGTGATGCTCGATGGCTTCCTAACCCTTCCGAAAGCGTTGGAGAAATGTTTTTTGCGTGCTTCTCTAATTTGCGCTGCAGCTGGCGGCGATGCGTTTCAAATGCGTTCATCTTTGCGGTGTTCGATGCAAGCGAAGAATAATTTTTATTCATCATTAGAAAAAAAGGTATCCGAAATGAGGTGATCACAATTGGGCTGCGCATGTTGAAGAGACATGTTTCCAACAATAGTGAGAATGACAATGAAAAGAAAGTTTAGTTTTATTTTTTAAGTTCTCCATCCATCGGCTATCATCTGGACATCTAAGTTGGGGATTGGATTGAAGAAAAATCATGTCCTATCGCGCATTATCAAAGCACTTTCATTGTGATGGTCTCAACTGCTTTGAGGCCAAACCATTTCTATACCAATTTTATTTTGATAAAATGTAAACACGTTCTACTGTACATGTGTCAGGGTATTTTGTCGAATTAAGGACACACGGTCCAAAGTACAAATATGGCAAAGCTCCATAATTGAATATCAGTTTTGGAAATAGTTCTGTAATATTTCTGTGCAATGGGGTGAACTTGATCGGTGGGGTGAAATTGAGATTTCCTTAAAGTTCGGATCAAAAAGTATTGATAAAAAGATACTGATTTTCTAACACTACATAATGTTTACGTGTCCTTAAATACAATTTTTAGGAGAATCTCGTACTTGTCAAAGTTAACCTTTTGAATCCCTGGGGTAACCTTATATATTCTTGTAAAGTTTCTCTATTCGTCAAACTCAATGGAATGCCAAATAGCTGAGTGAATTTGAGATGAAAGCTCAAGGAATAGAATTTTTAACGTTGATCGCACTATGATTTAATAGAAATTACATACAAAAACCTGAATACCTGAGCAAATTTTTAATTTTCCATCTCGTGGGCCACAATGAATTGATTTTAATCAGAAGTTAATTTCGTTTCCAAAGGTTGGTAGGTGATAGTTTTCAGTGCAAAAATCATCATTTGCCATACCAATTTCATCCCATTTTATCTTGTAGCGAATTTCTTTATTCCACAGCGTCAGGGCAAATCTGCCGAGCAATAAAAAAACGGCATCGCGATTTACGACGCAAGTAAGAAAGAGATGCTAGATAATTGTTTACGAACTAAGCACGTGCGGTGGAGGGTTGAAGCTGTCAAATTTTACAGTGCGCTTCGGACAGCACGCCAGGTCAAAACTGGGTCAATATCGAGCGAATAAAGAAGAGTTTTGACAGCAGTTAGTGCGCTTCCAGGTCAAAACGAGGTGAGCTGGTGGAATAAAGAAATTCGCTATTAGAGGGCATTAGAGATTCCTCGGAATTGTTTCATAAAGTAAACGATAGCAATTTCACTCATAACAATAGGGGTTCCTTGGGTACATACCGGTACTCATTTTAAATATTTTTTTTCGGAAATAATCAACAGGAACGTAATTTGGAAAATATTTAAAAGGGTTATTCTATCCCATTCTTAAGTAAAGCGGAAGCGAACAATTGTTCTCGTAGCAATAACTCGGTCTTTGTAGAAGCTATCTTTTTTGTGTCTTCTACAAAGTTGTGTATTTTGATGATATACAAATATATGTTGAACATTGTTACTTTCTAAATTCTACAGTTTTCTTGATACAACAGAAATCCTATTTTAAGGACTAGTCTAATATACAATGTTATGTCTCTGAAACAAGAAGAATTAGAAGAAAAGTGTTTGCGGCAAAGTTTTTTGTGACAACATTATCTACAACTTTGCTGAGAATACCATGTCTCTAAAGTGCAAGCAGGCCCAGATTTAAGTAGGAGCAACGGCCTTGAGCCCAGATATCGCCACAAAGTGATGACCTTTTTTCTCTTGTCATCTTCCACCGGAGCGTGAAAGTCATTTCACAATATACGATCATAACTCGAAATGTTTTGAGGAAAAAGGGCCCCACGACGATGTCTGCCCCGGGCCTCCCATCAATCAAATTTAGCCTTGAGTGCAAGACAGAAAAGTTGGATATTGCAGCGTAACTAACGGCGGAGTTCCGAACTAAAACTTAGTGTCATTTTCTAAAGCTTTTTATATACTTATATAGTTCCAAAAATAGTATATCAATGAAACCAGTATTTGAAGCGCAAATGAAAAAAATCCCGATTTTGAGCTCTCGTATCACAATGCATTGATGTAACGAATGACAACTAAAAATTGTTTTTTTTTTTTGAGGCTCTGGAGTTAACACAACACGCTCATGAAAAGTGAAAGTTTGTGTAAATAATCATACGACGGAGGTACATAATTTTACTGTCACTAGTAACCATATTTTTTAAATGGATTCGAATTTCAGGAGGGTTCCCTTTAAATTTATTAAATACTAGCTGACCCGGCAAACTTCGTTCCGCCCACTTTTGTGTTTAATTAAATAATTTTGAACAATCCAAATTCATTGATTCCTTGCGATTTGTTTATAGTCCTCAAATGCACGACGAATCGGCCATAGGATATAATCGAGGTCAAAAGATAAATCGTTTGATGTTATTCGTTTTATCGGAATAACAACACCCTTGACTTGTGGCTTCTGTACATCACCTCTTTTCTGAAAATATCCACATTGGATTCGGTCATTTTCAGCTGTTTTTCTGGCATCAATCTGATTCCGGAAACACCCACGGTGGTATTCAGTTATTTTGGTTGTTTTCCAGAAACTAAAAGTGGTTATCTTTGAATTCAAAATGGTGTCCATGGTCAATGCCTGGCTTCTATACAGTATCTCGATTACGGAAATATCCATATTAAGTAAGTCATTTAGGCTGTATCCAGAAGTTTCCATCTCACAATTTAAAATAGTGTCTGAGATCAATTTTTAGGCATTTGAAGACAATTTCGGGCCTCTGAGCGGTATTTGGTCGTTTCGGCTATTTTCCAGAAACCGGAAGTCGCCATCTAAGATGTTCAAAGTGGTGTCTGAGGTCGATTTTAGCTCCTGTGTACCATTACGATTTCAAGAATACCCATATAGGGTGGTATTTGGTCACTTTCCGCTGTTTACAGAAACCGAAAGTCGCCATCTTGGGTTTCATAATGGCATTTGGAGACAGTTTCTGGCCTCTGGGTGTCATGCTGGTTCCGGAAACACCAATATTAGAAACCGGAAGTTTTTTCATCTTAAATTCTCCTGTGCATCGACTCGATCATTTTAGGCTGTTTTCCGGAAACCTGGTTGAAATATCTGTTTAATTTGTATGGGAGCCCTTCCTTCCCTTCTAGAGTACGGAGTAGTGCAATCCACTATAGAAATTTGTGTTTGATTTGTATAAGAGCCCTCCCATCCAAAAGTGAAAGAAGTGTCGAACCACCATGAACAATTTTTTGCTCACTTCATAGATGAAGAAAAAAAAATTTTTTTTTGCTCCCGAAAACCTCAACATACCAAAATGGTTCTTGAGTTGTGAAGAAATTTGATTTTCACTTGCATGAACCCGCTGTTTCAAAAGAGGGAGGGGTGTCGAATCACCATGCAATTTTTTTTGCTCTCAAAAACCTTAACATATCAAATTTGGTTCCATTTGATTATTTCTCAAGATATGCAGAAATTTGTGTTTCATGTGTAGGAAACCCCACTTTTTAAGAAGAGAAAGGGGTGTCAAACTATTATAGACATGTTTGATACCCCTGAAAGCATTCACCTACCAAATTTGGTTCCATTCACTTGGTTAGTTTTCGAGATGTGCAGAAATTCGTATTCATTTGTATTGAACCCCTCTCTTATAGAAGAAGGAAGGGTGTTGAACCATAATGGACATATTTGCCGCCCTTAAAAACATTCACATGCCAAATTTGGTTGTATTTGCTTGATTGGTTCTCGAGCTGTGCGAAATTTAGAGGTTTCGTTTGTATGGGCCTCTCCCTTATAGAAGAGGGAGGGGTGTCGAACTATTATGGACATATTTGTTACCCCTGAAAGCATTTACCTGCCTAATTCGGTTCCAATTAATTGGTCAGTTCTCGAAATGTGCAGAAATTTGTGTTTTATTTGTATGGAACCCCTCCCTTCCAGAAGAGGAAGGGATGTCGAATTAATATGGACATATCTGTTACCCCTAAAAACATCCACATACCAAGTTGTGCGGAAATTTATGTTTCATTTGTGTGGGATCCCTCCCTTCCAGAAGAGGGAGAGGTCTCACACCATCATAGGAACCTTTCTTGGCCCCAGAAACCCCTAAATACCAATTTTCACGTTGATCGATTCAGTAGTTTTCAAGTCTATGGAAAGACAGACCGGATTTCACATTTTTATATGTTTAGATATTCACCCTGGGATAGCAAATTGAAAAAAATTGTAGATCTATGTCGGTATTTTAGAAAATCCGTAATTTTCATAGCTATTTGAAAAAACCGTAGATTCAATCTACGGATTCATATATCCGTATAACGTTTGCGGTAAAAAATGGACAAAAATTGCCGATTTTTCATGGATTTATCTTTAATCACACTGACGAAACTACTCATGCACCATCAATCATAGTAGCCCATGAGTTAGCAAAAAAAAATTGACAGCTCTATCAATCAAACTCTAACTGTGATGGCGAAAAAAGTTAAGCTACTCCGTTCAGAAGTGTGCGCGTTCAAAGAACGGTACCCCGCCGCATCAAAAACGAGCATCGTGCGGCACTTTGTGGACGCTGGGTATGCCCGTTCCGGCATCTAAAACATCTTGACACTATTGGACAACGATCAGAGCATCGAAAGAAAGTCCGGTTCCGGACGGCCAACGACCCTGAGCGACGAGAAGCTTCAAAAGATGCTGAAGAATACGACCGAGGGAAAAGTGGCTAAATCGCCGTGTGCACTTGGCCGGGAGGTTGGTGCAAGCGCTAAAACAGTGAAAAAGTACCTGGAGAACATGGACATACATGTCAGGAAGCGGCAGTTCCGTCCACTGATCTTGGAGCTGCAGGCAATGAAGCAGCGACAGCGGTTGAATAAGATGGTTAAGTCGATTTAACCGGCGAATCGCGACGTGGCAGTGATGATGGACGACGAGACCTATCTCACCCTGTGTGGCAACGATTAGCAGGGCTCTTCGTATTTTACCTCCCCCACGAAGGAAGTGAGCACCGAGGTGAAGTTTATTTCACAGACCAAGTTCCCCAAGAAGGTGCGGCTGTGGCTGACAATCAGCGAGAGAGGGATGTCAAAGTTGCTAATCTTTCGCTCCGGGCTGGCCGTGAACAGGGAAATTTTTAGTACGAAGTGCCTGCCAGAAGTTCCGTCGTTCATCAAGAAATACCATAAGCGCGAAGACACGGTGTTCCGGCCAGATTTGACGTCGGCCAACTAGTCGAAGCGATCGTTGGAGGACATGGAGCGGCTGTATATCGATGTGGTACCGAAGTCGGCGAATCCGCCCAATGTCCCCCAGCTGCTTCCCATCGAGAATTTCTGGGCAAACTTGAAGCGCAAGATCTATTCCAACAATTTTGTCGCAAAAACGGAGGAGGAATTATTAAAAAAACGAAGAAAGAGCCTAAAAACATGGCTACACGCATGTTTCCGTCCGCCATGGCGAATATTCCGGTTAACTGCCGGAAGGCCGCACGCAAGGACGTAATATTTTTTTGCGAGGACGCTAACATGATTACCTTCCATGGGAAATTTATCGAACTCAATTATCTGTCTTAGTTTTTTTTGCATCATCATCTGAAAAAAGTCCGTTTTTTTTGGCGCAAACGTTAAGTGAAACAAATTTGAAGATCTACGGAGAAATGCGTAGATCTGGCCAGCCGGACGCCCAGTTCTGTTCAAAATGGCGTCGAAATCGAATCGTTTAAAATCTGTCCACGTGGAATGTGGATGGCCCCTTAGCAATCAATTAAAATGTATGCCAGAACGAATGCTTGAACAAAATTATGATTTCATTTCCTCCAAAACACCATACCGATGAAAAGTATGTCTTTCGGCCAGAAAAAACAATAAAAACAATATCGCACGATAGCCCGGAGGGCTAATAGCGGTCTCGATTACCTAAGATTAGTTGAGAGAATTCGTTATCGATATTGTTTTTGGCACATTTTGCATGTTATAGGTTAAGTACAACGATACAGCGTACCCCAGTGCTGAGTCGAGAAAATTTCCAGCTCCAAAAGATCCTCGACCTGATCGGGAATCGAACCCGACATCACAACCGTGTGTGAGAGAGCTAGCCGACCGACATTGCTAACCACAGAACCACGGAGACCACATACTTTTCTCAATAACCACTCGACTCCATTTGTATCCCAAATATGCGACTCAACGAATCTACTTTAATTTCAGGGGCGGCTCGTGGCTTCTGAACCTGTCTGTTCAACTACAAATTCTGAAAATCGTAGTTTGAGGAAGTAATCAGAATGATGTCCGTATGATCACGCAAGTCATTCTATTTGTATTATTTCGAAGTGAAACTAAAAACCAATAAGGCTGATACAAATTTTGAATTCTTTTTATGTCCAAGGTTATCAAAGTTAGCAAAAAAGTTGGCAAAAAATAAATTACACCGTGACGAAAAAAAAAAGATATATCTTTGATCAAAGTTTGTGTGCAAGTTATGACGTTCGTAACTTAAAAACTCAATTGAATGTTGAAAAACAACACTTTATTATTATTATTATTATTATTATTATTATTTATTTCGCTTGCCTTTCGCCGACACTCTCGCTGTCAGTGGACTTGTTTGTTGCTAAACTAAGCATTTATGCTGTCGGAAAACCAATAAAATAAACAAAACGGCTTGAGCTTAAAATAGGGTTTGCAATATTCCCGAAAATAGATTTCCCGGGAAACGGGAATGAAAAATCTCATTTCCCGGGAATTCCCGGGAACCGGGAAAGGAAAAAATCCTTAGCAAAAATGAGATTTCTAATAAAGTTTATTAATAAAAAGTTTCAAACAATCGTTAACAATTTAATTATCAATTGAAGAACAAAATTTATTCAAGTTCACTCCAGAAATTCATGAACAATCGTCTATCAATCGCCTTAGTTCCGCTGACAATTTTTCGTTAGGCCCAAATAATGTAGTTCTCTTCTGTAAAACTTTGCTTAAGATCGCTGAATCACCGCTAGTGTCTGATTTCTAAAATACTTCTAAATCAGCGATTTCAGCTCTTGCTACACTTCATTAAAAACTGAAGAGTCCAATACTTTTAGTTTGTTGAAGATAAAGCTGAGTGTTTGGCAACCAGATTTTAGAGCATTGAATGCCTTCGTAATTAATGTGAAATCGCGGCCACGACCCAAGTTACACAGACTGAGTTTTATTAATTTATTTATTTCTGGTCGCATTGATTTACGGGTTTCAATTTTTTATCAATTTACAGGTTTCAAATTTTTTTGTCAATAAACAAAGAAAAAATCAAGCAACTATCCGCTTAGTAGTGAACTCACTAGCAAAAAAAGACATGAGACGAAGAAAATATTTCTTAATTTATCGTTTACTGAATAAGACAGCATATATTTTTGACAAATAAATTAAGCAAATAATTTAATATTACACGGCAAGCAAATATTGATCGTCGTTTTGAGCAAATATTTGCTGCGTATAATGCACTTTATGGACCTGCTCCACACTTCTACGACGTAAGTTTCGTGTTTTGAAACGATATTTAGTTTTATTGCAATATTGTATGGAAAATTTTCCGAGTAGCTCGGGAATCCCGGGATCCCAGGAATCAATATTCCTATTTCCGGGAATCCCGGGAAAAGGCAATTCCCGGGAAATCGTTCCCGAGATTGCAAACCCTAGCTTAAAATGAAAATAAAATTTGTAACGGCCTAAAATACAAATATAAATCTGCATTTGAAATATATTTTTTGCCTGGCAGTCCCTTGGGCAATGCACAGGTTGCACCTATGGACGAGTCGCCCCTGTTTAATTTCGTCCAATTGAAGATTTTTTTCGAAAACTCCATGTGGAGGCCGTACAACGCTATTGTTCCGGCATCATAAAGCTTTGTCAGAAAGCCAGTAACGGACCTTTCTTAAATGTTTAACATTGTTTTTAGTTCATAATGAATGTATTATGTGCTCCGATGCTATTTCAGGCAAAAATGACGATGACTCCGTTGTTGTCAAACTTGTTACGAAGGATAGAGATATAAGCACTCTAATGTTCGTGTTCGTTAAAATTGGAGTTGATCCATCTCTAAAGGCCAAGGCACTTGATCCCGAGACCTGGCTGGAGGGTGCTCTTTTTCGCGAATTCGAGCACTATAACCCACAAAAAATTCGTACACCTTTGAAAACCAAAAAAACAACGAACCCGCTTTTGCTTCTCCAGGTTTTTTCTAGGACTAGGCTAAAACCGGAATGCACTCGTGCTGATTTTTGTAATCCTTTGATCCCTCCTCCACAGTCGCACGGTCGATAGAAACATCAACAGATTCACTGAAGGAACCATTTAATTCACTTACTCAACTTGCAGATGCTACAGGGACCGATCGATCATCTTCGATGTCCTTGTTAGCTACACTGGGATGCACGCAAGTCCCCGTTGACTCTGTCTTGGTTCAATCATCTCCAAAAATCGACAATCTTTCCGTTCGTCATCAGTGTTCTCGTCAACAGAGCCGTTCCGGTACTGAATTCAGAGAAACACAGGGGGCTTCCAACCTGTTATCTCAGACAAGCATTTGACTCAGACGTGTTGTGATTGCATTTTGCTTCCTGACACTATTCTAACGAGCCCTCGAACATTGGAATGCAGCTGCAATGATCGCAACCGGGACGCACTGTTCCTCGGGCCCCAGTCGCACCTATTGCAGCCAGTGTTCATCACAGTCGTCTCGGTCCTGAGGGCCGATGTGGATTAAAGGTCTTCCAACCTATTTCAGCAGGGAAGTATAATAACGATTCGGCCCACTTGATGTCTAATACTTCACTCCCGAGCATCAAGTTTTACAAGCTCCCTATCTTCTAGCCGCCATCAGGAGGTTAACGTGTACTACCAGATCGACGGAATGAACAGCGTTGTCGATTATTTCCGCGTAACCGTCTCGGTTCATCGGCTATGGCATCATAGTTCTTACGAAGACTTGGCTGGATTCGACCCTACAGGATGATCAAGCAAACCCTAGTGGCTAAAACACGCACTCGAAAGTAGCACAAGAAGGTTCTGACGAAATACAATATGATAGAAGATAAATCTTGGACAGCTTACCGGAACAAAATTTTATCTCGCTACAGCACGGGATGAAGTCCCCACCAAGTTGAAGTTTGTTTTCGCTAACAACTTTGCACGGAAACTAATAATCTGGCAAGGAATTTGCAGCTGTGAACAGGTAAGGTTTTTATTGCGACCAAAATGATGGACTCAATGGTATACGGTAGAAATTTTACCGTTTATTGAGGCACACAGAAGTCCTCTTATGTTTTAGCCGGATTTGGTAAGCTGTCACTATAGCCGGGAGGTAGATCAGTGGTGCCGTTACAATAAGGTGGATTTAATCACAAAGGATATCAACCCAACCAATTCTGCCCATTGAAAAGTACAATGATCAAGAGGAAAATTCAGAAGCCTGGAAAGGTGATGCGAGATGCTGCACAGAGGTGAGGAATAGGAAATTTGAACAAACTAGCTGCTGTTCTTGACTAACTAGGTGTGTGTGCAGAAAATGATGGTGCAAATTCCGAGATAGGTCGCGATTTCTTCCGACTAGTGACGGACGATTTTTCTCTGAAAGAAATAGAGCTAATTCATTTGTTCCGGTTTCTAAACGGAGCAAGCTTCAGATGACTACTTACATTCACATATAGTATTCTACCAATCTCCGTTGGTTTAAAACCAATCTTTGTTGGTTGTTAGTTCCATGTTGACCTTCTGTTGATTAGTTGTCGAATTTTGGAACACCAATTTGGAGACATACTTTTTTTGAAAAAAAAAAAAACTCCGCAAATCCATGCTTCAACAATATCGATGGATAATGAGTCAAAAATCATAATTTGATTTATTTATTAAAGCCATGGTATTTCTCTGGCCGGTAATGAGTTATGTTCTTCGGTAAATGGGAGAAGAAGCTAAATACATTATCCCTTTCTTCAATGTTAGAGGAACTACTAAAGTGCCACTGTTTATCAACCGGGGGGTTCCAACAGTACAGTAAGTGCTGGTAGGTTTCGACATATTCAATAAACATATGAACTGGGTTTAGACATATAGTAAACAAACCGCTTTGACACATTAGTGATTTTATTTTGGCTTCACATACTTATGTTGGTGTGAAAATGTATGACTTTGTTTGTTTATCTGATGTAGTGTTGATTGTCTTCTTTTATCCGAAAAAAACGACGGCTCTGAGTAAAGCGACGGTTTAAGATGGTAAATTTAATGCTGATGACCGTCCGCGTAATGGAAGGCAAAAACCATCGAAGATGTTACATTGAATGAGAATTTAAATGCGAGATCCAAATTACTTCAGAATTAGGAGTAACTTTCGAAACCACTTCTAAGTGATTGGGATTGATTCAAAAGTGAAGGTATCATAAGGATTCCGTTTTAATTTGAGACCGAGGAAGTTCGAGTACCGTTTTTCAAAGGCATCATGACGACTGAACAATTAATGGTTTCATGACAGTAACCGAAAGAGAAGAGAGTTAAGGAAATTGTTACCACATCATCATATTGTGGGAACAGATTGGTGTTATTTATAATGGGCTGTTGGAATCTAAATAAATCACCATGGAGCGGTGTCGACTCCAATTGATTTGTTTAGCATGGCGTGACAAACGATCAAAATATGAACCAGAGAGTATAGTGTTCGCAGTAAAAATTGAAACTTCAACCCGAAGAATCGAGCGCAGACAGTTTTCTGACTGTTTCCAAGAAGTTCGGAAGCAGGAAAAATAGTTATTACTACGTTTGAAAAATTTTCTCACTCTTGAATCTCTTAGAAATTTTGTGGAGACAGTATACTGTATCGCAGCAATGTTAATCCTCGCCGTTTCAGGTTCACTTTCTACGTAAAATCATCCCTTATTTGTGGATCAGTTCAATTGTTTAAAATTAAATTTACTTTTGTATATCCCGAAATCTTTGGATTTTCTGCCGCTGATATTGCAGAATACAATAAAGAAACTTTTTTTCCGATTGCCTCATCAATTGATTTTATTCAGCAAACCAGCAGAAAAAATTTAACTTTCTATTCCTTTGTATCTTTTGCCATAGAACGATAGAAACATTTTTGTTTCCAAAACATCACCCTGGACACTGATTGTGACGATTTTGCACTGCGGAGATGGGACATGATAGAATCAATGATTCACGGTTCTCAGGGATGACTGTGCGCTGGCTGTGATTTCAAACGGGAAACGAATGGAAGGACTTCCGCCGCAGTTAAATTTCCGGACGTCGCAGTCTGTCTGCGTTGCGGTTGTCGACAGCATGTGACTCTAGCGACTCTAGAGTGAGTGGAGCAGCAGCAATCACAGTGCCGGGTTGAATTACGGCCCTCACCTTGTATCGGGATGGGGATTTGCTTGCCAGGTGACGTTGTTGTGGTAAAGTTCTTCCGAGAAGTAGATGGGTTGGGGAGTGGTGAATGTATTTTTCAGAAGGATTGAAATATTGTGTTAACTGCAGAGATGTTCTACCTGTGCGGAGAAGAAAATATGATAAGCCTTAACTTTGGCGTGAAGTATGACAGGAAATTATATAATTCGACTGTCCCCCCACATTGAAAATCACACACAGCGCAGATGAACAAATCTTAACTTCCTTATTTCCTGTGGCTCCATTTTCAAAAAAATAAGTTTTGAAATAAAAATCGAGCAGGTAACGCAATTTTTTCCCTTAAAAATTGCATGTTTAAAACAATTATTCGCAAACGAACTCGTAACACCCTGAAATTTTACTTTTCACTTGCCGAGGTGATTTCTTATTCATTCGCTTTTGTCTCCTTATTCACTTTCCATACTACACTACAGTAGTGCGGTATTGTTTGTGATTTACTTTTTTACGATGTACGGAGTTGAATAATTAAAAACAGAAAGCACACAAAAGCTTACAAAAGAAAACCCCCTCAAAAGAACGGCGCCAAAGGGCTTTATGTAAGTAAACTGGGCCTCCCGGCAGGTATTGTGCGAAGTTGTAGTCGACTAGTTGAGGTGTTAATGATGGAAATTGTGCAAATGTATTCTACCGGTTTGCAGCTCGAGCAACCGAGCAATTGTTTAAGGAAATTGATATTATCAGATCTGTAAAGCGAACTAACAGGTTAAATACAAACAATGATCTCGGTCGGATTTCATGCTGTCCTCAATAATTTACCAAATTTGTTTCATCAGTTAGTATAGGCTATTAGACTAAAATGGCGAATATAATAACATGTAGGTACAGAGTGTATCATCGCTGAGAATGTGTCATATTATAGTAAAATAAAAATGATATGCAGCGGATTTTAGTGTCCAAGCTGTTTGCAATGAAGCTTTAAGCATGGTACAAAGTTCCAAAGCACCAATTTTGATCTCATTTCAATATGTTATAATGTTGGAAGGGTTGGAACTATGTTTCCTTTCAACCGTAGCAATACCTTGAACACAATCTCCTGTTTTTTTTTCAATGATGATCGATTTTCAAACGGTTGCAGACACAGCTATTGCAACATTTCTGGCAGCTCTGACTGCCAGTTTCGTTATTGTCAACTCATTATCTCGGGGTGTGGAAAGATTTTGCAGCGTAATGATGCTTGAAAAAGGTAATACATAGAGGAACATCGCACGTAGTGCACAACGCACGCTCGTACCATAATTTCTGCAGAAAGAGTCGAGCGCAAACCACAACATAACAATTCATTACCCATTCGCCTACTGTGGTGTCGTGTTGCACTTCGAGGCTACCTACTCTGCGCTTGCGGATGCGACGATCGGTGTCAACAGCCACGTAATGTCACTTGAGACTTGTTATGTCAGCGAAATCGATTGGCTGCCATTTCCGCTCCAGTTAGGACTGTTGGTACTGTTGGATCATGAAGGATCATTGGTGGAAAAAAACCTCCAGATAACAACCAGAAAAAGATGTCGAACCATGTGCTTAATTTAGCTTTCAATATTTTTAGCACCAAAACATAACAATTCAATTTTTCCGTTACTTCTCCTGAACTAGTTAGAAAATAACCCACAGGCGGGGGATCTGATAAAACATCCTCGTAGGCAGTGACTCGTGTCAGGGGAATCGCAAAAAAAAACTGTCTGTTGTATGTACTGCAGGCGGAAGTGACATACTCTCTGCACTCGTGCTGTTGTTGCCCGATAAGGGGTCTGCAGTGCTGTCTGCCTCCCTTAACGGCGCGGCGAATTCAATACGGCGGTCACATTGTACTGTACATAAATAGGGGAAGATGAATAAATCGAGGGTGGCAGTATGGCATTGGCACCAGCTAGACTGGGGTAGGGAGATTTGATTGTAGTTCTACCAGCGCAGCGTCGTTTAAATACGCCGTAGAAAATTCACGCGGAACAAATCCAACCACAATACGCAAGAACTGCTAGATAGTTTCACAAATATCTCTGTCAAGTTGGTAACGTTTCATAGACATTCGTCAAAATGTTCAATGGTTGACATTGGCTGAATTGTTTCACCGGTACGGTCATTCAAGGGGACGACCAAAGTGTCCTACTTGTGCATGAATTAACGAATGTTGTGACCTACTTGTCGTCATGACGAAATTTGTGGGAAAAGGCAACGTGTTTCGTATAACGTACAGCAAAAAACCGGTTAAAAGGGGTTCCCTTTTGGTAAATTCGATTTTCCTGTTCCTTTTGACGGACGGACGTGAAAAAAAACTGTTTATGACTGACTAGTGGAGAAGCACCGGCTTTGACCATGATATTTATATATAAATCATACTTTATCTAGTTTAATTCTAGTTCTTGACGTATCTGTCACTTAGAATCTTTTCATATTAAAAAAAAAACTCACAGGAGGGTTGTGTGCAAAGCCACGACCGTAAGGTTGAAGTAGAATACTTTTAAACAGCTCTACTTACGGCTGTACATTAACCTACGGCCGGGCGAATCGGTTCACGCCGCTTTTCGCGTTTAGCCTGGCAGAGGCCTGATGCGCACGGCCAACACAATAGAAAAGTGTTTTCACATTGAAAATTAGACACGGATTTACTGGAGTAAGTGTTGGCAAATGCATCTACCGCTAATACCGCCGCTATCGTAAGTTTCATGTGGGAAATAATATCAACAACGAAAAACGACGCGCGTCTAAGCACACCCGAACTGTTTCGCCGTGCCGCTTCCATTTACTTTCTTATAACATCCGCCTCATGGAAGTACCGGCAGCACCTACCGCTGAGGCTGTTACCATACTGCTACTGGTACCCAAAACTATTAACTCTTCAAATTAAGTGTTTTGTTTATCCTCAAAAGAACAATTGTTCAATTCCAAATCGGATATAATGCAATCGCATCTCTGTAATATTACCGACAGTAATATTCTTCTGAACAAAATGATCCAACTTTTCCATTAGAGGAAGTGCCGGCTGATGTACGGCAAAAATCTCGCCCGATCGCTCGCGTCGGCGTTCGTTCTCAGGCAAAGGCCTGAGACGTGGTGACCAACCACAGGGCAAGTGATTTGTTTAGTTTGAAGGCAGCCACAGACGCAACCCGGAGGTCCATCCAGCTCACCTTCCGACTAATGAATGTAGCTAGTTTTCCCAGAAACACTGTTTTATAGTCGAAGGGTGCTACGAAATAGGCCACGCCTTTCAGTTCAGTTGTTCCATTCTCTAATGTTCTTCAGACAAATTATTTCACAATTCGCATATGATTTTTGTATCCAGCGAATAAACACCGATGGTGCTCTCACACACGCAACGGTTTTAACCCGCATCTTATTGCGGTTTGTAACATCAAGCGATTTCGTTTGCTCGCTGTTGCGTGTTGCATCATGTTGCAACTTGGCAGCTGGGAGACGACCAAATTCTGTTCATGCTGATTGATTGAATCGACTTCATATTAGCTCTGCATAGTCGAACTAACTGCTTTTATGAATGCGTTCTAACAGGGCAGTTTATTATTCAAAGTCGGTTATGCTGATCGCAGCCTTTGCGCTGCCCCTGCCGTGGGGGGTTTACTAAATAAAGTAAACATTAGACAACTACAACAGAATTTGATTGCATTCCGCACAGATTGTCCGCTTGTGTTGATGCCAGAAAATTATTAATCTTCAATTACTTGTTTATTTGCCTTGAAAAAGCATTTTGCGGTTCAAAATCGGTTGCTGATCGCAACCTTTGAGCTGCCTAACAGGGGGGCAATTAAGATACACGGACAACATGCACTGTGGAAGCTATTTCACATTCAGTGAATTAGACGGGCCCGACAGATTTAAATTGCTAGGATCCAACACAGAATGCTTGCTTGCGTTGACAAAAATTATTAACCTTCAATGACTTGTTTATTTGCCTTGAAAAAGGCATTTTGATGTTCAAAATTGGATTTCCTGATGGTAATCTTCACGCTGCCCCAACACGGGGGGAATAATGGCAGTCTGGCGACAAACGCTGAGAAAAACCGCGCTGCTCCTGAGACGTGGTGACCAACCACAGGGCTAGTGCTGCTGCTAAGAAAGGGCGACTGCTGTTGTCGCTGTCTAGAACCATTATGAGCGACTTCGGCTGAAACAGGCTCTTATATAGGCCAAACAGCATGTTATAAATTGCAAGGTATATGATTCTGTCGACCGTGCTTGGAAAGCAATCATATAACGACCAATCAGAGGTGGAATTTTTCGTTTTGACAAGGTTTGACTACTTTCAATAGTACAATAGTGCGAATAATAAAATTACAATTATCTTCTTTTGGGAAGAATCTTAGAAGATTTTCCAATCTATAGCTGTAAGAACGAAGGAAATCCATCGAATACTAACCGATTTATTAGCATTTGAAATTGGACATATTTCTCACTTTTTTCGGTTTTAGATTTTCATTTCACATCCCTGTGTAGCCGAACTTCCTGAGAGAAGTATTCTACTTCAAAAAAAATAATAATAATAAAAATTATTTAAGCACATTTTTCGAAAGAAGATAAGTGATTTTAGCGTTGAGCCTCCTTAGTTGTATATATTTTGTAAAGGTTTAACAATCGAGTTCTTTTGAAGAAAACACACTAAAGCCTAATTCGGTACTTGTACCCTAATAAAATAGAGCTCAAAAGCTAAAGATGAACCAGCAACGAGGCTGTAAACCTGTTTTGATAAAGGTTACGTAACCACATCAGAATATTTTAACTATAATCTTTAGTCTTTTTTGTTGATTAAATTATCTATAAATAAAAACAGAGAAAATCGATATGGCTGCACTGGAAGATGGAGGCAAAACTGTTGTGCTGAAACCTTCTCAACATAGAACAAAAGTAAAGTCTTATTTTAGAATAAACTATAGAACGATTCAAACTGGTTTTTGCCTTTCTCCTAGAAAAGTATAGCAATCACTTGTAAAACCGAAAGTATAAAAGTGCTCCAAAGGGCCGAATGGCATATATCACTCGACTCAGCTCGACGAGCTGAGCATTTTCTGTATGTGTGTGTGTGCGTGTATGTATGTGTGTGTGTGTGTATGTGCAGATTATTATTCTTACTCACTTTTCTCAGAGATGACTGGTCCGATTTTCATGAAATTAATTGCAAATGAAAGGTCTTGTTGTCCCATAAGACCCTATTGAATTTTATTGTAATCAGATTATTGGTTTAGAGGTTATGTATCAAAATGTAAAAATCATGAAACATCATTATCTCAAAAACTACACAACCGATTTGAACAAAATTGGTCTCAAAAGAACGGGCTACCTGAAAAACCCTCAAGTTTTGAGTTTTATAAAGATTGAACTTGTGGTTCAAAAGTTATGAAAAGGAACGTGTTCTGAAGACTGTTTAATCTCACTCATGTTTCTCAGAGGTGGCTCGACCGATTTTCATAAAATCAGTTTCAAATGGAAGGTCTAGTTGCCCCATAAGACCCTATTGATTTGTTTTGCAATCGGACTATTACTTTGACTGTTATGTTTAGAAAAGTGAAATCCAGCTGTGAAAAGGAACATATTCCGAAGACTACTTGGACTCACTCACTTTTCTCAAAGATGGCTGACCCGATTCCCACAAAATTAGTGTCAAATGAAAGGTCTAGCTGCCTCATAACACCCTATTGAATTTTACTGTAATCGAACTGTAACTTCATCTGTAATGTACCGATATGTGAAAATCACGAAACTTCATTATCTCAGAAACTACACAACCGATTTGATCAATAGTATTATCAGATGAGCGGGCTAGTTGAGGGTTAACTGGAGAATTATGATTGAACACGTGGTTTCAAAGTTTGGCTGCCCTATACGTTCCCATTTCATTTGATTATAATCGAACTTAAGCAACCGTTATGTATTAAATTATTAACAAAACCACGAAAGTCTATTATCTCAAAGATTATATGACTCATTTGGACATGACTAGTGTCATACGAACTGTCTCAAACTCACAAATAACAAACTTCATAGCAATATGATATGTGGCTCAAAAGTTATGGAAAGGCAAAAAATTCAAAGACTATTTAAAACTATACCTGCTTTGATCGATATATGTGGCATCAACATAAATTAAATGTGGTATCGTACGTTCCAAATTCATTAATTCCTTGCGAAGTGTTTAAAAACTGCAAATGCACGACGAATCGGCCATAGGATATGATCAAAGTCAAATAACAAATCGTTTGAAGTGATTGGTTTTAATCGAAATGACAACATCCTCGACTTTTGGCTTGTAGACATCGCCTTAATTCTGAATATGTTCATATTGGGTGGTATTCGGTCATTTTCAGCAGATTTTCTGGCATCAATCTGACACCGGAAATACCCATATTAGGAGGTATTTAGTTATTTAGGTTGTTTTCCAAAAACTTAAAGTGGTCGTCTTTATATTCAAAATGGTGTCCAGGGTCAATGTTTGGTTTCTATGCATCATCTCGATTACGGAAATATCCATATTGAGTATTATTCGGTCATTTTCGACCTAGAAGTAGCCGTTTAGCAATTCAAAATAGTGTCTGAGGTCAATTGTTAGCTCGTTGCATCATTCTGGTTCCGGAGATACTCATATTGGATGGTATTTGGTTATTTTAGGCTGTTTTTCACAAACCGGAAGTCGCCATCTTGGATTTCAAAATGGTATTTAAAATAATTTCAAGCCTCTGAGCGTCATTCTGGTTGAAGAAACACCCATATTGGGAGTTATTCGATAATTTTCGGCTGTTTCCCAGGAACCGGAAGTCGCCAAACAAAAATCCAAAATGGGGTCTGTGGTTGATTACAGCTGCTGTGTATCATTTTAGATCCGGAGATACTCATGTTAGACGGAAATCGGCCATTTTTGGCTGTTTTCCAGAAACCAGAAGTTTCCATCCTACAATTCATAATGGTGTCTGAGGTCAATTTTCAGCTTCTTGCAACATTCTGGCTCCGGAGATACTCATATTGGGTGGTATTTGGTCACCTTGGGCTGTTTTTCAGAAGCCGAAAGTTGTCATTTTGGACTTTAAAATTGCCTGTGGAATCAATTTCTGTCATCTGGGCGTAATTATGGTTCCGAAAACATTAATATTGAATGGTATTTGGTCATTTTCGGCTGTTTACCAGACACCGGAAGTCACCATCTTAAAATTCAGGACTGTATCTGTGATCAATTTTTATCTTCTGCATGTTTCTGGTTCCAGAGATACTCATATTTAATGGGAATCGTCCATTTCAGGCTGTTTTCCAGAAACCAGAAGCTGCCATCTTACAATCCCAAATGTTGCCTGAGGTCGATTATGGAACATATTTGTTACCACTAAAAACATTCACCTGCCAAATATGGTTCCATTTAGTTGATTAGTTCGCGAGATGTGCAGAAATTTGTGTTTCATCCAACTATTATGGACATATTTGTTACCCCTTAAAAATCCACATGCCAAATTCGGTTTCATTTGCTTGATTTGTTCTTGAGTTGTGTAGAAATTTTCGTTTCATTTGTATGGGACCCCTGCTTTCCATAAGAGGGAGGGGTCTCAAACTTTATCGGCACCAAAAAACCCTACATACAGATTTTCACGTCGATCGATTCGGTAGTTTTCGAGCAAGGTTGTTAATACGATAGATTATCGTCGATAATCGTCATCGCCGTTACCGATAACGTATGGTATCGTTATTGACGATGACGATAGCGTCTTCAAACATTAACGATATCGAGATGACGATAGTCACTAGACGTTATCGGTGAGGAAACGTTTTTTTCACTTCGGAGGGTTGGAGACGAAACATCACTAGGCAACAGGAAGAAACTTTTCCATATTTGTTTATGTTTCGCGTCTCATCAGGAAAATAAATGTCTCAGTTTTGATTGTTTTAACTTATGAGGCGATTTTTGAAGCATAAATTCGAATAGAAAGGTATGTAGCATTTTCATATTTGCATTGAAAATGCATCTAAATGATATATCTAATGAAGCAAAAGATGGTCTTGCAGTGGTTAGTAATAAACAAACGTTATTGATTCGATACCGTCCAGTAGCTATCGTCATTGACAATGACAATAATGTCCGAAGACGTAAGCGTCATCGTCGATAACGATAACAGGTATCGTTATCGACGTTTACAATAAATTATCGATTAACAACCTTGTTTTCGAGCCTATATGGATCAGACAGACAGACAGACCGGACTGCATTTTTATATGTATAGATTACAACATCAATATTTTAGAACCTAAAGAGTGAATATACATTTATTGGATTGAAGCGTTCATGTAAATCTATTTTTACAAATAAAAGTTTGAATGAGAAAGGCTGGGTCTGACCGCTAGGTGGATTAATTTAGGTTTTTTTTTTTACATTTCAATCTAACACAAACATACATGGGGAAACGAATGTGTGCCTGTTTTCCCAAAGTTTCAACGTTTGTTTTTTATGTTACTCCATGGATTGCAAACACCTGCCTTTGCTTCCGTCCAGCCGTCCAGCGCTGACTAATCACTAATGATGTATTTCTCGTCACGTGTATGTGTCGCTAGTCGAGCAAAACAAAAGTATGGACAAATGATAGTAGAGTATCTGGTGATAAACAGCTGATAACAAACCTATTGAACATGTGTCAGAGTATAGTGGTAAAGTTGAATAGAATGTTCCAAAGCTGTAATTCGACGTAATTATCGATATTATTCAACTCAATGCTCAAAACTTCGTGGTAAATTTTCTATTCATCTGATGATAACGCTTTGATAACAAAATGATGCGTAAACATTGTTCTAGAAAGTTGGGGTTCAGTCTACTTACCGTGGTGGAACCTTTTTCTTCAGCTCCTGACCGCTTGGCGAGATGAGCTGGGACGTTCTCTCGGCAATCGAGGAACCCACCAGCGTGGGCGCCGAAGGCTTTGGAAACTGCTTGCTGCTGTCTAGGAATGTACTGTGCTCACTTGGAGCGGCGTTAGAGTTCTTATACTGCAGCAGCTGGCCGTGGGAATGCATGTTGTTGTTGTTGTTGTTAAGATTTTCACAGCTTCCACGGTTAGTATTGATCAATACGTTTTCATAGTTGTTGGGCTTGCCGGAGGCTGAAACGGTTGATTGAATGATTGTTGTTGGATTGTTATAGCTATTGTCGCTGGTAGTTTTGTTGGATGCCGCTGGAACGGCGGAAGCTGCTGAGGTGGAGTTTCGGTTCGACTCGTCCTGCTTACTGCTCTCGGAAGGTTCTTTGACCTCGATTACTGTCACGAAATGGCTGGGCGATGAGAGCAGGGCGTCACTGTGACTCGATCGTCTTGGGCGCGTTTGCTCACTTTCAAATGCGCCTTCCTGTTGTTCGTTTGCGTTGGCACTAGATGGCAGTCCAGTCTTGTTGATTGAGGATATCATCGTCGATGAAGGCGAGGAACAGGATGACATTGACGACGATTTGGTGGGGGATGAGATGTCACTGCTGACGCAGCGTCGCTGGTGCAGGTTCGACGTCAGCTCATTGATGCACTGGTTCAGTGCACTGTCTTTGTGGTGATTGTCCCTGCGCAAAGCAATCGGACCGGTGGTGGATGTGTCCTTCTCGCCAGGACCATCATCATCGACCGTAGCGCCACCATTGGGGCTTTTGTCTGCCGCTTGGTTGTTGGCTGCTTTGATGATTTGGTTCTGTGGGTAAAACAGAAAATAGACAGCGAGTTAGTAGGAGCATTTTTGCAATAATGGATTAGGGTAGATGATCCAATAGTTGTGGTAGCACCAATAGTTGCGGCATCGCTTTTAAATTCATCGTTTAAACTAATTAGAACCGAATTGCTTATGCTACATGTTGAAGAAATAATAGATTAAACATTAGTACATATGTTACTACAACAATATATACTGAAAATATCCAAATTACTGAAGAATACTGTATTTTTCAGAAACTTACCCGGAAGGCACCACTCACTACCCATTTTCTTATTTTGTCCACGATTGTTTTAAGATATGTGTGTGGTTTTAGTACGATTATTACTCATATAATTATTTTCCCAGATAACAGTTTATTATGGAAACTGTTGCACAGGTGAAGTTCGTTAATAGATGATCATATTATTTATAAATTACTTCCTCCACTATTGGATCACAGGATACACTATGCTCTTATAGTTGCGGTATGTTTCGCAATTCTGATTTACGTTTATCAGAACATATGTATGTGGGACTACTTGTGTATATTAGGGACAAGCAGGTACTAGGGGACATACCTAAATGATGTAACTTATAACTATTCAATTTTTGAACCCCACCTTCCCCTGCCACCGTGTATTTACCGATACTTCATACATGATCGGCCACAAAAGTTATCGCTCTCACCTCTAAAATGCTGTATTATGCATTTATGACCTCTTAATCGATGCTTACCCACTGCTTTTGGCCTTGTTATTCTTTTAACGAGCCTTTCACAGCTTCAGTCGCTCTTTTAGTAAACACTAACGTCAAAAATGTAAGCGCAAACATGGTGCGAAGCAGAGGTAATAGACTCTAACTTCCAGTGTTGAGAAGTCACCATTTGTGAAAAAAAAAATTCTTCTGAATATTTCAAAATGAGCGCCATTGGTCTTTCTCTTCAGCCAATTTCAGCACTTTTAAAATGTTAGTCTAAAGACATTTTATAAAAAGTATGCAAAATTTGTTTTATTTTAATAAAACCTACATACCCTCACTGAATTTTGCCAACATCTGACCAAATTGGCGCAAAATCCGTCTCTTAGTTAACTTCGTGCATTTTTGTATTTACTTGCAAACCGACTTGTCAACCTATTAGTAACAATATGATAAATAGTAAAACACTAAAAAACCACTTCAAGCGAGGCAAATACCTTCATTTAACCAAGCAAACACGAATGTTTTATATACCGCAACTACAGGAACACCCATTCACAACTATAGGAACTCTACCGCAACTATTGGAACAAAAGCGTGCAACTTATTTTAGTTAATTTGAACCCTCAAAGCGGATTCAAAGTCAATTTTAAGGTGCAAAATTATCAAATAGAACCCATTTCAACAGAAAATAGTGAAACGGACCAGCTAGATTTGTTTTTATTAGCCAAAACATGGCTAAACATGCATAACTCGTGCTTAGCTCCTCCACTATTGGGTCATTTACCCTACTGTAGATCTGATATTAAAATAATAAAGAATCACTTTTTATGATATTCACGTATCGGTTCAACTGGTTACAAACGTGTAGCATGTGGAGCAATATCAACCGAAATCAAGCAAACGTCATAATGAATATTTATGTTGAAAAAAAAAGTTAAAAGCACTTAGGATTAATACCACAATAATCACGAAACAGTAGAATAGATTTGGCGGTATGTAAAGAATTATTCATGATTTTTATTGAAGGAGTAAGAAGTTCCTCATGTTGTAATTTGTAGGTTCAGACTTTTTTGGTAACATATCTATACGTAAGGTACCTCAGTGACGGCGAACAAGAAAGAAAATTTTTTGCACAGGCATGAGTCCTCTCTATGCAATTGATTATTTTCCTTTTTTTCCTCCCGCACTGACAGCCATGGTGATTTTCAGTTAGGTATTATTACTCATTTAACAAAATGCTCATTTTGTTAATAGCCGGCGAAAAGTGTGAGTTAAAATATGACACGGATACACTCAACAGCACGCTAGCAGATAATTGCCGTTTGCGGCTCTAATTTTCATTTTTTTTCAATTTCTATCGCAATCCGAACTCGAAGGTAAATAAACAGAAAGTAATGTGTACATATCGCAGTTAAAAAGGTGTCTAACTAAAATTGCAATTCCGGAGAAAATATACACTGTAGGATTTTCATGGAAAAAACTCTAGCAGGGTTCACAGCTTTGCCAGGTAGTGTTGTGTTGGTTCGGTTTAATTTGTCATTGATTTTAATAGGGGGATGTTTTGTTATGAAATAATTATTCACTAATATTTGTTCAATTTATATTGTGTTTTGTCACAAACGGTGACATATCAACACTATTGCATATATTTTTTAAATTTTTTTTTCATTTGAAGATTGTAAATGTTTCCGCAGTTAAGTGAATATAATTGAATGAAAATTGTAAACCTACTCGTCAAAAAAATGAATTTGAAATTAAACCTTAACCTAATCGTACTTCTGATACCACAATAGATCAAACAATGGTCGCAGTGGTTCAGTCTTCTACAAGGGAATCGTACTTTTATCTTACTCGTTGTAACTGAGGATTGCAACGATTTTTGTCGAAACTTATTGATAATTTGGTTTGACATATTTTGTAATGTTTCCACATTAGCAAGCCTGTGTAGTTTATTCGTGCTAAACCAGCGAGGACGCTTTATTCTGAATCCTTTGAAGCATCTTCTTTCTGGTTGTACAACAACTGGTCCAGATGGGGATTGCATATAACATTGCTGGTCTAAATATTTGTTTGCAAATTAACAGTTTATTCTTGAAACCAAGTCTAGAATTTCTGTTGATAAGAGGATACAAGCATTTTATATATTTATTGCACTTTGCTTGGATATTCTCAATGTGCTCCTTGAAAGTAAAATGTTTATCATAAATTAGCCCTAAGTAGGGTATCGGCTCTATTTTCGTCAGGTTTTACCTATTATCGTCCGGGGGGAAAATGATGTCCTAGAGCGTCAGTTTCTTGCATGATGGTTCTTCATAATGCAGAGCATCTTCCTGTAAAAGATTTGTTCTCTATGACTTCATTAAATCCCCCGGACGATAATTGGACAAAACTGACGATAATAGAGCCGATACCCTATTTAACTTGATCAGATCAATTTAAGATTGCACCGTTCATCTCAACAACATGATTATTAGTGGGTTTGAGGAAAGAATCTCTTGATTTATTAGGAAAAATAATTAATTGTGTTTTTGATGCATCAGGAGAACTCTTCCATTTCTGCAAATACGAAGAAAATATACCTAGACTTTTTTGCAGCCTACTACATATGACACGAATGCTTTTTCCTTTTACGGAAATGCTGGAATCGTCACAAAACAGAGATTTTCACATCCTGGTGGTAAATCAGGAAGATCGGAGGTAAAAATACTATATTAGACTGGGCCCAAGATACTTCCTTGAGGTACACCAGCTCTAACAGGCAATACATCAGAATTAATTTGTAAATCTGCTATTCTGTCACTTAGGGTATCGAACGTCTTCGTCAGTGGTTTTCTTCGGCAGGTTTTCTGCAGCAATCCTATGCAAAAGACTGCGGAAGACTGGCGAAGACGTTCGATACCCTATATAATTTGTCTTGCCCTGGACCATGAAACTGTTCGCTTGAATCCCTTCGCAAATCATATCACGATATTAGAACATTAATTTCTTCGAAAATATACAATTATTCACTTTCGAATAACGCTAGTTTTACAGTATTACTGTTGGAAACTGTTCAGAAACTTTGAACACTCACAATAAGTAAGAGCTTTAAAGAAAAGCACTCAGATAAATTTTAGATTCAGTCAACTTTAGGATAAATATTGACGAGGATTGAAATGAACCTTCCAATGATAGAACTAAGTAAAAACATTACCCAGCTAAATTAAAATGCTTGGTTTATCTTTTGACGTAGAATTACGTTAAACGGTAACATTATGGGATAGAAGTTCAAATTGAAATACCGAAAACATCGAGAGCGACAGGAAAATTTGTTTAAAATGCTAATAACTCAATCAGTTTTCAACGGATTTCCTTCATTTCTGCAACAATCGCATTAAAAATCAGGTTGGCAAGCAGGGCAGTGAGTACCAGCAGTACACCCGTACTAGTTGGCATAAAATAGACTCCAGTGTGGTCCAAAGCATAATGCCCAGCAAATCCTATCCCTACCTTCACGGGGTACCGACAGAGATACGAGTAACCAAGGGAAGATCGATGAACCGGTGGGAACTTAGTCGTATGCTGACAGGAAGGAGGAGTTGTTCTCCTTGGAGAGCAGCTTGCCTGAGCGTCTGTTCCTCAGGTTAGGGGCGGATCAAACAGCGGCTGACCCGGAGCAGACGGCTGAACTATGAAATGCGGTGTCTCGCCAGCATGGCACCATAGGGTGCCAGCCAAAATGGTCATCTCGAATTTCAAAAGAAACCCCTATACAAAATGTTCACCAGCTCGAAAAAAACACCCTGTGCAAAATTTCAGCAAAATCGGACTTAAAATGGGGTGGCGCAAAGCGATTGAAGCCGCTAGGAAGGACAGCTTACCGGCCGAACTTCTCAAAGTCAGGAGCAAGCGGCTGTTTAGTGCAATTTACCAGATTACCCTAAGGTCAGACCAGATGTTCACCTTGAGACAGATCCCCGACAAGTTTCGAGATCATAACTTGCAGACACACCATGTGTTGTGACGTTAGATGGTCTGAAACAAGGGCACGGGCTCGCGAACTTGCTGTTTAACATAGCTTCAATGTGCAAGGGGCAATACGAAGGGCAGGTGTGCCAAGTAGCGGCACCATAATCACGAAGTCTCACATGCTTCAAGAGCTGTTGAGGATGTCTCTATGGCTTTCAGAAAAAAGCTTCGAAAACGAAATACATGGTAGTTCTGCGGGTGTTGGGGCTGTTGTAGAGATGGATGGAGATGGCCGACGAATTTGTTTATTTTGGTACTCTCGTGACATGTGATAACAAGGTGAGCCGCGAGGCGAAGGGACGGATAGCGGCAGCGAATAGGGATTATGGCGGATTGCGTAGCTAGCTTAGGTCACGTAGCCTACAGATCCGTACGAAATTTGCAATCTATAGGACTCTGATCCTCCCGGTGGCGCTCTACGGACATGAATCGTGGACGTGGAAGGAGGCCGATCAACGAGCGCTTGGGGTCTTCGAGCGTAGAATCTTGCGATTAATACTCGTAAACAAGATAATGGGGTGTAGCGCACATGCATACTCTGACTGTTAAAACTTGTTCGTGCCGCGTGATGTTTATTCCATTCCTGTTCAGTGATATTCGTAATTATATGTGCAAATTAAAATTCGGAAGCACTTCAACTACCCTATTGCATAAAATTTCAAAAACATTCAATAAACTTTATTTAATATGTTGGAATACCTTAACAAAGACGGTTTTCAATTCGACTGAAGCAAGAATTCGAACTCCATCCTCATTTCTATCAGCAACATGCTACAGTGTAATCAAATGTAGCAAAACTGCGTTTCCTACTATCTGTTTCCATCCGACACTTTGACGGTCGTGTGAGTTTGCTAGTTACAAAACAGGTGTAGCCTTTCACATCATGAACATGGCCTATAAAAGATCCTACTTCTGCTTAAAAAAGTCATTTAACTTCTGGATGGTACGTCCGTCGGGCATGATTTAGCAGCAGTGAGTGGTAACAACTGTGGCAGCCGCAGTTAGCGGCTTGTTAACTAGCTCTACGTCAACCTTGCGGTTGACGGTCGTGACTTTGCAAACAACCAAATATCTTATAATACCAATATAGTTCACTCCCGAATTTCCCATATAATTTCGAGAAGACGCAGAAGTTGTTTTAAGAAGTTGTTTCTTATACTTAGTCCTTAATTATGCGCAAATGAAAGTTAGGGTGGCCCTAAAATCAACGAAACAAAATAAACTGACTTTTTTATTTGCAGAAATAATTGTATACATTCTTTGGTAAAATTGTAAATCAACTAATTTTGAACAACTTCGTTATTTTTTTTGTAGCTATTAAATTTACCGATTTAGAGCAATTTGACGTAACTGACCTAGGGTTAAAAAACAGATTTTTTGATTCATTTTTTCAGTTCAAATGTAATAACAAAATTTTCTTCGGTTAACCTTAAGTACACAAAAATACGCAACTTTTGACGGAAAAACATTGTCGATTTGTTGTATAGGTCTTTACCTATACATTTTTATTTTTTGAATCAGCTTTTTAAGCTCTTCCTTAAGAGCTTCCGAAAAATACTCTGTTAATAAATTTGAACTGAAAAAAACAGAGCCAAAAAACTTCGTTTTCTCGGAACCCACTCTAAACCAGTCACGTAAAATTGCTCTATTTCGGTTAATTTATTAGCTGGAAGAGTTTTTCAAAACTAGTTAATCTACAACTGTCCCTAAGATTGTATACAGTTACTTCTGCAAATAAAAAAGTTATTTTTTTATTCCGCCGATTTTAGGACCACCATAATTTTCATTAGTACTTAAATAAAGGACTAGCTATAAGAAACAACTTTTAAGAAGAAACTATGACTCTAAAATCAAAGAATCGCATCGAAAACCTCATGTCCGCCTAAATTGCCTTACTGTACCACTGTGCATTGTTGTTGCATTTCTGTGAGCGTGTGATCGATATTCTTACACACGCAACTCCAGTGTATACTATTGTTTCAAGCTTTCACTTGAAATCTACTCATTCGAGTTACACTTTTTTTAAATATTTATTATAATAACTTGACATGTAGAACAGATTAGATGTACTAGTCACCTGTTTTGCATTAGAAGCGCCAATTGGTTTATCTCCACGATAATAAGAAAATCCACGAGACAGTTGTGATCAACTGATTACAGTTCAGGTCACTACTTGGATAGAACCCCGATCGGGGAAGCGCGAAAAACAAATATCCAATCGGTTGCGCTAGTATCGCGAGAATAGCCATTCTTAACACAACAATAAAATACCACTCTTGATTTTTCTGCAGACATTATGATTTTGTGTTCGGTTCTGTTTTGGGTTTGAGGTTGCAAAAACAATAACACAAACAAACGTACCGTGAAACGTCCCCCATTTACTGCCTCATACATGAGCGAACGTTATTCTCATTATAAAATTCACAATATGTGCATTTTTTTTTCAGTGTACCCATTTGGGTAATTTTATTGTCAAAAGTGATTCATTTTCAAATGTCCTGTAGAACAAAATCAGAAGTGGCGCTCCTAGCGGTCAAAAAGGTGACTAGCGCTTCTGTCATTTTCAATGTGTCTTCATGATTTCATGTAAGTGAACTATATTGGTATCAAAAGATATTTGAAACAACCCTTGTGATTTAAAAAAAATGAGTTATGAAATACCAGCGGATGATGCGCTTGGTTCGGTTTGGCTGCATGCCGACCAAATTTACTTATTTCACCTAGTAATGCTATTGAATCCCTTAGCTACAGACTCAAATAAGCAAAAGTGAATGGTATTGACCTTTCAAATACTTTTTTTGTTGAGAAATATGTATGGCTATGGAGAAATCTATTACGGATAAATAAATAAAATTTATTGTAGCTTTTTTTTAAACAACTTATGTTCAACAATTCACACGATAATCTTCTCCTGAAATATCGTGAAAATAATGATGCGTAATATAAAAAATATATTTTCATCGAATTCAAATTTTTTCAAGTTTGTCTAGTTCTAGTGATTATTACAAGACGGGTTTATTTTGGTTAGTTATTTTCAGCAACACTCAACTGTCACCGTACTCTGCTAAGACGCTCGGTATAGATTTTCTAAATTTGTCACCGTATTTACCGTTGTGAAAATATGAAAAGTTTACAGTTGTTTATGTTATAGGTACATAAAAAATTATTGAAGTCAAAAAGCATTGACCAAAAAAGGTGGTGCATCTTGACACCATGTACCAACATATCAAGCGCTACATAGTTCACGACTTTTTATGGACATTCGTTCATGAACAAAAGTGGTTTAATGTCTACAAATGAGTATAACTTATCTATAACCTAATTTTGCAGATGTTTGAAACTAATTGATTTCTAGCAAATTTGGAAACTCGTTTACCAAAATTGTTGGAGGGGCCATTAACGTTAATGTAGAGATAACTCAGTCTTGCGTAGAGGTAGAAGCTGATTTTACGCATGGCACACGAAATAAATGCTTTTCTTCCATCCAATAAAACGGTACATGTTGTTGGATGATGGATGTTTGATGCTGTACATATGCACTACTCAACCTGACTTGAGAAGGAATCAAACACCCATCTCCTTAATAGGTTTTTACAACATTAATCGATCGCTTGTACTAAAGGAGATTGCACACTTTCGATTTTTATACTAACCAATAATAAACGCATCGATTACATTGTAAAACTTTCCTTAATTTGATTGGTAATCATGATCGCTCGATCGGTGACCTATATCAAATGATTCATCATGCGTTTTAGATAACAAGCCATCAATCTTTATGTATGAGATGAGTTTAATCTCAATCAATCAATTGTATATGTGCAGTGCGTAGAAGAATCACTTCTGTTAAGAAGTGGCCTGAAAATCGATCCAGCAAATTTGACTACATATAAGAGTAATTTATAAAAGTAGTCTGCATCAAGTGGAAGAAATGATGAATGTTTTTTTTTTGATATGCTTTATATAGCACTGAATGCTTAGAAGCTATACCAAGAAATATTAGCATTCTGTGAAATCAGACAAAAGTTATTAAAGCGTTAGTTTTCCACAAAAGTTACATTGTTTGAAAACGATGAACATAAAAAATGAAGTGAGGTTCAAATGCTCGTTTTCTGCAAATCGGAGTAATCTAGAACCTGTGCTGAAATTATCGTTCGCTATTATCTGATTCTTTTCGGTTTTCATACTTAGGCAAAAAAAACTAGACAACAGTTATAATGCATTAAATAGGCTTTAATATACCGTGTCTAATAACACTTCAGATTGCTGCGTACTAGTGGCGTAACAATTGCAGTAAACTGTTCTTATCTGACGCAGGCATGAATTCGACCAATATTATAGCGGAGTGAAGAGCAGTAAACTGGCACTATTGCCTTTTTCTGTTGCATGTTGAAGAACCGCTGTTGTTTGTTTGAACTCCACATCAGTAATACGTATTTCGTTTTTCATTGGCCACACCTGATAAAAGTTTTAAATGTACAAAATCTACCAAATATTGTGGATTATGGAATAAATCCGTATTTTCGGTATCCCTACAAAATTTTCGTGGAGGTTAAGCCTATTGTATTGTTAGTTGTATAGGTTGATCAAATCAAAATAACAAGAAAAAATCAACGAGCAAAATTTTGTTCATTTAACTCGTTTGTTTGACAGTCATTTTGGCTCGCTATTGTTCAGCTCGAAGGTCTAAAGCAAACATTTGTAGCCGAACAACTAGCGAATGAGAGCAACACAAAGCAGGATTCTGAAAATTGTTATGACGATTCAATTAATCACGTTCAGATTGTTAGTTTAGTTGCTCGTTAAGCGTCTATCAACCAAACGAAAAACTGCGCCAATTCAACGTGGGGGAATAACATTTCATTGTTTCACGCTGAGCTCCGGTTATTTACGGTCGTACTGAAAACTTGCATATGTGCTTCTTTGCGTCCACTAATCGAGAAAAAAGTGTTGTTTCAAAAGTGCGTCCACTAAGCTGGGGATCACTCAGTAAGATGATTCATTCAACGGGGTTACGTTTGTTTGTATATTTGTGTTATCAATGTTTTGGTATGTCTACCTCTCTGGGTTTCACTTCAAGGCAGTGATGCCACACATATTAATTTTAATTTTTTTTATAATTCATACGCAAAAATCTGTACTTAACCTGCACATTTGAATAGATTATGTTTAATAAAAACGATATTGGATTCGTGCCTGTACTAAACGCCAAACGTTGGATTACATCATGATGTGAATTTCATATTTGCTCTTGTTTTTCCTACATCGTCTGCCTGTGGCAGAACTTCCTCATTCTTTTTTTTCGCGCTAATCATAAAATCTCGGCCGCGGTTGAGTTCAAGCTCTCCGCAACCATCGAATCGCCGCTTTGAATGCGTTTGTTTATTTTTCAGCTTCGAGTTGACTCTGCCCTGCTGAGCGTTAAAATTAAAATGGGTGTATTTATATTTTACATTCGGTCATTATGTCGGTTCGCATGAGCGACACCATCTTCGTTCACTGAAACAGGAACCAGTGCTTGAAGACTCTGTACCCGGCGGTGGAGGTTCTCTCGCTTCTATGGAATCAGTTAGTGTCTAATTAGCGATCCACTTTCAAAGAAAATCGAGGTTAGTGAGATCGAAGTATTTCCCGTTGGGTTGGGGTTTTATTTTTGAGGCAGATGAGTTCACTTTTAAATGGTGAAACGAGCTGTAGGAATGACTCCAGGTTGGAAAATCTAATCGGGCATAAAACGATACATTCCGAACTCAATGTTTATCGATTGACACGATAATTCAAACCAAAAGTATCGTAGTTATTATTAATTGCTTCAATTCCAGTTGGTTATCTTCCCATCAAGCATTTTATATGATGTTAGTGAAAACAACCGATTTCTCCTGGAGTTTATATTACAGCAATTATGATTATCTTTCCGAACACATCAGGGCTGTATAATAATTATAGTAAAGTTATAATAATAAACAATTAAAACCGAAGGCTGTCAAGTTCACCAAAAGAGCACATATGGGACAAATCAAATCGCAATAAAAATACCTTACGAAAATATTAGGACGTTAAAATTTAGCACATGTAGCAACGTCCAGGAAACAGATTTGAAAAAGCTAAATTCACCGAGCACTCAATGAAAACTTTGGTAATCAGTCACTTTAAGGATAAAATTATAATTAATTCAGCTATTATAATTAATATTAATGCTGCTAGTCAACATTATCACTGTAAACTAATTGGAGCTGAGAGTAATTTTCATTTTCAGCTCGTTCGTGTTGAAACTGATATTCACAGTTTTCAATTTCAACTGAAAATATGACTTCTAAGAATGATAGTTTCTCTGGCGAAAAACGCTAACGCTAAACGCGCGCTAATTTGACAGAGGATAAGTCCAGTGAAAATCTTGAAAATAGTCCAACGGCTCACGGAAGATAAGTGGATCGAATTGCTCAGTAAACATTTGAGAACTGCGTTAGTGTTCTTATCGCCCTTGGGTGTGACAAAAACGGTGCAAAATCGGACGTTCTGCACAATACGCACCCGTAATGAGTTCTGAATCTTCTTATAATATAAAAATCAAAATCTGTTAGGAATACGTACTTTGTTCTTTAGTCAATTTCTCATTTAGTAACTGAGAAGCTGATGAGTAAACAATTGTTAACCCTTCGAACACGTGTGTGTGAAAAAGAACTGTGCGACTAAAATGCTCTTCGACTAGGGTGGTCGGTATTGGCGACTTTTTGAAAAAACCGGTATTTCCTTATTTATAAATAAAAATAAAAATGGATTTGAAATTAATTTTTTGCCTGGCGTTTCCGTGAACAATGCACAGTTTGCACCTATTGGCGACGGTCTAACTGGTTTACAAATGGTATATACGTGATAAAACAGTAGGATTCGGATTCGTAAAATGTAAAATCATTTCTGATCGACTTTTCATTTCGTTCTTCATACCTTTAACCCCCCTCAATAGTTTCAAACAGTGTTTCTTTAACCATTTCAAAGTTATTTACTCATTTTACCCCCCTCAATAGTTTCAAACAGTGTTTCTGTAACCATTTCAAAGTTATTTACTCATTTTAAACTATGTTTTGCGATGTAAATGAATTTGAATTGAAAATTGATTTAATGCAACACAATCGTGGCCTTCGGCCAACTCGATTGTCCGGGGCGCATGCTGTCCTTACTCGCTACCGCTCGTTCGGACGTAAACTAGGGGATTGCCCCTATGCTACAGTAATCCGGGCAATCCAGTAGATCAGTTGTTTGCATGCGAGAGGCCGCCTCGGCCATCGGACACCGCGGCGGCTTAGGGCCGCCTTGGTTCCTTGTCCTCGATTATGCGGCAGAGCCGCATTGATATCGTTTGCAAACAGAATGTCCAACGAAAAAACTAGTTATTATACATATTTCAGGCAAGTTTTCAATTTTTTATCCATGTTTTTATGTTGCCTAAAAAGTATGAAATATAAAATAGCTGTAACGAAAAAAACTCCAATTAAAAAAAAATTCGGCCTTTCGTGATTCGGCCGATCGAAATTTCGGCCTTTCGTTAGTATTGATATAATTCGGCCGTTTGTGTTTCGGCCGTTTGGAGCTATCCCCGCTAAATTACTGTTTTTCAATGTTGTTTGTGACATGATAGTAATTGATTTAGGTTACTCCTTGTCTATCAACCTGCCCGTCTCTTCAAATCCTTCAAAAATATTTCTAATATACCCCTTCCGAACAGAATTTCTGGCTACGCCACTGGGGTGGGCTAAAGTGATCGGTTTTCCAGAACCAAGTTTTTTTGGTTACATTCGGGGCCCCAAGCATTCCCAAGCTTACCGGAAGTCAATTGGCATTGTCTCCCCTTGGCGCGTTGCATCTCGAATTTATTTAGGGAAACCTACTTTTTTGCATTTCCCTTTTTAGTGAACTCAGTTATGCTTTATTAATGCACTACATCCGTAGAAGTATAGTATTTTAGATGCTTAATAACTTTGCCGAAGATACTGAAGATCTAGGATGTCCCTAATACGTTACAGCTCTTTAAAGTTGAGTATGTCGAATGGGCTTCAAATGGTAAGTTGGCATTTTGGCAACTTGAAAGGAGCGTCAAATTCACCTCCGGCTCTCACAAGCTCCAATCTCACGCCTCCACGAATCATATGATACAATAGACTGCCAACTTAAAGCTTAAACATGGACACAACTCGTAGACGTTGCTCGGGCATCCGACAACAGCTAAGTGAGAAGCTGCGACGGGATCATTGGCGCGTAAACTTCGGCGATAGAGGAAATGCTTCGCCAACCGGAGCGTCTGTTCACAAAGGTGACGCGGTTCAGCACAGCGTTTGATATTCATATTAGCAGCTGCTGATCAACGTTTTGGTGTTATCGTGGGACTATAAACAGAGTTGACACGATAGTTCCCCGATGAAACAGGCGGTTGCGGAAGCCCCAACAAGCCACCTCGAAAAACACCAAACGTTGCAAATGTCAAAGAAGTAAAAAACGGATTGGAACAATGAACACTGATCTAGGGGAAAAATAAGGACTACGATTGGAAAATCAGTGTACGACACAATCGATCCAAATCAGCACAATTTCCCGGATAAGCTGACACAGTTGGTCAGGTCGACGATGGATCGGGGGAAGTGCGTAGTTCGAGTTTCAGGGACACTTTCTAGTCCCTACGAATCTCGAAAAGGATTCCGACAAGGTGATGGATCGTGCTTGCTATTTAACATCGCTTTGTAAGGTGTAAGATTTAGGGCTGGTATCGACATGAGTGGCACGATATTCAGGAGGTTTGTTCAAGTCTTTGGTTTCGCTAAACTAAAGGCTGAAGCCGGGTGGATTGGACTTGCTATAAACGCATCGAAAACAAAGTAAATGAGAGTAAGAGGTTCCAGAGAAGATAGTCACTGGTGATGGAATCAAGGTGGTAGACGATTTCGTGGGCTCACTGGTGACTACTGACAACGACACCAGCAGAAAAAATTCGGTAAGAAATCGTGACTCTGGATGACGCTCAGCTCGAATAAAATTCGCCGTCGCATGAAGTTGATCACATACAAAACACTGGCTATCGGCAGTTCGATTCGGCCACGAAACGTGGACCATCTTCATGGAGGACCAACGCGCCCTTAGGATCTTCGAACCGTAGGTACTACGTACTATCTGCGGTAGAGTGCAGATGGAAGATGGATCGTGGCGGAGGCGAATGAACCACGAGTTGCATCAGCATTAGGATAACTACTTATCGTCCAAATGGCGAAAATCGGGAGGCTGTGGTGGGCTGGGCATGCCGTAAAGATGTCGAACGACATCCTGGTGAAAATGGTTCTCTAAAACGACCCGACTGGGAAGGGGAACACGTCGCCAGCCGTGAATCGTTGTTTTATAAATTGCCTTAGGTAATTTAAAAAAAAAACCTTCCGCAGTAAATTAATCTAAGGAAGGGAGGAAGGGTATAATTTTCGAAGTTTTTCATGGTTTTTTACAGCTCCTGAGAGTCATGAGTGTTTTGAGAGAGTGAGAGTTTTCGTCCTTAAAAATATAAAGTTTCAGGTGAACCTGGGGGGCTCTTTTTGAACATTTTTCTGGCAGGCAGCTCCCTGACCTTATAAGGAATTTATGGCTGTTTTGTCACAGTTCGGGAGAATAACAAGATTTATGCCCGGTTCAAGAGATACAAGTAATAAAAACATCCTCAAGTGCGTCGTAAAACTGACATTGTTACTTGGGGGATAACTGTGAAAAGTTTAATAAAATCGAAAATGAAAAAAGAAGTTATTCAATTAGTTACAGGCCAGACCTTTGTAAAAGCATGATGAGTAACTAACATCAGCATTGGTGATATAAGAGGCTACTATATAGCCCAAACCCGATTCTAACGTATGGAAAAATCTGAAAAAATAATAAATTTATTTTTATTTATTTATTTTAGTTTTCATTTAAGCTTGATAGAAACTCACAGTGAAATAATTCTATTGTACGCGAATGAAAAATAGGGTATACGGTAAGGGATAACAGCTCTTCCAGTGTCAAGCTCACATATTACAGGTTGCATGAAGTGCAAGCCATGCGTGGACAGTGGACACACACAAATCGTGAAATATTCATACAAATTTAAAATCACTTCGATATTATTTTCACATTTTGTAAATCAATTGTATTTTACAGCGGTAGGTAATTGAATTAATTTTATTATCTGTTAGATTTTGTGATGAGATATTGTGTATAAAGTATGTTTTAGATCAAAGTACAGAAACTGCTACATTTACGAGTACGACAATAATCCTCTCGAATTTCTTCTTACCCTTGAGGTCCAAATCTTTATCTTATCGGACACTGATGTCTTTGAGGACTTCATTGGTTACTAATAGCCTTACAGTGAACTGCTTCTCTGCTTCTCAGTCGCGAGCAGAAACCATCAACAATGGCCCAGTTGAGGTTTACCACGTCACAAACTTTGCTGTCGAAGTTGTACGTGCAGTACGTTGCAATTGTTCCGCAATATCACAGCTACAGCTGGAGTGAATGTGGGAGACGGTAATTGAATGTGCAAGGGAACCGCAAACAAATCAAGTAAATATCAAGTTACAAAGCTAATCACACCTTGTTTCTTCTGTACATTTGTGTAATACACATACAACGGCACACACAATAACACTACACCACTCTATGCGCTCAATTGAGTTTGATTACACTTTGCGCTTTTATTTTGCTACGAAGAATCGTTCACTACTCTGACTTATCTTGAATGCGCAACACTTTCATGCACACATAACGAAGTGAATCGACGATCTAGAGGTATTGAATAGATGCATGAAACTCTCTACACTCTAACACACTATCTTCGCATCTTCTTCGTGATAAATGTATCTGGCAGTAATTCGACTAACACCAGTATCAAATCCAATATTGATCGATGTGTAAGATAACTGAAACATTCGCCAACACTTGGAGAACAACACTGAGACAAGTGTCGTTTAGAATGCCATAGTGGCCAATCTTTTTCTCAGCGGAATCTTGATGACTCGTTGCTCCAAACGTTTGTTGGATCGGCCAACTTCAGCACCACGACAGGGGGAAAATTCGATCCACTCTATTTGCAACCATTTCGAAGCAATTTCACCACGACCCTGGGTACTACGCGGATACGATCGTGAATGCTCTGGCACCGCTGCAAGCGAAACACGGAGAATCAACTAAATCAATGCTAACGAACCTGGACTGAATGGTGGATAACGCGCATCGCCTAGTCGGCTGATGCTGATAACGGTTTCCCACCTCACGGACGGAAAAAGCCGCTCGCTCGGGGCTGATAAAAATTGCATTGGACGGCCAGTAGCAGATACAGTTTCCTATATTTATACCCGGGGCGGATGACGCAATGAACGCTTGTTTTACAGTAACTAAATGAGTTTGACTGCGCTACCAGAAGGTTAGGGGCGCATAATTGCAATGTCAAAACTATAATTCTAGTCATTACCGAGCCAGAGTTAATTTTCGTTACCCTAATGCGTTGGAACGTGTAAATTCCTATGACTTTTGCAATTTGTAACTAATTTTGACGTTATTGGATTTAGCAGTTTATCGTCTATTAAATCAGTTCCAAAAGGTCTTCGTTGGGTTTCTCGTTTTCCGGAAATGCGGTGTTTAAGTGATAAGCCCAGGAGCTGTTTTGAAAATAATTCAATTATATTCTAAAACTGCTCTAACAGAATCTGTTTTAGTGATGTTGGGCGATTTAGTGATATATCCGGAATGGTCATTTCCGAACAGCTTGTGTTTAAACTCTGAGTGGTAATAGAAGTATTTGAGATGTAGAACAGTTTTCATGATAACGTGGGCGGTTTTTACACAAAATGATGAAATTATCTGTACGTAGTATACCTACAACCTATTTGTTGTCGCAATCACATTTAGCTGGAGCAAATCAAAAGTAGAAAGTTTTTTTTTATTGAAATAGTGCATTGCGCCACGTCTGTATGAGTACATGTGTTGAAACAAAACGCCCTGGTAGAGAAGCCTAATGAATTTTTATATCCACATAGATTCAATTGCTTCCATTTCGGGGAGATATCACCAAAGCCCCTAAAGTCCACAAAAAGAATATGCGAAAGTGACTTCGTTCTGTTTCAATAAATAAAAAATATCTAAGTTCCGGAATTTATCTGCGAAAGATCGAAAACCAATTTTGTTTTTTGAAGCAACAGAGAAAACTTTCATCAAACTCACTTAAACAGTGATAATTGACCCAATCGTGGCAGTGATAGGTTTTACAAGCTTTTCCGACAGCTTTTCACGCAGTCGGTTCTGGTGGATCGCTAAGGTCAACAGTGGCTGCATTGGTAGTGTACAGATGATCATAATCACCAAGAAACCCCCACCAATTGAATGCCATTTTCTCGACCGGGATCGATAGATTTCAAATTGACAGCGTGCGTAGCGGCGGTCGGAAACCGAGCAGCAGTGAACCGTCGAAAGTGGGTCCCTCATAATTCATTGAAAATGGTGTTCCAATTTCGAAATCAACCGTGTTGGTCTGGTGGTTGAATCATCAAGCAGAGAGCTTAAAGTTTTTTTTTTCACCGCTTTTCTTATGTACTATGTACTGCGTGTCTAAGGTAGCGCCAGGTGAGGCGGTCGAATTTTCCTCCTATCTTGCTGCTGCGGATTTCAAACTTTCGATTGCAAGGTGCTTTCATAATCTCACTGCTTCGACAGAGACGTAATTTGCGTCTAGCGTAACTAAGATTTAATGCCCATCGTAGCAGCATCGGACACTGGGCACGAATGTGCTAGTTATGCTTATTTTAAACACTTTTCGTATCACTGATACTAATTATGATTATGTTTTGCTTTGGGAGTCAGAAATTTCGCTCCGTTAAATTTACGCGATATTCAGCAACAACTCACGGCAATTGATAACACTCAAACGTTGTTCACTACTGTGAGGTGTTGATACCTTAGTCACATAACCGAGGACGTTCTTTCCCTACGACAGGTGGTGTGGCACTATTACTTGAAAGCTGATAACTCACGGGAGTAGCGTATGTATTTGTTTGTCCCAAAGGGTATAGCAGCACTTTTCGGATTTATTATCCAGCGCGAATCGGCAGCGGTTTCGGAAGACAGAGGTTCAAACGTTCAAAATAGACTGAAATCAAACTCGATTGGTCGCTGTGTAATGCAGCCGCGTGTTGAATGTGTGATGGCAGCAGAGATGGGTTCAATGGAAGTATTTTCGCGCAGTAATATAGCGGAATGGTGTTGTATGTATGATTGTGGTAGCTTCACACGTACGGGGGGATAGAGATATCGGGCCATTTTTCTTCCTATAAGTTCCATATCGTGCTCGTAGCCTCTTGTTTACTGCTACCCGTGTATTCGTGTAGACCTGGTGAGCTAAGTACAGTTCATGACGTATTGTATACACCGCACCGACTCGCTCGCTGATTGCTGTTTATTGAAGCGTCGGTGGTGCTTTACCTCGGGATCAAATAAGCGTATTTAATTTGAAGAGTTGCCAGACTGGGTGGCAGCGCGAGAAAAGCTACTATTTTCTTTGTTTTGTGTATTCAGTATTGTAGCTCAGACAAAAATCAGACGACAGGATTTCCAACTTTGACCACATTTGAAATAATGAATTAAAAATAAACCCACAAAGCTAGTTTGTTGGTTATTACCAACATTTTTGTTGGTTATTACCATATTTTTGTAGTAACAATCAGCTTAAGTTGCTTTTGTAAGAAGAGAAAAAACATGCTAAAATGTCAGTTTAATAGTATTTGTAAGAAGAAAATCTAATAAAAATGCAAAATGAATTTCAGACTAAAATACTGCGACTTACGTAAAATTCATTTCGGTCCTGGCTACCAACAATTTAAAAACTGCTATCTCGCGTACAAAACAAGTCGAGAACAAGCAATATTTTTTTATGAAATTATAACCGAATCCCTACGAAGAAACATCCCCTCAACCAATTACATTCGGACTTCCTAACTCGTTTATCACAAACACGATTGGTACCCACTAGAATCAATTCGTTCTCTAATTGGTGGAAAAAACTTACTACAATACCAAATATTTTGAAGGATAATAAAAATGGGTTCAAATGCTTTGCGGTAACAACATTCTTGAACAACAAATTTTCATATAGATTTGAGTAAAGGGAAGAAAGTTACAGGAACGCTTCCAATTATTTTATTGTCGAAGAGAGAATTGTTTATTATTGATCACACATTTCCATGATTATATGGATGTCGGAGAATTAAAATTGACGTATGGAAAGTACGTATTACAGTAATCACCCGATTATATCTGTACCCGATTTTATCTGCCCCCGATTTTATCACATTTTTCACCCGATTTTATTATCATAAAACATTTAATTAAAAAAATGTCAGGGTGAACTGATTTTCTATTACGCTTCAATATTTAAGATATTTTTCATAGTTCTGTGTATCATTCTGGATGCAGTTTACAATAAAAATTCAACCGATGCACAATGTTACATTTTGCTGTTATCGTGAGAATAATTGAATTATACCGTATAATATGTTCGGAGAAGTTTCAAAATATTTGAAAACGCATCTTTTGATGTAGAAAGCTGGGTGATCAATCCTCCTAAAAGTGAGATAGAATATTTTTTCATTAGATAAAGATAGACGCTTGGTGTCTTAGGCAAAGTATTAGGTGATCTCAAAACAAGAAACTTTACAGAAGACATCATGTTTCTATCTCTTACATATTGCAAGCAACATGAAGTTTTCTATGAGAAGGCATTAAAAATCGTTATTTACATTTTAAGATTTTTCGGTTGCAATATGTGAGAGATATCAGCATGCTGTCTTCGGCAAAGTTTAGTGTTGTGAGAACATCTAATATTTTGCTTATGGTACTGCGCTACAATAAAGCAATCATTTTACCAATTCAAACAAAAACATGAACGAATAAAAAACTTAATTGTAATTTATTTGCAACTTTACATCGATTTTCTCAGGTTTTTTATTCTTTTAGGTTTGTTCAGAAAAGTATTAGACAACTGAACTATCTATCTAAAAAAATGTTTAAAAAAAATAGTGATGATCGATTTTTTATAGTCACTTTTTGTTTTTGAATTTTTTTTTCAGTACAGGATCTCAAATTGATTTTTTTAAATATTTTTAAAAGCCCAGGCAGTTTCCTCAAATTCATCCCTTGACAACTTTTCTCTATCTTTTGTCATTATTCAGATATATCGATTTATGAAAAAACAACTGCAGCTTTTTTTATATGTTTGTACAGATAAATTTTCCAAAAAAATTAAAATCGCTGATTTTACGTATTTAGTTATTGTTTTAACATCTTCAATAAAAAAATAAAACTTTAAAAATTTCCGATTTTATCACTTTCCCCATTTTATCACGCCAAAAATCATCAGGGTGAGATATAATCGGGTGATCACTGTATCATAAATAATGCGAATGCCTTTGAATTTCTACATAAAAAAGGTCATCATAAATTTTATTTTGATTTTATGTCACTTATCCCTTGTTAAGAATATTCCTTTCTTGACGTAGAGCTACGTCTCTAAGGTAGTTGCGCTATAGGGATGTTCGATAAAAATCTAAAAACAGGACGAGATTCAAGCCTTTTGAAATGCTTATAAGTCGGTTAGTTTCCAACGGATTTCCTTCGTTCTTCCAGCAATCGATTGGAAAATTATACTCGCATGCCCCGAATGTAGATACCAAAAAACAGAGCGATGGAACGGCATTGAGAGCACTCCAGTCGGACAGTCAAATGTCTCCAAGAATCACATTGGCAGCAACCATTGCCTTTTGAGTCTACGTTTGAGTTCTACGTTTCAGTGAAACAATTCCCAACGATGTTCATACGGAGAAAGATTCAATCTGTCTATTCAAGGAAGTCTGCGGAGTGAAACGAACGAAACAGCTTTGCAGATAGGCTGGTATGGCGCCCACACAACAACGCCGAGCACTACCATCTTACTAATGCCGAGTACAAAGATTTTAGGGAGTGGACATCGGTGAAAACTTCATGAGAAATCCTAGTAGACAACTGCAGGGTCGATTACACTGGCTCGGTGCGGTCCAAAAGTCAATTTATCATCAAGCCTTACCCCAAGGTCATTATTTTATTGACACGAGCTGAAGGTTTATGTCCGATTGTTGAGATAGCTTCTTTGGGATTACTACTTCCATGAAATGAAATTATGACACATTTCTGGACACAAATAGTCATACGGTTTTCTGATACGAACCCTCAAAAATATCCAACAACTGTTGCAGCTTTTGACAGTCAGAAAATTCGTCAATAATCTTTAAATCATCAGCATAGAACAGCTTACATCAGTGGTTCCCAACCTGAAACCCGCGGCTGGTAAGGGGGCCGCAAGGCTCATCTAGGGGGGGTCGCGAAGCTCTTGTTAAATTTGTCAGGGAACTAAAACTTGTTTCCAGATATCTCTGTGAAAGCAGATTTTTCACTATTCTGCGTAATAGTACCAGTCATGAGACAAATTAGGCTTGGGGGACGATATGAGACGAAAAGATGTGTCTGAAAAACTTTTGGGGGTCGAGGAGCTCTCTGTGCTTCGCAAAGGGGGCCGCGAAGCTCTTTGGGTTTTACAAAAGGGGCCACGGAGCCAAAAAGGTTGGGAACGACTGGCTTACATCCTGTTCCAAGACAAGCTAAGACATCATTCATAAACGAAATGAGAAGGAGCAGTTACTAATACTTGGGTATAAATGCAGCCATTATCCCTAGTCTCCGGAGACTCCATTTCTAGCGAGTTTATGGAGCTTTCAAGTCTTTGTATACTGTGTGTGTGTTACTTTGTTCTTGTAGTATCCAGCTGTTAGGGTTTGCAATATTCTGGGAAATTGATTTCCCGGGAAACAAAACGGTAATCAAAAAAAAAAAAATTTTTTAAAATGAGATTTCTCATCTCTTCCGGGTCATAAGACTAGTCTTTCTAGGTTAAGTATTGAAGGAAACTAATTCAAGCAAGATTGGTTTTGTTATCGTCATGGGATGGCTGACAAACAATGGGTTTGTATGCTTTGTATGGCACAATCTCACTCCCACTGGCACAACGTCACCCCGGTTTACGGTAACATAAAATTGTTCACAATTCCATTATCATCATTAATTTCATTACAATTTACGATTCAAATTCAAATCAGAAATTCGCAATCGATTTTTGTTGCAAATATTCACAGAAGAGAAGATTTTAAGGTCTTCATGTCGTCGAACAATCGTTTCAGATCCGCTAAATTATTCGTTAAGTCCAAATAATGTAATTTCCTTCTTTAATACTTTGCTAAAGTACGCTGAATCATCGCTGGGATTTGAATTCCAGAGTACTTCCATATCACCGGTTCCAGCTCTTGCTATATTCAATTAGAAACTGGAGTGTCCAATTCTTTCAATTTGTTAAAGAGAAAACTGAATGTAGGCAGGCATTAAACGAGGCAAATATTTGCTATATTTGGTGCGGAGTTTTCGAGCATAATAAAGAATATATTTACTCAAAACTCTGTTTGCTTGAATGGCAGCAAAGCCTCTCACTCATTTTTTATCATATATATATATATTTGCTAAGCCATTATACGATGCGAATTAAAAAAACTGACCCTCGACGGAGAAGTGCTGCGTAGAGTCGATTGCGTAAATGATCCCGGAGTTATTCTTGACCGAAAGCTAACTTTTGAGAAACATTATGCTGCAGTTAATTCGAAAGCAAGTAGGCAATTGGGTTCCATCGCTAAAATTGCGCGTGACCTCAAGGACAATCACTGTTTGAAAGCACTGTATTGTTCACTAGTACGCCCCTTACTTGATAACGTTAGTGTGGTCTGGAATCCGCACCAGCTTTCATGTAACCTGTGTCTTGAGCGTGTACAAAGACCTACCTACTTGATCCTACCAACCTACCAACTTATCCAGACCGTTGTCGCCTACATGGACTTGACACTCTGGAACAACGCCGTATGGCTGTATGTGTCGCCAAAATTTTGAATGCTGAACTGGATTACCCGAAGTTGCTATCCATGATGAATTTTCGTGCATCTCAACGCATGCTGAGGCCCTCTTCTATGCTTGTAAACCAATACTATCGTACAAAGTTTGGTTATTATCACGAGTGTCGAGCATCAATTTGAGTTCGGTGATGTGATCCTAGCCATATTTTTAAATATAGAATAACTAATTGTAGCAACTTTTGATTGCTCTCTTAACTTTCATCAAGACTTCACATCAAATGATATGAACAAATAAATAAATAAAAAAATAAATTAGAGAGTAGCATTCCGTGTGATAATTTTGGTTGCTTAAGTAGAACGTTATTGTTTATTGTTAAAATCAGTGCTGAGAAAAATCACCGCCCAGAAACTCAAACAGACTGATATCAATCCAACCTTAGCGTCAAATAACTTTTCTATGCACAAACAGGAACTGTAGCTAGACAACGGTCGCTAGACAGATCGAAATGTTGATTTTCGATGAACACGTTTGTTGGTATTCATTTCTCAGTCAAAGTTCACATTCGTTTATATGTTGTCAAAGTTGAAATTCATTATCATCATCACGGAAATGAGAACGAATATCAGTGTCAGTAACTTGTACTGAATATTTGTATTACGTTGAGCTCAGATGCAATATTCAGTATTAAATTTCTAGGATTCGACAAGCAACCGACTGACCTAGACCAGTTCATACGTAATTACAGCAGCCATCATAGTATATTATTCATTAAATTTATTTAAGTTATAACGTTTAATACGTTCATTCTTATAAATGATATTTCTCATAAATAAGTTCAATCATAATCACAAACTTATTATTTGAATTCATGAACAATTGATCAGCTAAAGCGACCTGTCTATTGGTGATGATTCTTGGTTTCTTCTGTGTAATTTAATCATCTTTGAATAAACCATGCTCATACGCTTCAAAAGAATGACTAGTACGGATACGCCGAATGATATTCCCGACGTCATAAACGACTTAGGAATGTTTGCATTCGCTCCCAACATCAATTTGACATCGCCCACGTGCAATCAGCGGTGAAGCAACTTCCTGTAGCGTACGCTTCCCTAAAAGAAGGTTTAGAAGGTTTTTAATGTTGAAGCACTTTTTACAACGTTGAAAACATATGGACGATAACCATACCTGCACAAAGCTTTCTAGTTTTGATAATATCGTTATCACGAGGAGAGCTTCCAGTTGGTATTGCTATCCATTTCAGATTATTTTCGAAATAAAAAAAATGTAACTGCACTTCAAAAAATATCAGTAACTCAAATCGAAATTGATTTTTTTTGCCTTTGAGTTTCATTTTCACGGTTGCTATTTTTGAATTGATAGATGAACCAATCCGAATATCTGCTGTTTCGTTCTTGTTGGGTTGTATATTCATTTTGAGACGTCAAGTAACGATGAACACTTTTGTTACTTTTGTTTAGCGTAGTTTCAATGTTGTGAAACTCATTTGATAATTTTAACCACTGGTTAAAATCATCTGACACACTTTAGGTCTAAATTTATTTCGCCATTTGGTGGTTTTCTGTGAAAGACAAATCTGAAGGAAACGATGAAAAACTGAAATCAGTTTTATACGACTCAAAAAAAGTAAGTCTTATAGCACTCGAATGCCTACATAACTAACCTGCAAAGATGATTTTAACGTTGAAATCGCGGCTACGACCTAAGTTATCCTGACTTTGAGTTTTATTAAATTACACTGGTCGACAAAAGCGAAAAAAGGTGCTGCCCTAAAGTTCAAAACAACTGCCCTAGAAAGATTACAGCTTTTGACCCATTCCTGTTATTTTGGTGCCCCTAGCCATTAAAAACGCGTCGACTTACGTGGGAGTTCGCATAATAATTGCTTGCTGGGTTCATCGCTTCAACGTTATTTTACGAGAAAACTCATTCAAGTCTCTGAAAAAATGTTAGTGGCTGGGGGCACCAAAATTCACAGAAATGGCTATTATCTTTCGTTTTTTCTAGTTTGAGCTTTAGAACCACACCTGTGTTGATCAGTGTTTTATAGCTTCGCGTTTTGATAGGATATTTAGTTTTATTGCACTATCAAAGATAACTGTAGTTAATCTTACGAATTTTTTTGAAAAACTTGGGATACCTGAGATTCTGGGAATAAACTTTTCGATTTCCGAGATCCGGGAATCCCGGAAAAAGATATTTCCCGGGAAACCGTTCCCGGGATTGCAAACCCTACCTTCTGTTTTCCATTTTCCATGGAAGCGGTACAACCCAAAGTGAAGTATAGCAAGTTGGTTGTTACAGCATGACCCGAAAAAAACATGTTGTTCAGTAGAAAGCAAAGAACATAGAATCTTTTCAAATAATTTCGAACTGGCGCTTAGTGATGTTATATCACGATAGTTAAGAACGTCTTGTCATTCATGCATCAGAGAAATATTTTTGCGCTCGTCTATCATAACCACCTCTTTCGTAGCTACTTTCTGAAGTGCAATATCTCAGTGCAACTTAATACAAAACACAGCGTATAGAAACTCTACTTCATCCTCGTTCTGGACAAAGCAGCGGGTGAAACCAAATATCTGCACACGGGCTTTTGCTGTTGTTCATTTATACTGAGTTCCTGGTCACTGTGGAATCGAAGGAAGTGAGCTAGGTAAGGGTCATCCACTAGTTCTGTGGTGGTTCGTGCCGTATGAAGAGTTTTTCTCCACTCTACTCAGTCCTGAGCTACTCGTCGCCAATGTCCCAGGCGTTTCTCGCAAATCCACTTTAATCTGGCCAAGCCATCATGCACTATCGTCCGGAATCCTCGCGACATGTCCGGCCGTCGACATGTCGTAGCCTTCCGACTTTCATTAGGTGCACAATGGAAATCTCTCCAAGTAGTGCCTGTCGCTCTGGGGGCATACGCCTGCGGTTACCACAGATTCCAAGTATACGAGCTCATCTAACGATTTTCATATCCCGTGGCTCGGTGAATATGAAAAAGCGACAACCAAAAAGGAAGGATATTCACAGGTCTACCCACGAATGAGATCATCTCAAGAATCTAGGCAAACTGGATGGATGGATGGTACGTGTTACCTGCACAGTATTCAAACGGAATCTCGGAACACCTGCTCTGCGAATGCCGAGTATTAATACAACACAGAATGCATATCTTCGGGACACGTAGAACCTGTCGATATCTGGAGTGGAAGTCCTGGTGAAGTAACAAACTTCATGCGGAGTACGTTTCCTAACTGCGATAAATGTGCATTTTAGTAAGGACATCAACTCACCAAACAGTGTTGAGCCTACTCGTACGTACTAAGAGTAAGTTGGAGCATACCATTATACCATATAAGATGCATGAAATGCGATTATGTGTACAAATCTGGAGGCCTTATGCGTATAGTAGAAACAACATTATTTACGGGCTTACTTATATGACTTTAAAGGTCATATCAAATGGCCCTATTTGAAACTTTTATATGACTTAGAGGAATGTTGTAGTTTATGATTTTATATGACTTTGTTGAACATTAAATTACCGCACATAAAACTTTTAATTGCGTTTTACAAGATTTAAATCTTGAATGATATTACCCAGTTTTGAGCGACTTAGAGTTAACATATTTATACTAATTCTGGTTTATATCAACACCGAAGCATATTTGCATCGTTGCTTCGACGATTCGAACTTTTAGAAGTAAACTTCGGATTTACTATACCTAATGGAGCAATAACATACAATCAGAGAGCCACGAATAAGAGAGAATAACTGCTAAATATTATATTTTGACCCTGACAAATCGATGTTAATTTCCGGAAACGACCAATACATCGATAAAGAATCCTTCATTTTCAGCAAAAACAGCCGTCGAATGTTTGTTGAAGAATCGTATATGATCTTATACATATTTGTTAATTTGGGTGCAAATTTGAAATTAAGTCTTCCAACTGGCATGTTTGCATTGGATTTGTATTAAATTTCTGTTGGATTTGGATTAGGTTGGGATTGGTTTTGGACTTAATTCAGGGGTTTGTATTGGGTTCGGGAAGAATTTGGAGTAGATTGGAATTAGAAGTAGGTTTGATTTGGATTGGATTAGGAATAAATTTGATTTAAATTGCGTTTGTGTAGAATATAAGTTTAATTTTGATTGGTTTCCATTCAATTCAGATTTGATATGAATTGAAATTAGAATAAATTTGGGTTGGACTTGATTGAATTGAATAAGCGTAACTTGTTGTTTCATACGTAGGAGGGGGTACTTGGGGCTGTTACGCAACTAATTGTTTTATGAAATTAAAATTATACGACGCCGAAATAATCGTTGAGGTTGCTATGAATTTAAGCTCAATTCAAAATTCAAAACCACTGAAGCCATCTATTGACAAACTGCGGAAATGAGGTTGCGCACCTAAGTTCAGCTCGAATTTTACTGGTATATAGTAGTGAGATTACAAAGTCTCATCAAATAAACTCATGAACAGGTCAACAAATCAAATCAATCACCTAAGGTCAATAAGTAAGTTTACAGTCACACGATGAATTTATCGTACAAAAGCATGTTTCTTAATTCCCAGTATTTTCCGAGTACGTTAACTAAAAGTCATTCCAGCTGGGCGCGATGGTTTACACCTTCGAACGACAGTGTACATAGCTATAGTTCACAAACAAACTGATAAGATATGACGAACCGACAATGAAGGGCGCTCGTATGTACGTGTGGGTTAGAAACTGAAGATTTTTTTGTTTAGTCCACATGGGTGGCATAAATAACACGCGTGAAACAGCTTAGTCAATGAAATTACTCGTGTTATGTACAGAAAACTCTTTCTTGTACATAGGGGTTTAGTTTGGAATGTAGATACGCCTGAGATGGTTGTCGTCAAAAATAACTGAACGAATAAAAAAAATCATTAGAAGATAATTTAAGCCAAATGGATGGTGTCAGTAACTTCTCTGGAACCGAACAGCTGCTACCGGTTTCATAATAGAGACTTACATTTCATGACAATATCGACATAGGATTGCTCAATTTTACAAACAGCCTTGTACTTCCTAGTACACTTACACAAAACACTGCTGGTCTGCTGAACAATATCCATCCAGCTCTAGAAAGTTGATTTGCAACTTTTGCACCGAAAACGCAAATGTGCAAGCAAGTAAGGAACCGTCGACTGCTGCCTACCCTGTTATAACATTGGCCTCCGTCGTAAGTACCGGTTGCGCTTCGAATCTACACGGTTGAGTAGACGTTTTTTTTTTCTGCAGCTCAATTTGCATCCAGAAGCATGAAGTAACAATTAGATACTGGTAATACTGAAACCTAGCCGACCGACATCAGACGAACATGGAAATGAAAATGCCATTGGTGTCATGAACTCGCTGGCCGAAGTGAAACATACTAAAGAAAACCTCCGTGTGCAGTGAACTGTTATTAGGCGTTGTCATTTGTATGGACGCGATGAAATACGGGTACTGCTTGGAGCGTGCAAGAGTGACAATTGGTAGACATTCTTCCCTAGAGGTTTTCTGGGGGAAAAACGACACTTCTAAGCCCGAATACGTGTGGTTCTCTCGGTGTTTGATTAGTTAAGGTGTGGCGGGTGCACCCGAAGGCTCGCTGTAAGCGTTTTTATCTTAAAGTCGCACAAAAACAGGTTTGACTGTAGTTGATTGCTGCTATAACTTTAGCTTTGAAATTTGTTGAGAAGGAAAGCCAAAGCCAAAATTTTGACCGTACTGACCCAATTTTTTCGCTAGAACACAGTTAAAAACCGAAAACTCAAAATTGTGATTTTTTGACCTTCGAAAATCTACCAAGAAGGAAGTACATGAAATTGGGAAAATCGGTCTTTTGTTGAAGCCAATTGATTTAAAAATGGATAAACGAGGTCTGGAGTTACCTGGAAAAAAATAGACGAAATCCAGTAGGAAACCCACCCTTACAACATCTCGTTACTCGCGCATGACAAGCAACACCTTTTAAAAGGGAAATTATACAAGAAATACAATGATCATTTTTTTTCATACAGTCATTGTCACCCTAATAGATACGACAACGAACGGTATAGGATCTAATCCTTGTGAAAGATATAGTGTAGTTATAGTTATAAATCATCGAAAAGTCGGATAGATAAAGCAAAACATCCATGGAGGGTGATTTTCAGTATTTCAGAGTATTTTAAACAATTAAAAAAGGTTTTTTTACACAAACTCAGGTTGAAAAATCTCAGAATCATAGAGGTCATATACCTTTGAACGAAAATAAAGTGTAATCCGAAGCTGTCCCCAGCAATTCAAAAATCGAAGGTGTCAACATTCAATTAATAAGAAAAATATTAAATAAATATTGATAATATCAAAATGAGATGTGCCGTATTTGTCTAAAAGGTTGAACGAAACTACTATTCTTGAAAAAGGCTACCAAAACGACCGAAACATCGGGCAATTTAAAAAGATTGTCGTTTTCTTCTTTTCAATAAGACTGAGAAAGCCAATAGATATAAAAAACACCCTAATAGTGATATATTTCAATAAGTTTGATTTGATTTTTCAAATGGTTGACTAAAAAGGTGAGGAATGTTCGAGTTTGAAAAAAGCAGCACCACACAAGGATATTCTCACACTTCAGGAAGAACTTAAAAACGCAATTAAAGAACAGTCACTCAACACACTCGCCAACATCTCCAATGATTCAATGAACTGCGGAAATCTGTGCATGCTAGAATAAATATTTCACCATCTTTGGATCCAGAAGACGTTATTCTAAATATGTAGAGCTCGAAAATCGAAAGTCATAATCTAAAGTGGGAGACTGAGAAAATTAGGCCTCCAAGAAAATACATACCCTCTTGAATTTAAAGATAGGTGGTACCTTTACCAAAACTTCGAGCAAGTATTTCCTTTGAATAACACTACGAATTTTTCCAAAATAGGCCGTGGCAGTGCTGAGAACGACTATTTTCCAAAAAAAGTTCCGTCCCGGATCTTCACGGGTTGAATAAAATTTCCCAAAACTGTCGTTCTCTTATGTGTTGTGGACACGAAAAATTCAAGAGGAAAAATAGTAAACTAGTTGTATAAAAAAGAACGTATGATTGCATGTCAGAAATATAAGAACGATGAACATGTTTAAAAAAATTGAACTTGAGAACATTTTTATCGTAAAAAATTTGAGAATTTTTTTATTGTATAATTGGGTCCTAAAGCTAGACCAGTTTTTATATATCATTTGAAAAAGCCGCGTTTTCTGAGCAAAACGTGATTTTCATAACATCTTCATCGTTTTCCTTCGTTTTTTTGAATGAAGAATAAAAAAACTGCTCGGAAGGTCTTAGATGACGATTCAACCATGGACGGTATATGAGAGAACTGTTATTTAAGGCATTTCGAGCAGTTTTTTATTCTTCATTAAAAATCGAAGGAAAACGATAAACCTTTTTTTTAAAATCACGTTTCGCTAAGAAAATTACACTCTTTCAGCTGATATATAAAATTCAGAAAACCGTTTAAAACTTTAGGGCCCAATTCGAGATGTTTGAGAATAATTGTTATGTGCATAACTTATAGTTAAAATTAATCAGAATAAATTAGCAAAGAGAAATTAGAAATATCAATCAGCGGGCAAAATAGACCATAAATGAACTTTATAAAATTGCTAAAATTAATAAAGGAATAAATAAATATTTGAAAAAAAAAAAATCAGTAACAATGTCGAAAATCAACTTGAAAACGTCTAGATTAAGTACAAAATCTTATGAAAATTTTTTTTCAAGAAACTTGAAACCATGCTCCAAAATCAATTGTTTTATAGTGTTCCGCCTGAGTTGAAGGTGTAATATTTGTATATTTTTTTTTAAATCAGCGAATTTTTTGAAATTTTGCATATAAATCAGAATGACTTTCCAAAAGTTTTCTATAAATTTTCAAACATAATCCTAGCTTTTCAAAGTAAAATTATCATGTTACAGACAGTAGCTTCAAAAGTATGTTCAATTTGTGATTCATGATTTTACAAAGGATAATCTTTCTAGTGTTTTTTTTTTTGACATTTGTGTATACATTTTTTCGCTGCGTTGAAAAAGTAACAGTATATTAAAAGGGTGAGTATGGTAGTCTGCATGAGAATAACCTGAAAATGGCACACCGTTATTGAACATCACAATTGAAAATTAAGCAAAACCAAATAATTAATTTAAAAACCTTGACCACGTTTGAGCCTAGTAAATAAGTCTTTATAAAGCAGCATGATAAAAATAATAAGTAGAGTAATTTTAGCATTGTGTAGCTCTATCTGAAAATACAACTCTTGGAAAACGTTTTCCAAAAAATGTATAGATATTTTTAAAATTACAGCGCTCAAATTCAGCCCCTCATTACAGCTGCAAAAAACTCGATACTTTAAACAGGATTATCTCGAAATACTGTTTGTCGAAAAATGACTATTTTTTTTTTATTCTCGCTTGTTTTCCGTCGGTCTAGTTCCGCCACTGTTGTGGCCAATCACCGACGCCCAGGGAGGCGACTCCACACCCAGGACCCTAACTCACGACCCGTTTATTAACGGACCGGCGCCAACGGCTTTACTTCCTCATGCGATGGAAGGCGTGATCCCAGAGATTTTTCGCCTCAGAAAATCTCCCGGTGTCGGCTAGGATTGAATCTAGACCAGTTGGGTTGGTTGTGAGTGGATCACGCCACCTCACAACCATCGACACCTATGTCGGCGGTGGGATTCGAACCCAGGCGTCGAGCGTGGTTGGCGGAGACGTTACCAACTACACTAGGCCCCCGCTCGAAAAATGACTATAGTGATTACGATTGTCGAAAAACTACCTTATCGATTTTCGTTCAGAGAAAAACGTTCCTGTCTGCAGAAAAACGCGAAACTGCGCAAATTGTTCTTCATCAATCTCCTCAAGTATACTATGTGATGGTCCCGACAAGGACAGTTTTTATTGTTCCTGTGGACGAAAATGGCAATGACTGGTTTCAAAAGCTATGAGCATTCTTTGTACAAAATTGGCATGTTGTACTGCGAATAAAGAATTCAGCAACTTCATTACACTTCACTCAAAATATTTCAACGTCAAACAAAGACGGATAATTAGACTTAACAGCAGGGCCGGCGGTTCATGTGGGTAGTATGGGTAGTAGTATCCACTCGGAAAATATCCCTGTGGGTACATACCCGCACGGAATTATCAGACAAACCAAAAAAAAATGTAATGATTTCTATGTTCGAAACTAACAATTGCCGCGCACATATGCGAGCAACCGCTTTTTAATGGATATCGTTGAGCGAGAGTTTATAAAGCTACAGATTTAATGTATTTCTAAGCAATTTGCTATTAAACAATATTTCGATTTCGAAAACTTCAAGAGCTACACGCAAAAGTTGAAGGCTTGTACAATCATTGTGTCTTCCCGATTCGCACAAAAGATGCACAGAAATCGCACAAAAAATGTGTGGAATGCATAACGCAACAGTTGTACTGCGAATACATTGACATAGAATGAAATCGGAATATGTATCATATACCGACACTTTATTTCTCACATCGAGTGTATTAGTGACTGCTGCTCATGGATCAGTGCAAGCAGCAACAACTTGTGAGCTGACTGGCATGCTACTGCTAAATAAACATTTTTAAAGTTAACAAAATAGTTATCAGTAACACCGGTAACAGTTGACACCTCCATGGTTTTTTATTAAATTTTGCGATACGCTTTATATTTCTTATTTTCATAGTCACCACCGATTGAAAAAGTCGAATGAAAATATCAGTCAACACTTCACTTTGAGAAGAGATCTGTAACCTCTGACGTATAAAACCTTATAAAACCCAACAAGCTGCTAAAATGTTGTTGAAAGATTTGGGCATTAACCGCAAAGACGAGATTTATGAGGCCTGGGACAAATGCTATAATATAACATTACAAGACACGAAGCATTGACTGGAAAGTTGGATTTCGGAAATTGGGAAATATTAGGCCATTACGAAGACATCTTATCCTTGGTAAGTTACATGTTCTAGGAATACATGTAAATATAAATACGGCAAGAGAAACACAGTTAGAATTGGGTTTTATAACGTTACCAGGTTTTATATATCATCGAAAAGAGCGTGATTTGTAAAAAAATGATATCGTTGTCCTTCGGTTCTTAAATCACGTTTTAAAACTGCTCAAAATTCATTGAATTTCAGTCCGCCCATATACCAACTGTTATTCAACAGATTTCAAGCGATTTTTTATACCTTATTTAAAAATTAAAGGAAAATAATAAAAATAACTTCCTCAATTATGTTTCATAGTTATTTTAGACAACATCAAGTTCAAGTGTACAAGCATCATTGCCTCCATAGACCTACTTTTTAAACTGTACATAGTTTTCCACCATCAGGATGTGACTCCGTTTCAAAATTCCTTCAAATTTATTTTCACAATATACACTACTGTGACGACAGAATTGATTCGAATGTGTTGGCATTCCTCACGGGTATTAATAAGGAGAACAGTTAATTTTTTTTTTGATTTTTAGTTTTTAGTTATTGTTACTAATGTAAATAAAAAATTGCAGAAAAACATTTCGAACGGTTTAATTTTTAATATCGCATATTATCGCCGAATTTTTTTCACGTAACATAACATTCAACACGCAATCATAACATTAACAATAGAGCTTCTACAAACACTTCCACCAAAAACCAAACGTACCACTCGAGAATTATAAACGAGACTACCATGTTAAAACGCATAATATATTGTGTGTTTTATTTTCCAATGGTTATACATAGTTTTGAACATACACTATTTATACAATAACAATAGTTACAAAGCATTTATTCACATAAACGATGTTCTATCTTCATATTGCTTGTAAAATAACACCAGAGCCTTGGAACCAGATAACGTAGTTGTAAGCGACATGATTGTCACACGACACTCGGATCCAAATATCGACAGCGTCTCCTTTTCCAACAGCAACAGAGGCTTTTGATGTTTCTTCCGCAATATCTTCGGTTCAATTTGGTCCAGTGAGTGACCTCAACTCGCAGCGGACCGTGTCTCAGCTTTCAGAAGGTAGCAACATTAACAGTTTTTGGTATCCGAAGACCTGCGGCTCCAAGAACACGTTTGGGCAGCTCGACAGCACTGATGAGTTCCTTGCGTTTTTTTCGCATATTTAGCCCAATACACAACACATAAAAAAACACAGTACACACAGTTGTACAGTACGGAGTACAGAATAAATATTCATGTATTGAACTTGATTAATTGGCCCTGACGACTCTGTTGATATTGGTTTGGTTTTTGCTTGCGAAAGTGAAGGAAGGGAATATTTTTGCTTTTGTTTTCACACATGAATTGACAATTGCATATGAGAATTCGCGTAGGTGCGAACAGCCTTAAAAATCTCTTTTACTTGTGTCAGGGCCAATTTAATTCACTCGCTAGAAAAACAAGACAGGTCTATAAGAAGGTAAACAAACCTGCAGTCAAATCCTTGTGGTTGCCAGATTTGTTTGCAACCGAATATTTATTGTTAAAAGAGTTGTTATTTTGATTGCATTTCTTTCTGTGCGAGTCTGTCTCAGGCCCATGGCAAGCCACCTGTATTTGTGACTTTATTATATATCATGAGAAACAGTTGAACGTGATTGGCATAAAATGGCAAAAGGTGGCACAAAACAAACACAACTTTACATGGATTATACGGTTGCTACACTAAAAATCATTCCCACGCTCATGCCAAATGCTCTTTACGCATGAATGCTAATAAACAAACCCAATCATTTTTTCATGTCAATCCATATCGGTTTTTGATGGAGTCCACGCTATTTTGATGTATTTTTGCATTCAACGTGTTTTGTCATTGTAATCTGATTTTTATGATAGATATAAGTACAGATGTAAATGAAATCCAATTCGCAGTAACGTGTCGAATTTTTATAGTGTTGTGTGTGTAGATGAAAAGTCATTTATCTTTATGGGGCCGTTCAATAATTACGTAAGCATATCTTTCCACTTTTTCTACTTTTTCTGGTGATTTTGAAAATATACCATCAGACCAAAAAAACGATATTGCATCTTTCACACCAGTTTGGACAAAAGATACTCAGAGAGAGAGAGAGATAAGTGATGAAAAAACCGCCTATTCGGCAACTAGGTTTCACATGTCAGAGGTGCCAGATCTCTTCTCAAAGTGCAATGATGACAAACTTTTTCATTCGACTCGTATACCCAGGCCTTGGACGCGCCCATTCTTTTGTACTGGGTGTTATGTGACTTTTTTGTGCCTCCATATCCATTGCGAACCCACCGTGCTTCCAATATTTTGCTTGTTATTTTTCGGTTATAGAAAAGTTGCGTTTTTTCATAAACCTGCGTATAACTGATTGTGACGGTGGAAGTCCTCAGGAATAATAAAATGCATCACAAAAACCGTGAAAGTGTTAAGTTTTATGATTATCTTCATTTTTTTATACTTTCAACATATTTGAATATTATTTTGTTTACCATACGACGGTTTGTGAGCCACCAGTTAAAAATCACTGTGATAAACCAATTTTGGAGCATCCCCAATTCATTGTTTAGCAATTGAATATGAAAAACGTGTTAAAATAAATATATTCTTCATTGTATCTGATTGCAAAAACTTTCAATGTGTTACCTTTCTTGTTCGTTTGGCTCGGATTTTGATATGTTCGTTTGGCTCACAACATAACTCTTCGCATATCTCTCCCTCTGAGTATTGCTAGCCTGCACATACACTGATTTAAACGGTTTGAATTGGCCCTGACGACTCTGTTGATATTGGTTTGGTTTTTACTTGCGAAAGTGAAGGAGGGAAATATTTTTGCTTTTCACACATAAATTGACAATTGCATATGAGAACTCGCGTAGGTGCGAAAAGCCTTAAAAATCTGTTTTACTTGTGTCAGGGCCAATCAGGCATGGCATGTGAATTTGATAAATGTATTCACGTTACGTGAAAAAATGTTTCCACACCCAATTAATATTTCGATAGTTGGAGACCATCCTAGAAAACACACTAAATCGGTAGCCGCTCATCAGCCGACTATTACCCGCATAATCAATAACCATAAAACGTGCCTAACAACTAGTTCGGGATATAGTCACGACTGTATGGGTTATCATGTAACCGATAATCATGTTATCATGATTATCATCCGTTTTTGGTTATTGATAATGCGGGAAGGCGATTACGTCTTCACACGAGCTCAAATGCAGGAGACTATAAACGTCAACATTTTGCCTACCAATCATCAATTCATCACGGCGTCAATATTTCACTTCAAATGCTTACATAACCTATCTTATTCTTTGAAAGTGCACATTGTACTGTAAACAAATGTTGAGTTCTTGTTTTTCCATCTAAAACAATATTTATTCGAAATAAAGTTTACCGAAAATTTAGAACGTTTACTCTATTTCACTAGTTTTAGGACAAACCAACCAAAAAGTGGGGACCAGGAACGCTGGTACCAGGCTCAATCAGTGGTAGATGGAAAATGTATGGAGTTTGACAGCCACACGAGCCCCTTGCTCAAATTTTAAATTTCATATTCAATCCTCTACTGGCATCAAGTACACTATTCGATTCATAACTACACTTTCTGAACATTTTTGTAAAATCATATTACACATAAGTCGCTTTTTACGTGGGAGATACGTGCCGCGTAAATTCCAGAATCTGCGTAAAAAAACTGCGTAAATTTCGGATTACACACACTTAATTTATCTCGCCAAACTTCCCAACAGCTGATGGACCTCGGCGAAATTTTCAACATATGTCATCAGTATATTTCAACGAACATTCAGCAAATATATCGATCTACCGTAAACCAGCGGGTAATCAATTCCATTTGCCAATGTTCTTGAAAATTTCGCCGAAAACTTGTGGAACATTTCGCTGAATTTATCAGTTGTTGAGTTCTCGGCAAAGAAATATAACTGTGTTCTTCTTAATATAACCAAAAAGCTATTCAACCGGAATATAGAATGGAGCATACGCAGGCGGAGACACAACATGTATTTTCAAACTGCACAAATATCCAACAATTGCTAAATTTAAATAAATGCGTGCTCCGTTTATAACCCACACTGAGTGATATCTTGTGATATCCAAAGTTGAATAATATGACGCCATGTCAAAACTTTTCATAGATACAATTATTCCAGTCGAAGGGTCTTTTTCAATATCTTAATCGTTTGTTCTTGTTACATTCTGAATCACTAATTCTTTTTTTAAAAGATCTTATGTAAAAAAATATCGTTGATTGAATTTCACTATGAAATTAAAAATTCGATCGCTTGATTCTAAAACCAACAGCTAAGAAATCGTGCTGTTGGTTTTAGAATTGAGGTTTTAGAGTCATAACGGATTTGGTAGCTGCGGTTGTCATTTGCGGATCTACCACCGCCGACCAATTCTAATTTTTTACCGCTCAGGCAATAACTAATGATATAAAAATTATGCATTTACATAAGTTGTAACTTATAAAATTCTTAAGCGTTTTTCTCTCAGTGTATGCTACGCTGTTTTTCCTGTTAACTGCCAACACTGGATTCACTTTTCAGTGTACTCATACACCCTGCTTTTATGTCATCTTGTAAACAATTGTAAAGTGTAAACATGGACTTCTATCCTTTCTATTACCGCAACCAAATGGTTCATGTTTTTGAGTCAATAATTCTATTTTGTCAAAGAAGATACAACACACAAGATAACCTGCCGGCTCGAAACAAGATTCTTTGATTGTGACTAGTGATCAGATAACACTATAATGAAGGTAAGTGAGAATACAATTTTTATCTGATGAGTAAATAACTGGAATAAACACCATAATTCTGTTTCCTTTTTGATTCACTTAAAGGAACCCTATGAAATGCTCAGATGCTGTCGATTCAAAAATTACCCACAAGAAGTTTCCTATTGGGGTGCAATCCGAGGAAGCAGTACAGGAGCAGCCAGCAGCTACACTGTCATCATCTTGGAAGGATGAGCTGCCGGTCGTTGACATACAGTTCAATTAGGTTCTTTCGGCTGCAGATTGAAAAACTAGAGAAAATTCGCAGCAAAGAGTTGCGGGTTACTCGGGAAGCGTTAAATTTCATGTGGCGGTGTCGGGCGGAATCTTTTCGCTTCTCGTTAGGAATAAATTGCAGATTTAAAAAATTTCTGCGAAACATATTAGTTTGTATTTAACTAGGATATTGAAGACAAGAACATTCTGGCACCCTTTGATTCCTTCTTTTCGACGTCTAAAATTTCATCCCAACATTTTTCAACGCAGCTTCTAAGTTTCAAAGCAACAGAAAATCAAGAAAAAAAAATTATCTTAGGTTCATAAATACGCCAACAAACTTGAGTCCAATGCATCATCATCCTTTTCACCTGTTTGGTCGTTGTGCCGTTTTTTCTTTGGTGTTGGTTTTCTCTGTGGTGGATTTCGTTTTATCCGGCTCACCTTGATTATGGGCAGTTTCGAGGGCTTTAACAAATTGTTACAGGTCGCCACTGGTTGCGCCAGCAACTGCTTCTGCTTTTAGTTGAAAGTGCTAAACTACTGGACCAAGTTGACCAGATTGCGGGCACTGATAAACATAGATAGGGCTTGCTGAAATTAGGGTGATGATAAAGTTTCCTTGAACTGTTGCTTAAAATAAAAAATACTTGGAGCCCTGAGTTGACAGCTCTCTTGGCGTTCTGAACGTTCATTGTTGTCGGAAAGTTTATTTTCGCTGATGTCAGTCAGTTCAACCAAACGCATATGAATAAAATCAACGAAATCATAGTTGAATGCAATTTTTTTGAACACAACCAATATCTTTTTTATTTTTATTAACTCAATGTTGTTTTTGAATGATCTTGTTCATGGGATTGAATCGATCAGGTAAAATTTTTATTAAGCTAATCAGTAAACAAATTACCAATATTGATTACTGGTTACACTGCGTCGACGAAAGCAGCCTTCTGGAAAAACATTATCAATACCAGTACAAATCAACATGACGATACTAACACCAGTTGAATTTTTCTAAGTGTAGTAGTTTGGAGCTGCCAAATACATTGAAAAGACGCAAGAGCATAAATTGCGTTATACCCAACACGCAATCATTGTACTGGTTGCAAATCACATCAACAATTGTACTGAAAACACACAATTTTGTACTGGTTTCGCAAAATCCAACTTTTGCGTGTACTCTTGTGCTTTTTTTTCATTGGTCAAAAAATTAGACTTTCTCTACTGTAATACCCCGTTCACACTACACCGCATATCACCTGACACCAGGCGATTCGTGCTATCGATACAATCGAGCTGTCATCGGATATCACCTCGGCTTCATGATATAGCGGATATCATGTTCGAAAACCAATAAAAACTAGATTTGCAGCAGTTGGCATCACGGCCAAAAGACATTCGACGCAACCTTACAAATTTCGAAATTAGTGGTGCATGCGAAAAAGAAGGAAATATTCTTGCTCTTGTCATCCCGCAAATTTTGACAATTGCATATGATAGTTCGCGTTGGTGCGAGCCAACTAGCTGACATCTGTGTCCTAATTACTTTGCTCTTGTTGTCTTGTTTTTGCCTTAACCTGTTTTTGTTTGCATCTCTTTTCAATTAACAAATCAAGTGTCAAACCATATCATCTGACTGTAGTGTGAACACCCGAGTGTGATATCCGATATCATCTGAGAGATATCAGGTGATATGCGGCGTAGTCTGAACAAGGCATAAGTGAAGCCTTACCAGAAGTCCACTTAATTTCAAATTTTGGATGGAGATTTTTCGCGAGGAGACAAAACTGTTGAGTCTTGAGTTTGCATTAAAATATGCACAAAAATTGTGTAATTTTCATGGGTTTACCTTTATATGCACTAACGAAACAACCCATGCAGCATCAATCATAGTAACCCTTGAGTCAGCATGAATCTGGAATCTACTTCATTCAGAAGTGTGCGCATTTAAAGAACGGTAGCCCGCCACGTCAAAAACGGATATCGTGTGACACTTTGTGGACGCCGGGTACGCACATTTTGGCCTCTATAATATCCTGTCACAATTTGACAAGAATCAAAGCATCGAACAAAAAACCGGTTCCGAACGGCCGATGACCCTGAGCGATAAGAAGCTTTAAAGAATGCTTGGAGGAAAACCGAGGAAAAAGTGGCTACATCGCTGCGTGCGCTTGGTCGGGAGCAGGGGCGACTCGTCCATAGGTGCAACCTGTGCATTGCACACGGGAACTCCATGCAAAAAATATATTTCAATCGCAAATTTATATTAATATTTTATTGGTTTTTAGTTTCACTTCCAAATAGTAACAAATAGAATGATTTGCATGATTACGCGGCCTTGATTGTGATTACCTCCTCAAACTGCGGTTTTCAAAATCTGTAGTTGAACAGGTAGGTTCAAAAGCCACGAGTCACCCCTGGTCGGGAGCTTGGTGCCATCGGCCAAACTGTGGAAATTACCTGGCAAACATGGATGGCAACGACCGGCAGGGCACTTCGTATTTTACTTTCTCCCCGAAGGAAGTGAGCTCCGAGGTGAAGATTATTTGACACACCAAATTCCCCAAGAAGGTGCTGCTGTAGCTGACAATCAGCGAGAAGGGGATGTCAAAACTGCTGACTGGCCGTGAACGGGTAAATTTATAGAAAGAAGTGCCCGCTGAAAGTTGCGTCGTTCATCAAGAAATACCATAAGGGCGACAACGCGATGTACACACGGCCCACTACTCGAAGCAAGCGTTGGAGAAGATGGTTTGACCCCTAGATGGCCCCATCTAGAGTTTCTGGGGAAACTGAAGCGTAAGATCTGCCCCAACAATTTTGTCTCGAAAATTGAAAATAATGCATGTTTTCGTCCGCCAAGGCGATTTTTTCTGGTCAGCTACCCACTTGAGAAAATAGTGTGACGCCGGCCCTGCTTCACAGCAGCACCAAGTCTGTCGCCAGTCAACACGAAATGATCTATTTATTTTTCGTATATACATTTTCAATACGGAATAAGACGTCTTTGCGTCTAACGAAACACAGAGAATGATATAACTTGAAAATAAGGCGGAGCCACTTACATGAGTATAAAATAATTATCACTACAGCATGCGACAGAGATTTTTTTTTTGAACACTTGTACTATCAGAAAACTATACCTTCAAACTTTCCTCATGTTTCCTATATGTTTTGATTTTTTTTCTTCCTAGATAACACCAGATCTCGATGTTTTAAGCTTTTAACACTTGGCATCAACAATGTTTTCGATACCGACAGTTTTATGAACTTTTAGTACCTGTGAATTTTGCATCGGTCAAACAAGTGAAGTTTCGACCGCTTTAAGGCACGTGTCACCGAAGTCTGATTGAGCTGACATTTTGCATGACAACTTTTTTCGAGCAAATGAAACTTTGCGCCCTACTTTTAGACAGAATTATAACATTGAATTTCTAATGCCACCATAATATATAACCATTTAACGAATAAAAAATCGATTCAAAATAAAAACTTGAATAGGTACTCCTCGTTACTCAGATAATTTGAAGATCGATAGCTTGATAGTGGAAACACACAAGTTCCATTAGAAAATAATGAATTTAGGAAGAAACTTGAAAACAGAGAAAAATCAATGTTGAAGTAAATATAACTTGAGTAAATTACTTTGAATTATAATTATCAAGTGATGGTATACGAACGTGTCTTTCAGAACGGAAAGTAAGCACTAGAATAGTTACAAATGTTCAACAACTTTAGCCGTTCGTACCGAAATAACAAATAATTGCAACAATAAATTGGGTATTTTTGCTTCAGTTAATTTTGATGTTGTACTATATATGTAAATATTGAAACAATAAATTGTCATTTTTCCATCACAACGGGGAAGAACATAAGAGAATATTTCGATATATATTTATGTGTAGAGTAAGATTCGTTGTGATTGTGAACATAATCCAATATTTACTGAGTGATTACAAAACACCGAGAAGACAATTGAAATAATACCAAACACAATTTTCTTTTAGTGCGAGATTTGAGAGTGGAAGACTCTACAGAGATTATATTGCTTGTTTTGGGCTGTTCGTCAACATATGTCAGCGTCGATGTTGGTAGTATATATTTCATGTTTCTTTTTTCAAGGATGTATGAATAATTAAATCAAAACCATCTGAATCCAGCCAGCTACTCAGCGATGACAAACACATGGACACCTAGAAAGCGGGAAACAATGTGGGGAAGCCATAAATGCGTGAAACGATTATCCGTTCCGCACTTTTTCGCTAGAATGTTTGCCCCTCGTGTGTTTGGTTCGCGTGCGAAGCCTGCTAAAATTGCTGCATAAACATGCTGAGCGATCCTTTTTGTGTCCAGTCCACGCCCGGTGCAACATCATTGTCAGTCAGTGAAGGTCTCGAAACATAAAAGGAGAAAGAAGGTCACCATGTTATACCAGCTAGGCAGGCAGGTAACACAGGCATCTGTAATCTCTTTCACTTTGCGATTGGTTCTACTGGAACCAACATGGACGAGTTGAGTTGAGTTGAGTTGAGTTGAGGCACCATCGGTTACACTTTTGGTTTTCTCTTTGTGAAACCGTTGATCCGTTGAGGGATAAAAATAAATAGGCATTGCAATATTGTGGCTCCTGTCTGCGGGAAGAAGGCAGCGAATAAAGAGAAAAGGTTTCACTTTGGTTAGCGCTGTTAACGCAGCGAAACAGTGACAAAAACAAATCCGTCAGCACTCACTGGTGGCTTTCGATGATTTACGTATTCAGCGCACAGTCGATTCTGTAAATCTGTTGTGGTTATGGGTTTATCAGCTTTGTCGACATGTTAGTATATAGACTGATACTTGGAATTTCTGTGTTTCTGTTTCTGTCAGTTTCTGTGTTCTTCTGTCACCTGATTGGACAATCAGCTAATGCATAGGATTTACTCGAGTTGATTCTTATCATTGCTCTAGGGGTATCAGACAGAATAGGCAGATCCAATACCAAATTGTATTGGCCTTTCGCTAAGTAATGAACTATATGATATCAAATTTTGCCTTTAATTTGATCAGTAAATACTATAAGCTGTACTAGGAACTTTCAGCATGATGTTACATTCAATGGCAACACCCAAATTAAATTTTCTCTTACGAAGACATTCCACGTTGATTCGTTGTAACAAGTAACAAGACTCAATTACATACGCAAACAATTACTTCTCTTGTCTTACATAATAAATCTCCACTTACCTCGGGAGCATCATCCACCTTCTCCTCGTTTTCCTCCTTGCTGCTGGCCAGTAAATTGGCGGCCGAAGCTGGCGTATTCGCTTCGAACAGAGCCGAAGGATCTCCGCCAGCATCCCGGTATTTTTCTACGTCGCTGAGCAGCCGTTCCAAATATTCCACGTACAGTGTTTCCTGTTCTAGCTCTTTGGTAAGTTCGGCAATTTTTATCTTGTGTCTCGCCAAACTGGCACGGACATCTTGCTCCCAGGCGTCCGAGAGTGAACTCTGCGGGAACCGTTGAACCCACATTCTCTGGAAATCACTGAACACACTCATGATTTTTTAAGCACTGCCGTCTTCCCGTTGCACTTTTATTGCGTTGCTATCATCTAATTCTGCGTGTATTTTCGCATTTGTTTGACAAAAAAAAATCTTCCAATGTCAGCACATATTTATAAATGGTAAACAATTTGCCATACACTTTCGGAAAATCGAATCCGAGGTGGTCACGCACGAGCACACACTAGAAACTTTTCTGAGAAACGTAAACATGCATACACACAACACTTGATAAACCTCGCATGTCAACTTCCAGAAAGACCGCTCCCCGCGTTTTGTTTTCGATTCCAATTTTTCTTACAGAGACAACCGGAAACAAAACAGGCCATATACCCGGCACACTTTTTATTTGCTTTGATTTTCTGGATTACACCAACACTGTAGCGGAACAAAATATCTTCCTCGCAAGTACTACAGAAATGCACAATTGGAATCAATATGACTTTGGAAGCACTGTTCGACTGTCATCACCGTTCCTAACTTCTACTTCTAGTGTGAAAAATTAATCACTGCGTATCCACACTCCTCGTTCCGTGCACGACGAAGACTACGACGGCGAACACTGTCATTGGTGTATACTCAAGAGCACTTCAAGTGAGCAACATATTTTTTTTTGCTTAGTCGTTTCTTTCAGCGAGTTTCTCCCGAATGTAGTAGGCGAAATGCATACACTACTCTCTTCACATGTTTCCATCGACCGAATGGGCCTCAACTCTTCAGCCATACGCCCTCGCTCCATGCGCATACTACCAGCATGTTGCCGAGTTATTCACCAACCACTCCTTGCACTGTCCTCTTTCAGGTTTTTTTTTCTTCTACTTTTCCGTTTATATGACGATGATCTGCAAGTAGAAAGAAAAGAATGGCATTTAAAAAAAAATCTAAGCTAAACCTGGTCGCGTGCACTCAATACACGAGCACCACAGCCACAGCCAGACCAGAGAACACCAGTGAGCTCCTCTTCCCGGAGGCCAATTTGCCAGACATACGGAATCGATTTTCCGACCTCCACCGCACCGGGTACCGCCTCTCACGGGCTGAATGGTACTCATAATGCACTGCACTGTGTACTATTGCTGCTGTTGCTGCTGCATTGGATTCGTCTGGCTCTTTGCGAACAGTACAGTCATGCACTGCATATTATGTGCTGCCGAGTCTAACCCGAGCAAAAATTTTTGGCGAAAAAAGGTCTCAAATCAGATAATGCGATAAAAATGCGTAGTCTAACAAAAAAATATTTGTCGACTTTGTCGAAACTTATTCCGAAACTTATGATTTTCAATTTTTGAACACAGGTTTCTTGAATGTAATTTTTGTCATGGCTTATGGAAAATGAAATCATGACAGAAACATATTCCGGTTTTTGAGTTGTATCGATTTGAAACCGAGTATTTGAAGCTCATTCTAATTTTCACCTGAACGGACGCAATAATAAATAATAACAATTTAATCGCAGGCAAAAGTGACGGACAAACGATAAGACCAACGCTCATCAAATCATGACAAAATAAAAAATACTTATTGAAACATGAATAAAATCAAAGGTTTTTTTTGTGTTAAAAAAAACAAGCACTACAGGAATTATTATAACATTAAAACCCTGCCCTTCTTAATAATAAAAAGCAAAAAATGAGGCTAACCACTAATTACATATAATGACAAACTTTTTCGCTTAACCCCAATCATTCATACTTGAATGTCTAATCATTGTTTCGGATAACTTCCTGAACTCGACATAATTGACGTTTCTAATTTTTTGCGATAGACCAATAATATATTTTGAATTATTCCTTGGTCGGTTGGTTGAGCAATCGATGTAACATATGTTGTTCGCAGCAGTTAACAATAAAACTGCTTTAGGGTGAGATAGGGTGGGTAGAAACTCACGACCTTGAGGAGCATACTATTCTTGGATCTAATCACTGAAAAGTTCCCGATTTTTCTTGGCATTGCAGATCCTCGGTAATCCAATGGAATCATTAAATTTTTCAAGCGTCTTGGCTTTTTTTTAGTTTTCAAAAACCAATAACGGCGATTTTTGAGTCCCAAATACGTTCGTGCATGGCATGAAAGTTGACAGATTTTCGTCAATTTTAATTAACAATTTTTAATTTTTTTTTAATTAATAATAAAGAATATTTCTGAATCAATTTTTAATTCTTCCTGAATAGCCGTTCTTCAGAATAATTTTCTGTCAGACTTTCAAAGATTGATAACAAGTTCAACTTAACTGTTTAACTGGCGAGAAAGTATTTGCAATTAAATTCCCTGATATTACTTGCAATATAACATTAATACACATTTTCACATTTTCAGCATTCAGCACACAAAAAAAATGCATCGCAACTCTGGTCTCCCAGTGAAAAAACTGTTCGCAAGAATATGAAACCAAATAATAAAGGTACCGCATTGGCCTTTTACGCCAAAAAAATTGTTTTGGCGGTAAATAGCCGGTAAAAAAAGAATCGCGTCTCGGATGAAAAATTATCCCTGACTGTTTTTCAGTTTTCCCTGATTCCCTGATTATGGTATTTTGGCCTACATGCATATTTTGGCCCACCCGGTAACATTTTACGCATTTTATCTGATAAATTCAATGAATATTAGAAAAATATGCATGCAACATTGAATAACACACCTGAGAATCATACTACACTATGATTTTCGGCGAAAAACTGGCTTTAGATAGTGTTATTTTGGAATTAGTTCATACATATTCAAAGTCATGACTGAGTCAACCCAAAGTCAAGAGGAAGTGGTAACATACAAGTCAACGTCCGGAAGCTATTGTAACAAATATGTATGCTTTTGAAACAATTCGTTGTTGTAGTAACATCAATAAAATATCATAGAAACAGTTTGTATACTCTAACATGTTGGAAAAAGTGGTTAAACGCATGGCCGAAATATGTTTGCCTCTTTCTGAAGGCTCATTTCAAGATGGCTTGACAAAGTATTTTTTTTTAATCCTTTTAGCACCAATATTTAGTGGTTAATTTGTGGTTTCGAAATCCAATTTGTGGTAATATGTGATTGAGTAATTTCTGAGAAATTTTCAGAAAACTGAGTCAAGCCATCTCTGAAAATGATTTCGCTACAAATGAATCGGACAACGATGATAAATACATCAATCGAAAGCTCTTAATTTGTGGTTCACGAAAATGTAGTTTTTGTAGGCATAGTTCATATTAAAATAATTAAAAAACTATTATTTAAATTTTTGAACATTGTTTACCTCTTGTTGTCAACACCGACCGTACGCGGCGTTGGATGAACATAGTACTGGCACCTGCCGATGTTAGTGCGGTTAGTGCTTATTTAGAGTTAGTGCGTTAGTGGGTTATCTAGAACATATCGACATACGTTAATATACACTAAGGTCGTTTTTTACGCGGGGGATGCGTTCCAAATTTGTATGGGCCCGCGTAAAAAACGACTTTTTTGAGTTGCAAATATAACAAAGAAAACCGTCCTAAAACGTTAAAACCTCGTTTGAATACGATAGTCGCCAATCTAGAGACAATTTAATATTTGAAATTTTGAGTATTTACACCGAAAATTGCGATTTTTTTTAAAAACTGATATATGATCACTCGTGGCCTAAAACGGAAAACGTGATTGCAATGAGGTTGATATCTTGTACCGTTTTTGAGTAATGGAGGAAAGCAACCCGCGTAAAAAAAACCGCGTAAAAAGCGACCTTACTGTATACGACATACAGTTGTCGCTGCCGTTGAAAGCATATTCCTGAGACGAGAAAATATCGATTTTTAATTCTAGTCAGGACTCACACCTTTGGGCATTTACCATGCGTTTCAACCATTCCCTACAGTTCTAAGGCCCATTCCCAACCTTAAGGCATCATTCCAGTTTCTAAAATACCCAACAGTCGAATTCAGTTGCGTAGTTGGTTACCAAAATATTATTATATTTATCGAAACAAAAAATTGTTCTTTATTATTATCAGGCTGTGATTTATTCCAAGAGTTAAAACGTATGTGCTAATAGATTTTAACATATAATAGATTTTGTATGAGCAGGACTAGATCACACCCCTTGGTGTATTAATTTAGGTTTTTTTTTTCAAACTATCGGTAAACGACAAAACTACATTTCCGGAAATGATTCGCCCGAAGATCGAGAAAATTACGCTTGCATGTCTACGTAAAACTTCATTTATTTAGAGAAAATTTACGTAAAACGGAGGCTTGTCAACTACAAATATCTGCTAATTGATCAATATTTGCATTTCGCAGCAAATCTGCACATATAGTATCCCTGCTGTTTACATACTGTTTCACCTAGACACACTCAGAGGAAGAGATTCGCGGTGAAAAAAATCGCCAATTCGGCAACTGGGCTTCATATGTCAGAGGTGCCAGATCTCTTCTCAAAGCGACTAACAATGTCAATGTTGACTAACATTCGACTTGTATAATCGGTGGTGACGGTGAAAGTCCTTAAGAATAGTGAAGTGTTTCACAAAAACTGTTAAGGTGATATATTTTATCTTTATGTTTAATTTTATACACCTTCACTTATTTTGTTACCTATACACAAGGTTTATTGAACTCCGGGTAAAAATCACTCACAGCATTCTTAATTCATTCATTGGCAATAGAACAAAAAGTCGTATAGAAATAAACACGTTCTTTTTTGTACCTGATTGCAATACCTCTCAATGTGGTGTTACCTTTCTTGTTCGTTTGGCTCCAATTTTGACGGTTCGTTTGGCTCACCGCATATCTCTCCCTCTGAGTATCTCTAGTTTCACCATACTCATCGCCATCACCAGCGCCGCGTACGGTCGGTGTTGACAACAAGAAGTAAACAATGTTCAAAAATTTAAATAATAGTTTTTTAATTATTTTATTATGAAGTATGCCTACAAAAACTACATTTTCGTGAACCACAAATTAAGAGCTTTCGATTGATGTATATATCATCGTTGTCCGATTCATTTGTAGCGAAATCATTTTCAGAGATGGCTTGACTCAGTTTTCTGAAAATTTCTCAGAAATTACTCAACCACAAATTACCACAAATTGGATTTCGAAACCACAAATTAACCACTAAATATTGGTGCTAAAAGAATTAAAAAAAAACTTTGTCAAGCCATCTTGAAATGAGCTTTCTGAAGCAAACATATTTTGGCCATGCCAAGTTTTGACATTTCCCTTGGTTACCGTTACTTCCTAATTTATCACATAGGTAATTACTTCCTAATTTATCACATTTAACGATATGAAATTAGATGAGAATGTCTGTCTAACCGCTATAAGCCGAATCATTTCATTTTAAGATGCCTAAAATTTACAAAAATTCACAGCAGAAGGATGTTCTCCTCAAACCCACTATTTTTGCTCTAAAAGTACCGATAATGATCTTAAATATAATTAGTCCGAACTATTTCCATACACGTCTGTAGATATAAAGGTGGGCCAAAGTAAAAATTTGGTGGACCAAAATATGTTTTTAGTACTTCGTAGAGATTTTGATATTCCTAGGATGTTTTTCAATATATTGCATTGTTGAACGGTGTATATTAAAATAGACACTCAGCTTTTAACAATGGTATAAAAGAGTAGTATTTATGTTGAAAAATTGTGTTTGTTTTTAATGAACTGTGAGAACACTTCCCAAAGCTGGCCAAAATACCCCCGTTACCCTATTCCCTGACTTTCCAGGTTTTAGATATCCTGCTTTTTACTCTTTCCGGTTACGCAGTCATTTGAAAACAAACATACAAACAAATTTGTCATTTGTTTTATCTTAAGCAAATCTTGAGTAAAAAAAGAGATCGTTGAACTATGAAAGAATGATACAAGTATCATAAATGATTTTGAATTGACTTCTGTAGTATAGGCATGTGTATTCTTTATTTATTTATTTATTTTCTGTCACAAAATGTCACAATAATCGAAACCCCCTCCCCCTCCCCTGAATGCCTGACATCATTAATGAATGGCCCCTTATGAGCTTCGACAATACTTTAAAATTATTTTTTATCATTTCAAGCCTTGAGAAATTTCAATAACTGTTTTTAAGCTTTATTACTGATTTTAAGCTTAATTAGTGATTATTCAAAAAATACATATAAAAAATTAAAATTATTTACACCAATTTGGAGTTGAATTCAAATATACTTGTGGAGAGAGAATTTCATTTGAATTTTTTTCAGGATTTCTTTTTTTGATTTCTCGGCTGACCGGCATTCAGCAATTTTAGCTAAATTTGTTTTTTTTTCTCATTTTTGACTTCATCGCGCATAATCAATAACCAATACAATACAACAATACGGTTTAACGATAGCCCGTACAGTCGTGACTATATCTCGAACTAGTTGTTAGGCACGTTTCATGGTTTTTGATTATGCGGGATGTTCCTCTTGCTAATTTCAAACTGAGTTTTCAATTGATGTCATAAAAATGTTTTTAATTCAAAATATCTAGTTTCCGTGATTTCCGGTAACCTAGTCATATTCGTTTTGAGCTGAATATAAGAGTTTTTAATGTAATTTAAGCACATTTTTGACCTCGACTAGAGATTTTTTTTCTTGCCTTTCCTAGATCTGGGAAGTTATAATTTGATTAGGAATCAGTTTTTTGCATTTCTTAGCCTAATTATTACTTATTTTCGGTTCTCAAACACATATTTTTTATATTACAAAAATAATTGAAGATCGCTTTTACTTTTTCTGAATTCCGTTTCAGAATTTATTTTATGTTTATGTAGTTAATCTTCTACAGGCACAATTTTATTGCTACTTTGAAGCAATTTTTTGAGACCGAACCGGCTCAACAATTCCAGAATTTTCAAAAAAAAATTATTTACAATAATGTCGATAAAAATTTTATTTCTATTTTATGCCATCTCTTTCCCTTCGAGAATGTTGAAAAATGGTAAGGGAAAAAAATGTTCAAGCCGTTTTGCTAATATTATTGGTTTTTCGACAGTGTAGAGAGTGGCTATGTATCTCCCAGTTGGTCTCGAGGTGCGATGCTGGTCTAACAAGCTAGTCGTCGTAGGGTCGAGTCTCGGCTCGGGAAAGACTATTGGTGTCAGTAGGATCGTAGCGCTAGCCCCGCAATTGTCCTGTATACTAAAAACAGTTGGCTGCGAAGTCTGTGTATAATAAACAGAAGGTCGATTTCCGAATCGGAATGCAAGGCTTTGCTTTGCTTTTTTATAGGGTGGCAATGCACAGTGGTCCCATAAGGCAAAAGGTGGATTCCATAGCGCCTTTAGCCTTCATTCTAGTTTATTAGTATCTTCGGAACAATAGTTTCAAGTAGGGAGCTCGGATGGGATGTCCTATCGCACCCACCTTATAGTCCGGACCTGGCACCGATTGATTACCAGGTCCATGCAAAACGCTCTTGGTGATACTAAGTTGGCCTCAAAAGAGGCTTGCGAAAACTGGCTGTTCTAAATGGCAACATGTTTGCGAACAAAATGGCGCAAGTTAGACTTAAATCGGATAATTCTAAGTATGTTGAATAAAGCGTCAAATTTCGATCAGAAATACGATATTTCTTTTGCCCCAACCCAAAATTAAAAAACTAACTTTTTTGTGTCAAGAGATTATTATTTATTTATTTGGCATTCCGTCATGACATAGCCTGATACACAAAGTTTCTCGAATTCACTCGGTTAATAGCTGTTGCTCTCCAATCCCTGGGACACCGTGTGCTCTCCGCCAGATCTCGCTCCACCTGGTCAACCCATCTTGCTCGCTGCGCCCCTGGTCGTCTTCTTCCTGCCGGGTTCGAGGCAAACACCATCTTCGCAGGGTAGTTGTCCGGCATTCTTGCAACATGCCCAGCGTATCCGTCCAGCTTTAGCCACCTTTTGAATACTGGGTTCGCCGTAGAGTTGCGCGAGCTCATGGTTCACCCTTCGCCTCCATATTCCGTTCTCTTGCACGCCGCCAAAGTCGTCCTTAGTATCCGTCGTTCGAAAACTCCGAGCACTCGCAGGTCCTCCTCGAGCATTGTCCACGTTTCATGCCCGTATAGAACAACCGGTCTTATGAGCGTTTTGTACAGGTTACACTTCGTACGGGGGTTTAGTCTGTTCGACCGCAATTGCTTGTGGAGCCTTCCGACAAACTCGTCGACTACCTCGAACTCATCGTCGTCGATCGTAATACTACTGCCTAAACGATACTTCGTTTAAGACGTATTTATCTGCAACCCAATCCTTGCTGCTTCGCGTTTTAGTCTAATGTTCTGGTCTTCCACCGCCTCAGTTGTTCTGCCGACAATGTCCATGTCATCAGCAAAGCAAACGAATTGACTGGATTTGTTGAAAGTCGTACCCCGCATGTTGATGTCCGCCGTTCGTGTTAAGAGATAGAGGAATGATTTATTCAGCAAAGTTTTAGAACGTGCAAAAATATGAAGCTTTGTCCAACAAACAAAATTCCTATCTTGATTGGGTACAGAGTTACAGAGTATTTTAAATAAAAGTTATTGAAAAGTTAGTTTTTTTACCTAAAATTTTGGTGTTTGACCTTTTAAAATGGTAGTGTTGCTGAGTCATGGCTGAACTCTCAGTAAATTGAGGCCCGATAACATGAATTACCGAGCTCGAGCATCATTTTTAAGTGCGTACGCTAGGCCGACACGTTCGTTACAATTTTAAGTTTTAGGTAAAGACCTAAAGACTTCAAAGAATTTCAAAGTTTAGAAGACAAGACGAGCAAATTGTTGTATTAGGGAACGCGGGTGAAACTTGGCTGGTGACAGCTGAGTGACAGATGAGCAACTCGTCCAAAATCCAGCCGACTCGTCATCTGTAATAGGAGCCTTTGTCCAATTTAAGTTAATATATGAAACCTGATTGGAATCACTCTTGGCTTTTCTGGTCTTTGAAATATTTTTGAATGGTTTTAAGTCTCAACCTTTCCTACACCTTGCTAGTTTTTGTTAGCGATTTGTAGCCTAAGATTCAAATCTTGTTCTGTTTTCAAACATCCAGGTGAGCAAAGCCCAGCTATATTTAGCCTGTGACTTCCTGTGTCGTCTCTCTCATCCGAATTTTTCGGTTTGACATTAAAATTACCGTTTTTTTCAGTTCATTTTAATTTCCCGATTCGCTGGCCACCGTGTTGAAAGAATCGATTACCTGAAAATATGCTTACAACTTTTCTACGCTAGATCTCACCACTGCTGGGTTAATTCATGTTTCCATATTTTTTATATATCTCAAGAACGTGATAAAATCGAAATACTTGTGGTGATAAATTCGAGAGTGATAAAAACAAAGAAAATGAACCGTGATAAAATCAACACGTCACTGTATTTGGATGTCTAATCATTGTTTCGGATAACTTAACGTACTCGGCGCGGCCTGATTTCAACTAGGCACGTGCTGTACTGTGATTTGCAGATTCCATATCCAATATACCGTGCGTGAGGCGCCCTAATTCTGCATGGCTCCTAATTCTGCGCATTTCGTATGAAAATGCTGATGCCGTTTAGTAATAAAGGAAACATAAGCAGAAAGTCGTATATAGGAAATCATTTCCAAACATCGTTTTTAAGAATCTTAATAATTTTAATACGAAGTGCTCAGGCGGCTAAACGGTCATTTATTTTTTAATTTCAGACCACAGATCATTCCGCCTTTGTTCACCAATCCAGGGTTCAATACAGCCTAGATGATCTTTAGAAAAATTTAGTCAAGCTTAGAGATGCTTCTGAAGAAGCACAAGATTTTTTTTGGACTCCTATCAACAAACTGCTTCTTCGCAAACTGGCATTGAACTATTCTGCAACTCACAGGCAAGCTTAGCTCATCTCTTATCTTCGAAGCCGCCTCAATTGGACCAAAATTGAACAACCATTTGATATGATCGTCATTTTTAGCTGGGATTTTTCAGGCCAGACGAGGTTGGCGAATTGTCAAAAAACGACGCTAGCTGTCGCGAACGGTTGACGGTAAGTACACCCAATTGGAGATTTTGGTAGACTGTTTTGAAGTAGAATACTTCTCTCAGGAAGTTCGGCTACATAGGGATGTGAAATGAAAATCTAAAACCGAAAAAAGTGAAAAATATGTCCAATTTCAAATGCTAATGAATCGGTTTGTATTCGATGGATTTCCTTCGTTCTTGCAGCAATAGATTGGAAAATCTTCTAAGATTCTTCCCAAAATAAGATAATTGTAATTTTATTATTCACACTATTGTACTATTGAAAATAGTCATGCCTTGTCAAAACGAAAAATTCGACCTCTGATTGGTCGTTATATGCTTGCTTCCCAAGCACGGTCGACAGGATCATATACCTTGCAATTGAAAACATGCTATTTGGCCTATATAAGAGCCTGTTTCAGCCGGAGCCGCTCACAATAGTTCTAGACAGCGACAACAGCAGTCGTCCTTCCTTAGCAGCAGCACTAGCCCTGTGGTTGGTCACCACGTCTCAGGAGCAGCGCGGTTTTTCTCAGCGTGTGTCGCCAGACTGCCATTATTCCCCCCGTGTTGGGGCAGCATGATGATTGCCATCAGGAAATCCAATTTTGGAAATCAAAATGCCTTTTTCAAGGCAAATAAACAAGTCATTGAAGGTTAATAATTTTTGTCAACGCAAGCAAGCATTCTGTGTTGCATCCTAGCAATTTAAATCTGTCGCACCCGTCCAATTCACTGAATATAAAATATCTTCCACAGTGCATGTTGTCCGTGTATCTTGATTCCCCCAATGTTAGGGCAGCTCAAAAGTTGTAATCAGTATTCGATTTTGTACCGCAAAATGCTTTTTTCAAGGCAAATAAACAAATAATTGAAGGTTAATAATTTTCTGGCATCAACACAAGCAGACATTCTGTGCGGGACGCAATCAAATTCTGTTGTAGTTGTCTAATTTTTACTTTTACTTTATTTATTAAACCCCCCACTGTAGGGGCAGCGCAAAGGCTGCGATCAGCATAACCAACCTTGAATAACAAACTGCCCTGTTAGACCGCATTCATAAAGACAGTTAGTTCGACTATGCAGAGCTAATATGAAGTCGATTCAATCAATCAGCATAAACAGAATTTCGTCGTCTCTCAGCTGCCAAGTTGCAACATGATGCAACACGCAACAGCGAGCAAACGAAATCGCTTGATGTTACAAACCGCAATAAGATACGGGTTAAAACCGTTGCGTGTGTGAGAGCACCATCGGTGTTTGTTCTCTGGATACAAAAATCAAATGCGAATTGTGGAATAATTCGTCTAAAGAACATAAAGAAATGGTAAACCTGAACTGAAAGGCGTGGCCTATTACGTAGCACCCTTCGGCTATAAAAGAGTGTTTCTGGGAAAACTAGCTATATTCATTAGTCGGAAGGTGAACTGGATGGACCGTCCACAACGTTGACAGCAGTAACAGCAGATATGGGCACTCAGCAGTAACAGACCATAGCAGCGGGTTGCGCCTGTGGTTGCCTTCAAATTAAACAAACCACTTGCCCTGTGGTTGGTCATCACGTCTCAGGAGCAGCGCGGTTCTTCTCAGCGTGTGTCGCCAGACTGCCATTATTCCCCCACTGTTGAGGCAACATGAAGATTGCCATCAGGAAATCCAATTTTGGAAATCAAAATGCCTTTTTCAAGGCAAATAAACAAGTCATTGAAAGTTAATAATTTTTGTCAACGCAAGCAAGCAATCTGTCGCACCCGTCGAATTTACTGAATGTGAAATAGCTTCCACAGTGCATGTTGTCCGTGTATCTTAATTCCCCCAATGTTATGGCAGCTCAAAAGTTGTAATCAGCAAAAGATTTTGAACCGCAAAATGCTTTTTGAAGTAGAATACTTCTCTCAGAAAGTTCGGCTACATAGCGATGTGAAATTAAAATCTAAAACCGAAAAAAGTGAAAAATATGTCCAATTTCAAATGCTAATAAATCGGTTAGCATTCGATGGATTCCCTTCGTTCTTGCAGCAATAGATTGGAAAATCTTCTAAGATTCTTCCCAAATGAAGCTAATTGTAATTTTATTATCCAAACTATTGAACTATTGAAAATAGTTAAGCTTTGCAAAAACGAAAAATTCGACCTCTGATTGGTCGTTACATGACTGCTTCCCAAGCACGGTCGACAGAATCATATACCTTGCAATTTAAACTATACTATTTGGCCTATATAAGAGCCTGTTTCAACCGAAGCCGCTCATAGTAGTTCTAGACAGCGACAACAGCAGTCCTCCCTTAGCAGCAGCAGTGCAGTGGATACCAGCGATATACAGCCACAACTGTGGCATGGTTATGGATAGCGTAGCAGTTGCAGCGGGTATCAGCATCCATAGCAGCTGATGCAGTGAGGCACTGTGCGATAGCGGGCACTAGTAAATGCATTCAATGAAAAATTGACTCATTTTGACAACACATGAGCCGTCTAGTTTTGAGTGTTAAATCAGATTTTCACTGTTTATTTTATCACAAGAAATACTTTATTCGCACTGTCCGTGATAACGCCAAGATGTGATCGGTGTCTTATCCGATTGTGAATCGAACAACAAATTGTCCTTTTCAGGATGAAATTAAAAACCGGATGATTGAAGAGTTAATATTTTCTCTTGAGTTATTTTACATCTTTAAATTTGTAAAAGTTATAAATTTTACTTTATCTCCGTGTCTCAGAACGTACTAAATTATGTTTTCCATCAGCACGGCATCCGAAAAATTTTAATTACCTGTATAAAAATTAATTTTTCGCATAGCCAAAATTTCAAAATTGTTACGCCCCAATCATGACAAGCAACTTACTATATTATTAAAAATGGTCAATCCTTGTTGAAGCGCAAAATTCGATTGATCTGATTAGTCAACGTTTATGTACTAGAAAAAATGACTGACATGCAAGCAGCCAGGTTATCTTTCTTGTAAAAGTATTCTACTTCATCCTTGCGGTCGTGGCTTTGCACACAACCCTCCTGTGATTTTTTTCCAAACATCACCCTAGTAAAAATGTGGATAAATTCAGAGGAGGCAATGCCTCGAGCACTTCGCAAGCACACAGAATAATTAACCAGAAGTTCTAGTAGGTCTATTTTCATCCTATTGAACTTTGATACTGTTCGGAAATTCGTTTCTCTTGCCAAGTGCTGCACATTAGGCTACTTACGAACAAAAAATAAATATTTCCTTCTTTTATTTTGCTTGTATGATGCAGTGGCGTAACCAGAAATTATTTCTGAGGTGAAAGGGGGTAAATTCTTGAGTAGCATAAAAAGTGACATAAATGGTCACAAATATGCCAAAAGGTAAAGGAAAAATTTCGGAATAAAAATTAAAAACACAAAAAAAAATAAATTGTGGTTAATCGAGTCTGAAATTCCGAATAATCGAGATCCGAATACAAAAAATAAAGAATTTTGAGTAACGGAAATATTCTATTTTACAAGGAAGTAAAATGTGAGTCTGGGAACATCGTTTTGGGAAAATTCCGAAAACAATTTTTCCAGTAACATTTTACAACGAAAGACACTTCTACAAAAATTGATTTGTATGTTTTGAGATCATAAAATTTTAGCAAACAATCTTTGTCTTTGAAGTGGACAATTTACCTACGTTATTTTTTTTAATCATTTTAGATACATACTAAAATTTCATTGCCAACAAATCAGGGGCGACTCGTAGCTTTTGAATCTGCCTGTTCAACTACAAATTTTGAAAGTCGCAATTTGAGGAAGTAATCACAATCATGTTCGCAATCACGCAAGTTTAGTCTAGTCGTTACTATTTGAAAGTGAAACTGAAAACCAACAAAATATCGAAATAAATTTGCGTCTGAAATATATTTTTTGCCTGGCGCCCCCATGTGCAATGCACAGGTTGCACCTATGGACGAGTCGCCCCTGCAACAAACCAACAATGATTTTTGAAGACACTTTTGTATTGTGCCGTGTCAATTGAATGTTGTGAACAAAAAAAAATTTCAAGGTTTAATGCTCTAGATGTTTTATTTTCTGAATGTTCGTCGAAATTTATGCTGAGTTTGTAAAAATTGTATTGATTGTAATAAATTATAAGGTATTGTACTACACACGTAACTTATCTCGGCAAAATTCAACTCAGTTTGTTCGACTAACTTCAGGCAAGTTAGGTGTGAAGTACATAACCTTATAATTCATTATAATCAATACAATAATAAAACGCTATAAAAAAAATCACAGGAGGGTTGTGTGCAAAGCCACGACCGCAAGGATGTAGTAGAATACTTTTACAAGAAAGATAACCTGGCTGCTTGCATGTCAGTCATTTTTTCTAGTACATAAACGTTGACTAATCAGATCAATCGAATTTTGCGCTTCAACAAGGATTGACCATTTTTAATAATATAGTAAGTTGCTTGTCATGATTGGGGCGTAACAATTTTGAAATTTTGGTTATGCGAAAAATTAATTTTTATACAGATAATTAAAATTTTTAGGATGCCGTGCTGATGAAAAACATAATTTAGGACGTTCTGAGACACGGAGATAAAGTAAAATTTATAACTTTTACAAATTTAAAGATGTAAAATAACTCAAGAGAAAATATTAACTCTTCAATCATCCGGTTTTTAATTTCATCCTGAAAAGGACAATTTGTTGTTCGATTCACTATCGGATAAGACACCGATCACATCTTGGCGTTATCACGGACAGTGCGAATAAAGTATTTCTTGTGATAAAATAAACAGTGAAAATCTGATTTAACACTCAAAACTAGACGGCTCATGTGTTGTCAAAATGAGTCAATTTTTCATTGAATGCATTTACTAGTGCCCGCTATCGCACAGTGCCTCACTGCATCAGCTGCTATGGATGCTGATACCCGCTGCAACTGCTACGCTATCCATAACCATGCCACAGTTGTGGCTGTATATCGCTGGTATCCACTGCACTGCTGCTGCTAAGAGAGGACTGCTGTTGTCGCTGTCTACAACTATTGTGAGCGGCTCCGGCTGAAACAGGCTCTTATATAGGCCAAATAGCATGTTTTCAATTGCAAGGTATATGATCCTGTCGACCGTGCTTGGGAAGCAAGCATATAACGACCAATCAGAGGTCGAATTTTTCGTTTTGACAAGGCATGACTATTTTCAATAGTACAATAGTGTGAATAATAAAATTACAATTATCTTATTTTTAAGAAGAATCTTAGAAGATTTTCCAATCTACTGCTGCAAGAACGAAGGAAATCCATCGAATACTAACCGATTTATTAGCATTTGAAATTGGACATATTTTTCACCTTTTTCGGTTTTAGATTTTCATTTCACATCCCTATGTAGCCGAACTTCCTGAGAGAAGTATTCTACTTCAAAAACCTTGCGAGTGAGGCATGCATTCTCCCTTTGTAAAGCACTGAGTTGAGTTTTGTGCGTACATTAAGCCCAAAGCATGCACAGACTAGAGATATTTTTACTCGGGTTCTCCCGCTGCCAACGAGCACTTCGACGGTCGGTCGACTATACGACTGGTTCGGCTTTTGGTTGAATCTCTCTCATTTTCATTCAATTATTGTTCCACTTACCGAAGACGACGACGACTAGCTAGCTAGAGTTCCCCACTTTCACACTGCAAACAATAGCAACAGCAAAAGCAGCAGAATCTATGCTCCAACTCGACCAGAATAATTAACTTGTTTCACTGCCATTTTAACACTTCACTGGAATGGTGCGAAGGGAACATGTTGGCATTGTTACATTTACGAATACACTAGTTTGCATTTGATTTGTACGCTGAATTAGAGAACACCGTTGATTTCCGTGATTGAATTCCGCGTAGAATGAGCAAATGTCGACCGAATCGATTGATGCTATTCGCACATTTACCCGCACATCAGACCAGTCGATAGTGTATTTTAGTAGTATATCCAGTAATTCTAGTATTGACGGAACACATACGAACAGCCTATTTCGCCTTCAGTATTGTGTCGATGTCGACTAATAATGGGACGAATGAGCAAAACCTGTATTTTTATTGGGACTCCTCCTGTTTCACATTGTCAGGAAGTTATGTTGATCCCTTTCACTTTAAAAAAGTTACAGCAGGATCGAGTAGATCCGATAAAACTAAGTAAATCCTTCCAATATAACCACCAATAACACAAAAACACATTTAATCAGCAAAAAGCGAGAAAGTGGGTTACAACTACGTGATAGAACACCACACCAGCCACGAACGAACGACGAGAGATGACTAAAAGCCATCACGCACCACCACAGCCCACAACACAACACAACGATTTCAGTTTTTCAGAGACGGCGGGCGGCGAAGAACAAACGTCGTCGCTCATCGCAGTGTGCTGGAGTTGCATTGCATATTATACCTATACACATCAACTCAAAGGGAGTAGAAAACCTTTATTTTTTCTCTGCGCAAGACAGGAGTTTACCGTCGTCGCCGCCGCAGACTGAAGCGCATACACAACATAACACCAACACACACGCGTTCGGGAGTCGTCACCACACAGAAGCGGGAGAGAGCATAAATTAAATGCAATGAAAAAAGAACTGCGAAGGATTCTAATGTCCTGTTATAAAAGGTTGGTCACGTAATTTATATCACAGATAAGTTCGATTAAGTTTAGTCTAATGTTTGACGTTGGACTAAATAAGTAAACTTATTAATACATTCCCAAATACATTTAAATACTTTCATGTTAATAGTTCTTTTCATATATCGATGAAATATTTTTCATTGAAAGTTATTTTATTCTTTCCTAAAAAGTATCAAATACAAAAAAATGATATTTTTTTAATTTTTTATTTGTAATTGAATATTATGGAGTTCTCACTTTTAGTCATGTTGTTCCTAAAAGAACATTGAAGTATCTACAACCTATGTCTTTTGTTCGGGTTGTTACTTTTGAGTTAAGTTTTTGTTTTAGAGAACAATTTGGTAAAAAAAACAGATTTTTGTACGTTTTGAGCTGAAAATGCTCATAAACGTTTGTAATAACCCAAGAGGAAGTTTCAATAGCGATAAAACGTAGACTTAAAACTGTATGTAGTGCCACTGATCTGAATGACAAACTTATAATTTTTTTTGACATGTTTTTTATGATAAGCGCCTTTCTTTCGAATTTTAGAGTTTTCAAATTTTAAGACGAACATACATGTTTTGTTTCCAGTAATTCTTGGTCTGGTAAAATGATAATAATGAAATGTAGAAGTCAGAAAAAATAAAACCCCAATTTCAGGTCTTGATGATAACGTTTTCGTAACTACTTTTTACGACTTGAGTTTATGTGTCTATAATAGGTATAATCAAACGGGTCGAATATCAATTTTCGATCAAAATAAGTAGCACAGAAAGTACTTGCTGCGATGTCATTCAGTATAATATCAATAAAACTGAAAAGTACATTTGCTTCGCACAATACGGTTTACATTCTAGTAGTAAATTAACTCTAGCTTTTTTTCAATCTTCTACCGTCAGTACGGAAACTAGTTTATTCGCCCAGCATAGCGCTCAACGCTTCGAAGCCGCTACCCTGTTCTAGTTTAATTTGGTTAAGATCTAGCACAGCGGAGACTCCGTTGATGATACTGCTACTACTGCTGCCTTCAGTATTTGACCTCGATGTACCGTTGGAAGTAACTTTGTCTTTTTTAAATTTTTTTCGATGATTCTTCGCTAGTGTTGTGGCAGAATTTACTCCGCTCAGCGAACCAAGTGCCTTATCGATTACCGTCGGTACCCTCCGGAAGTCGTAATCCTGATCTACTCGAGCTACGATGTGCAACCGATGTTCTTCGCTGGTCGCGTACAGATCCTCTGGTTTGTGGTGAACATTGTGCGCATCGAATGCCTTCTTAGTGTAAAACATCGAATCACAGGTACTACATTTTAGCAGTTCCTCTGGGGCTGCGCTCCTCTCTTCAAACGAATGATGGTCTTCGATATGCTTCAAGAGATTGAACTTCACCATATATTCCGATCCACACAGATGACAGTAGTATATTGAGAAAATTTCACCAGCCTGATTGAGTCGTACTTTCTTTGACGGTACCGGAACAAAGGGATGGTCGATCAATCTCTTTTCTAAATTATGAGCAGTTTTGATGTGGAGTGCTAAGGCCGAGTTGGAGATGAATGCTGTGCCACAGAATCCACATATGTAGTCTAACCGGGGAACCTAAAAATAAGCAGGAAAATAAAGACCATACTGTAACTCGGTTTTATTTTAAGTCGTTACATTAATCTCTTTGTCATTTGCGTGCTCTAAGCTTTGGTGTTGTTCGAGCGCCACCTTCAAAGGAAAAAGCCTCCCGCAAAGGGCACAGAAGTAATTTTTGCTTTCGTAGTTGTGTTTCCGATACTTGTGTTTGATCGCTTTCGACATCGATGTGAATGTTTCCGGACACCATTCGCACTCTATTAGCATTATAGTACTCTCATGACTGGAATGTCTATGGTCTAATGGGCTGTCCGGGTTTTTGGCTGTATCGTTTGTTTGCGTTCCATGCTTAACAAAATGAACGAGAAGATGTTCATGATTGTTGAAACTAGCTTTACAAAAGGTACAAACGAATTTTTTCGAAGCTTTCTCTTGTACCCTGGGAGGAAAATCCGCGTTTGCTACTGCAGGCGATTTTGTGGGTGCTTTAAGTTTAACTTTCTTAAGAATTTTTCTTTCTCCATCTTTCTCTAGAACGAAGGATTTTGACGATATTGGAGAGGTTTGTTTAGAACCACTATCAGCAGCACTAGTCGCTTCAACGGAAGCAGACGGTTTATTTGTACACGATGCCATTTCTGAAAATTGTTGAATTAACAATTTAAAACGGATAATATGAATTACAAAACAAGGAAAAACCCACTTGTCTATTATTTTCTTTCCATCATTTATTTTGTTTTTTGTTATTTTTAATCAACAGAGTTTGACATTGACACTAAAACATCTACACGCTGGTTCAATTTTGGTTCAAAGGAAGTGAAAGATACCCCATTATAATGTTTTAAGCAGAGTCAATGGTATAGATGGTATATAGAGTCGCGCGAAGAGAAAATCTATCGTTTCGGCAACACAGTTTTTGTGCCGTTTGTTGCCAAGTACTATACAGTTTTGTTTTTCACCATGCATAAGCGAATATCATTTTTTGAAATTCTTCACAAGGTACACAGTTTTGAAAGATTACACCGGTGATGTGTTGTTAAATTTAAGTAAAGCAGTGTACAGGTTTAATGTTGGATTAAAATGTGTAAGTAAAACTTCGGAAAAACACATATTCTTTATTACGCTCAATTACAACACTTTTCATCCACTCCTAACATTATCACCTTGTTTATTTACATTGCTAGATTGGTACCCTCGTTTGACACTGATTTGGTTCCTTTGGTTTCATCTTTGCGGGACTCTTAAACATAGACGCTGGTTTTAAGCACCTCCCTGACACCGTAATCCCATTACCTATAGTTTGACAGTACCCCCATTATGACGAGCCCCTCGATGCCGAGCCCCAAACAACAATGGCCGCAAAGGGAAGACATCTGACGTGCTCTTCACTCCCGTTCAGTGTTGCCTAATCTATCGATGTCGCTGTTTATAGCAGTGTGAAGCACAGCAGTGTAACATGCCATTTCATTCCCGCGTATACAAAAATACAGGCTACGAACGTGTCAGGGAGGTGGCTCTAATACACTCTTTGACTAAGCGTCAAATATTTGGCACTTTTTGACAGATAAAAATTTGGCCAAAGATAATTGTTTGTCACTCTCCAATTTTAACATGGGGCAAACACGGGCAAACAACAACCATGTTGTCAAATAAATTCAACCATAATGTCAGAAGGTCAAATATTTGACCATTGGACAAAGAGTGTAATACAGGCTTTACTCAAAATGTCTAAGCCAAACACTGTCAAACTGAAGAACCAACACTGAAACAAAGAATTTTAATATAGATAGAGGGGTGCCGTCGAATGCAACGAAAAATACACTAAAGTCGCTTTTTACGCGGGGGATACGTGCCGCGTAAAAGAACCGCGTAAATTCTAGAATCCGCGTAAATTCCGGAATCCGCGTAAAAAACCGCGTAAATTTCGGAATCCACGTAAAAAAAACAGCGTTAATTCTGCATTCCGAGGCGAGGGTAACTGAAATCCGCGCAAAAAAAAACAATACCGCGTAAATTCCGCAATACTCAATACTCCTGATCATGTTGCCCTAGACGACGTTTTGAGTGACGAGGATGATGGAATCAATGTCACCATCAAAAACTGTAGTCAAGGAGTATGTGACGCCATTTCTACCCCTGTAGAAAATCTTCCGGTGGTCGGTGAGTCGACAACACCGAACATCAAAAAACCGATTAAACTGAATGGAGGAATAAGAAAACGCATTAGTAAGCTGATTAAACGCGGCTACGATAAACCTACCGCCCGTGAAATGGTTCTAGCGAAGCATCTTCCTGCTAATTCAGTAAACTCGGTCAAACGACCTAGTAATGCATTGGACTTGAGTGGATCCGGTGACGGTAAACCTTATCCAAAGCGAATCAAGGACTCGGGCAAAACTAGGACGGATTGGGTGGGTAAAGCTGCATTGTGTCGCAACGGTTCAGTTTCTGTGAACCAAAGACTAGATGTTGCAAGAGGTTCCACTTCTGAGCTGCCAAAGAGCCAGAATAGTGCCGTAAATCCTGCAATAACCGAGCAACTCTCGTACAGTGATGTCGCTAGTCGAGTCAAAGTGGGAATACTCCCAAAAAATTATCCTCTCGTTGAGTTAAGTACAGATCAACTCGTCGAAGAGGCTATTTTTGGTGCTGTAGTACTTCAACGTAAGGAGCAATTGAAGCCAAAGTTTGCAAATTGCACTTATAAACCAGGGTTCATGATAATCAACTGTCTCGATAAGCAAACATCTGAGTGGTTGATTAAGACTGTCCCTACACTGAAAAAACTGGGCACGCTCCATCCAAGTGTTTCATCATTTGGGTATGAAAATGACTCTGCATCGTTATTTGAGGAATTTTTCTTATCGAATTCAATCATTTTTCACTTTCGATTCAAGTTGTCACACACATCAACTTACATCTATGAGCCACACTTCATTTACGTATGATTCCAACATCCCTTTCAAGTGAATTGCACTTGAATCTGCCCCACTGTTTCATCAAAGTGATTATCATGTGCGAAACACTTTCAGTTTTTTTCCCTTGTAGAAGACTGAACCACTGCGACCATTGTTTGATCTATTGTGGTATGCTTCACCTTACTCTAAGTGCGTACGAGCAGGTACATCACTATTTGGCGAGTTGATGTCCTAGCTACATTGCACATTTATCCCAGTTGGGCAACGCACTTCGTATGAAGTTTATTACCTCACCAGGATTTCCCTCCAAATTTCGGTAGGTTCTATGTGTCCCTTACCGAAGATACGCAATCTGCGTTGTATTAATACTCGGCATTCGCAGAGTAGATGTTCTGAAGTTTCGCTTTCGATGCCACACAGGCGACATTTATCATCATCAAGTTTGCCTATCTTCTTGAGATGATACTTACTCGGACAGTGCCCTGTAATAAGACCTGTGAATGTCCTCAAGCCTTTCTTATTTAATCTGAGCAGCACGAGGCTCTTCTCGCGATTTGGCTCTATGAATCTTTTCGATTGTCGTAATCCACTTATGACATCCCAGTTTGCTTTGATGGTCGCTTTTTCCCATTCACCGAGTTCAGCTTTTAGAGCGCTCGGGGAGATTCCACAGAGAGGTTCTGGGCCAACAAAGTTAGTAGATGACCCTTGTCTGGCTAGTAAGTCGGCCTTCTCGTTTCCTTCGATTCCACAATGACCAGGAACCCAGTATAAGTTCACCTGGTTTTTCATAGCTAACTTTCGGAGCGACAGGATGCATTCCCACACTAGTTTAGAGTGGCAGAAAGGAGAATTCAGGGATTTAAGTGCTGCCTGACTATCACAGAAAATGCATATATTTGCGTGCCGATAATTTCTTTCCAGACACGTATTCGTGCATTCTATTATCGCGTATATTTCCGCCTGGAATACTGTTGGCCAGTGTCCCATGGGGAAACACTTTCAGTTGATATGTTTTGTTTTTATATGTCAAATGAAGTGCCGTTTGTGCTAAAAAGTAGGAAAATGGTGACAGAAGAGTCAGTGAGTGTCATGCGGCTTAGAAATTCGACGATTTTCCGGACTACATCTGTAAATTTTTGCAAGGTATGTAATTTATGTCATGTAAAAGAATTTTAATCTTATTCCGTTCTTCTAGCTCAAGATCACAGAGATTCTGATGTTTTCATCTTTACGCTAGAGGCAAGTATTTTTTAACTAAATTATCAATTAATGAAATTAAATTAATTAAATTCATTGTTTGCTTTACAGGCTTATTCAACAGAGAAGGAAAGTTTATCTTTGGTGATTAATTATTATAGTGAAATTTAAATTTTATAAATAAAATAAAGGTTACATTATATGCAATCATTTCCAAAAACTTTTTTTATTTCAAAATCGAATAAAAATCATTCGAAGCTCGATGAACATTCATTTGAGATTTAAAATCAAAACACTTTATGTCTATATGTCATAACACGAGAATTGGAAGTGTTTTCCATTTGAAAATGAGGTGTTGCACGATGAATAATTCTAAAGTGTTTCGCATATGAATTCTATATGTTTTGACCAGTAGGGCGAATTCAAGTGCAAAACACATTATAATGTCGTGTCGATTTCTCTCAGTGTACCTTAGTTCCTTGGGATGGTGAGGAGCTCGTCGCCGTTGACGAAAGTAACATTCCAAAGAAAGATATTCTTGTCGTTGTTTTTCCAAAAAGCTCCAAATACGACAACAACACCATTAAAGCGCTTATCGAAAGCCAAAATGAAAACTTGAACACCGATGCATGGAGAATCCTGAATCGCTCGGTGATCAACAATCTGCACATTGAGTGGGCACTAACGGTCGACGGTGCGTCGATGAAGACGCTAGTTGATCGCGATATGCACATCAACTATAAATTTGGACAGATATTGTTTAAAAAATCTACCAAATCATCAGGTAAATCCAAAACTGTAGTCTCCAACGAAGGGAGGAATGGCAACTTTGGACAGTTTGGCAATACCGATCGCACAATCCCAGAGGGCAATGCCATGGGCTTTAATGATGCCTATGGTAAACAGACCTCAGGGTCAAACAACATTGGTCCCATTTCTGTCCAGAGTGGTAACTCGTGCCCTTCGTCTGACTCTGGAAAACCTGTAATCGCTGAAGTTCGATCAAAAAGCCCTGAAGCCAGGGATACGATCCAATCGAACACACGCACATTTGGAAACCACTCCAATCAGAGGGAGAATCACACGCCCCTGAAAAATGGTAAACCAAACAAAAATGTCCAATAAAATAAAATTTATTCAAGTGAACCTACATCACGCCAAAGGAGCTAGCAGCGTCCTATGTAGCAGGTTTACTCGAGACAACTTGGACGTGGCTCTAATCCAAGAACCCTGGTCCAACAACAATAGAGTTTAAGGAATTTCTACACCAAAATGTAAGCTTCTTTACGATAGTACACAAACTGCTCCCAGAGCAGCAATTCTTATACGGGAAAACTTAACATTTATACCCGTTACAGAATTCATCAGTAGAGACGTCGTGGCAATACATGTGGAGGTTACAACGACTCGTGGGATAACGGAGATCATCGTTGCCTCTGCGTATTTCCCAAGAGATAACGCTGTGATTCCTCCAAAAGAAGTTGCTGCGCTTGTTCAACACTGCAAACAAAAAAAAACAAACAGCTCCTAATAGGATGTGATGCGAATGCCCACCACACGGTTTGGGGTAGCAGCAACATCAACGTTAGAGGTGAGTGTTTATTTCAATATTTAATTTCTCACAACATAAACATTTGTAATCAAGGTAATGATCCAACATTTGTTACTAGAATTAGACAAGAGGTTCTTGATCTAACATTTTGTAGCGCTAAACTATCTGGAATGATTGTGAACTGGCACGTGTCAGAAGAACAATCATTGTCGGACCACAAAAAAATTATGTTCAACTATGTTTCTGGGGAGCTCGTGTCCGAAAAATTCAGAGATCCTAGAAAAACTAATTGGGATAGCTACTATTCCACACTCTCAAAAAAGATTTTGCGCTCAATGGACATCTCTTCCACTGAGCAACTCGAATCTGTTTCCTCATCTTTTCTAACTAATATAATAGATTCCTTCGAAGAAAGTTGCCCGGTGAAACGAAAAACTTCTATCAAACTGGTAAATCAACTGAAACAGCACTCCACACGCTGGTTTCAAAACTAGAGAAGTCTTTTGAGGCTAAAGAAATCTCACTGACAGCCTTTCTTGATATTGAGGGAGCATTTGACAATGCTTCTCACGAGTCTATAAAAAATGTTATGAAAAACGCGGTTTTGACATGTGCATCTTGAATTGGACTATCGCTATGTTATCAAACCGGTTGATAACAGCCAATTTAGGAAGATCAACTTTAACGACAAAATCAACGAGGGGTTGCCCACAAGGAGGGGTTTTATCTCCCTTATTGTGGTCTCTTGTTGTCGATGATCTTCTTAACAACTTAACGAACCTAGGATACGAAATCATCGGATTCGCTGATGACATTACTATTTTAGTTAGGGGTAAATGCGGATCTACTATTTCCAATAAAATGCAATACGCCTTAAACTACACACCTAAATGGTGTAACCTGGATGGACTAAGCGTCAATCCTTCTAAAACAGTCATAATCACATTCACAAGAAATAGAAAGTATAATATTGCAACTCTTAAGTTGGGAGACACACAGTTGGTGCTATCCAAACGAACCGAGTACCTAGGTGTTATGCTTGACCACAAGCTCAACTGGAACGACCATCTAGAATATGCGATCTCAGAAGCAAACAACACTCTTTGGGCTTGCAGCAATACATTTGGCAAAAAATGGGGACTCAAGCCGAGGATGATTCACTGGATATACTCGGCAATAGTGAGACCCAGAGTAACTTATGCCTCGCTTGTGTGGTGGCCTAAAACTTCACAATTATCAGCTCAGAAAAAGTTAGATAAACTACAACGTCTGGCATGCTTATCAACAACCGGAGTAATGGCCAGTGCACCATCCAAAGCCTTAGAAGCTCTTTTATATCTTCTACCCTTACATCAGTATGTACAACTTGAAGCCGAAAAAGGTGCTCTTAGGCTAAAACGTGTTAAATTCTTTCAGAAAGGAGATCTACAGGGACATTCACGAATCCTCAAAAAATTCCAACTGAACACCTTAGTAACAATGAATGAAAATCGAATGGACTCTAAGACTAACTTCAGGGTTCCTTTCAAAGTGATTGAATCCAATCGCACCGAATGGGATGAAGGAGGTCCTAAGGTTCGTCCAGGATCAGTCATTTTTTATACAGATGGCTCTAAAATGGGCGAGTCTACAGGCGCTGGGGTCACTGGACCAGCAATCAATATATCAATTCCAATGGGGCAGTGGCCCACATTTTTTCAAGCGGAAATAAATGCTATTCTAACATGCACAGGTATTTGCTTGACTAGGAAATATAGGTATGTCAATATATGCATTTTATCAGATAGTCAAGCAGCTCTCAATGCTTTAAAAGCATACACATGTCAGTCGAAGTTGGTATGAGATTGTATTTAATCCCTACGACAACTAACTGTAACAAACGTTGTCAATCTATACTGTGTGCCTGGTCACTGTGGTATAGAAGGAAATGAAAAAGCCGATCTCTTAGCGAGAATTGGTTCTTCAACTGCTTTCGTCGGGCCGTAGCCATTCTGCGGGGTATCGTCATCCTGTTTGAAATCTGAGCTAAGAGGCTGGGAATCAATGATGATTGATGCCAACTGGAAGTCTTACTCCAAAGCAAAGCAATCTAAACTATTCATTACACCATGTAAAAGAATCACACGGAACCTACTCAGTATGAATAAAGCTGATCTGAGTACGTTAACTGGCCTACTTACTGGGCACTGTCCGAGTAAGTATCACCTTAAATATTAGGTAAACTGACAGATGACTTATGTCGTTTCTGTAATTATGAAGTAGAAACCTCGGAACACTTACTGTGCCAATGCAGCGCATTAATTCAGCAAAGACTACGTATTCTTGGAAAAGGTATCCTCACGCCTAACGAGATATGGTCTGCTGAACTAATGAAGGTAAGGAACGTCATCAAAAAGGTCATACCTTCTTGGGGTGAAATGCAGAGTCTGGGTGCGACTATCACTGATACCCATAGTGATGGAACGAATTGACAGTGCATAAAAATTAACGCGGAGTATACCACAATTTATCTAACTAATGGTAGCAGTGGTCATAGGCTCCTACAGGAAAAAAAAATTCCGGAATCCGCGTAAAAAAAACTGCGTAAATTCTGGATTCCGCGTAAAAAAACCGCGTAAATTCCGGAAACCTGCATAAAAATACCGTGTAAACAGCGACCTTAGTGTGCTTAACATAATTGTATATTGGAAATACCGGACAAAACGGTTTCCAACAAAATGTATGGGAATGACGTTCGTAACATGTTTCTTTCGCTACTACCCGGTAAGACGAAAACCCATTAATGGGTAAATTTTCAACTTCAAACTTGTCTACTATAAGTTTACCCATTATTGGGTATATTGATCAAACATCAAAGAAATGCTTTAACTTTATTAATTTTTAGAAACGTTTTTTTAAGGAAATGGGTAAAATTTTACCCACTTTTCAATAAAACCTTCATATCTGCGCTAGTATTAGTGGTCGATTTCACTTAAAAAGTTTTTCTATTTTCTCTGTTTTTCCACTGAAACACAGTTTGTTAAAACAGGTAACACTTATGAACTAGGATTCAAAAGTGAAATATTTTTCGAAATTGATTTTTTGGTTGAAAACAAATCGATTTTATAAGGCTTCACGACTAAGCCTGCATTGATGAGATCTGGCGTAGAAAGCTCTATGGAGTTTTCAACTACAGACGGTGTTATAAACAGATACGCAAAGAGTGAGGTCGGAAACTCCAAGTGAACCGTCAAACCGAGCCTCGCCAAGTGTGCAAAGTAAAATAACTTATGCGTGTTACTTTTTGTACAGAATGTGTGTTGCAATCATCATGAATTCTGTGAGTCACGTGCAACTATGGTTTCAACGAAGAATGTGTTCGTCATGCTTATATTATGTATTGAAAATAAATATTTGTATAAACAAAAAACTCACTAATATATCCTTAAGAAGTTTTGAAATTTCATTACACTTTCTAGTGCGTATGAAAAGTCATGTGAAAATAAATGTGGTTTCAAAGAGAATATTAGCAAAGGGTTGCCATATTTACTGCTTTTCTATTTGCGTATCTCTTTATAACACAGTCTCTATTTTTAACGTCTCGTAAAATAGTCTATTGCAACTAAAAAGACCGCGAGAAAAACAATTTGGTAAACTCGAGGGGTAAGACTGAGTAAATTTGAGGTTTTCCGAGTTTTTCTGAGAAAACCTGAAAAATAAAGAGCAAATCTGAGTAACTCTCGTGTATCTGAATATCCTTAAACTTTTTCCCCACCGCAAATATACACATGAATGTTGCTCGGTCCTACCTTTCACATATATTTCTTGCTTTCAAGGTAATCGAAGATGTGAATCATCTGAGAATTTCGGAGTAATATTGAGTAAATTAGAGTAACTCCCAAAATAAAAGAGTAACTCAGATAAAAGTGAAAAAATTTGAGTTTTTCTGAGAAAACGTGAAAAATGAAGAGCAAATCTGAGTAGCTCTCGTGTCTCTCAAAATCCACCCTCAAACCTTTTCCCCACCGCGAATATAAATATGAATGTTACCCGGTCTCACCGCTCATTTTTTTTGTTCTCAAGGTAATCGAAGATGTGAATCATCTGGCAATTTCGGAGTAATATTGAGTAAATTAGAGTTACTCCCAAGCATAAAAGTAACTCAGATAAAAGCTATGTTGCCCCTCGTTGGCAACTGAAGTTTATAATTAAAAGTTTATCCCCAAAAATACCATTTTTTGAAGAATATTTTTCATAATGCGTACAATTATACCTATTTCCCATTTTTCAATTTACTCATATTTTTGACCGCCGGATATGATAATAAAAAATTGGTAAAATTGACCCATTTCTGGGGTTTTGAATCTTATCGTGTAGGTTGAAATATTTGAATACTTATCGTTTATCTGTCACATTGATATCACTTCGATTCAATGGAATATATAAAGGTACGGAGATGGTTTAAGTCTCAATGTAACAATGCCACAATGTTCGGTACATTTTTTTCAAGAAATTTTCACAAGTTATGACAGTTTACGGCTGAAAATGTCTACCTGCATCGTTAAAAGATGCGGAACACAATTCAAAATAGCATTTTCTTGTTTTTGGAGATCTACGTCACAACCCCAACACGTGCTTCTGTTTACCTCTTTTTCGTTACTAATACAGACAAAGGCCTTCTTCTTCCTCACCTTTGTATACCTCATTGACTTCGATCAGGGTACGTTAATGGACAGGTATTCTGAACTCGAAGTGAGTCGATACACGATTCACTCATACACTCTAAACTATGACGTGTTAGCTTTAATGGAGTGCGAAAAGAGCATAGCATTTCATAGCGAAAGTATTTCTTTGCTGCAAATACTACTTGCTTTGCCACTTTCCCCGTGATAGTACGACTTGCGAAGTTTGATTTTTTTTTGCTTTATGCGCAATGCGTAGAATATCACATCTAGTGCGCTGTTTAGCGCATCTGATGCGTTATACAGCGCAAAAGGCAAAATATCGAGAGTCGCAAGTCGTTATTACGATTTCAAACTGGCACAATAATACGGTAATACCAGTAGACAGACGCTGAGTTCCGAACATGTGTTAAGTTTTATAGAACCCGCAACTCGTAACCTGAGATTTGTAACCAGATAGCACTACAAGTTATGTCAGCCTTGAGCATCTGCGAAAAAAAAACTCTTGTTGCAATAGGGTGTTTCTGTTTGAAAATTCACACAGAATTTTCAAGAAATCTCGCGTAATTTTTCAAAGGACCTAAGTAACAATGACAGATTCTCTCCTCTCTTACTTTGTTTCGTTAGTTACGTCGTTATTATATATATTTTCTAAGCTTTCTTCCCCTCAATCGAGAGAGAGAGTAATACCACAGACAAACAGACGTGCCACTCTATGACGATTTCATCGATCAGAAAAATAACGATTATTTTGAAATTTTGCTTAGTGGGCAATAACCCAGCAAACAATTTTGTTGAATAATGACTTATTAAGCTATAGTTCAGCCGAAACAGCTTAATAAGCTGTAAATCAACAAAATTGTTCGTTGGGAATGCCGCTAGTTTCACTATAGACAAGCGTGCACATTCATTATCAAAGACAAAAACCGTTAGAAATGCCGCTGATGTTGATTTAAGCAAGAGTGCGCACCCATTGGCAAAGACAAAACCCGTTTTACGGAAATAAGTTAGTAGGCAATAACCTCACATGGTGGTGCATGAGTGTAACGGATCGAATAAACACGAAGATTTTTCAAAATTTTTCTTCGAAGAGGCACGTCTGTTTGTCTGTGGTAATACTGTCTTGCTTACTATGCATTGAGTGTTATGAAATATGGAAAAAATAACATAATTATTGATTAAAGAGAAATTAAACAAAGAGAGTCTCTTAATGTTAGATAGGTCGCTTTGAAAAATTACGCGAAATGTTGTTCATGCTTGAGCGTCTGTATTACCACATACATAAGACATACGTAACACTGGCGTTTTTTCTGGTACACGTTGCCCCATAATACTCCGTACATCTTCCTGTCAAACTGCTCGATTAATAATGAACAAAATGAATTTTCTTTTTCTCGGCTTTATCGAGCCCCAGAGAAATTCCCATAAGGAACTGTCAAAAAGTTATTTACAAAATCAATGCAGCATTTTTCGAGTAGGCTGCGCAGGTACACTGCCTCCAAAAACAACTTAAACAGGGATTTTATTCAGACTGTGGGACCATTCGAGTAGTTCATTTCGTACCAACGTTTATAGAAGATTTCTTCCTGAGTGTTACGTATGTCTTATGTATGTGGTATTACCACATAAATAAGACATACGTAACACTCAGGAAGAAATCTTCCAAAAAAGTTGGTACAAAATGAACTACTCGAAAGTACCAACCTCTGTAAAAAAACCTCTGTTTGAGCAGTTTATGGAGGTTGTGTACCTGCGCAGCCCTGCATTTGTCTCGTTCCCACTCGAAAAATGCAGCATTGATTTTGTAAACAACTTTTTGACAGTTTCGTAAGGGATTTTGTTGAAGAAAATTCATTCCGTTCATTTTCGTCGAGCAGTTCTTACTGGTGTTGGTACCGGGTGATGTGGGGCAAAGAGTACCAAAAAAAATCGCCAGTGTTACGTATGTCTAAGTATGTGGTACAGTCGCCGTTCGATAACTGCAAGTCTTTTAACTGCAACGCTTTTTAACTGCAAGACCGATAACTGCAACAACTTTGCAGTAATCGGACCGCAATTTGTCAAATCTGAAGTCGAAGTCATATTTGACATTGAAGTGACAAATCTCGCGGGGGGATTCTAAATGCATTCGAAAATATAAATTGTTAAATCTCTAGAAACATTTCAAAAGGACTTTTTCATTTTTCTCGAATTTTTTCGATTTCGTTTACTTGTTGTCTCTTCATTGTAAATGGGAGATTATAGATCTCCACTATTAATCAATGAAGCAAAATCACCATGTTATGTGATTCGCTTGCCGTAATTATTATAAGAGAAAAAAATATTCCTTGTGCATTGTTTGGCTAGCTTTCCCGACTCAGTGAGGCAGTGCATAGTAGATCACAAACAATATTTTGTGACCTAGCGTTGAATAGACCATATTAAGACAGGTGTCACGGATCCTGCTGACATTGATGTTGCTTTTACTTGCGTTATGTCACCGGTTCCGAGCTTTCTGTCAAAATTTCATTCGTGAATTGAGTTCAGAAACGTCTCGTAAAATGGTCTTCTGTAGTGATGAACTTTATCTTCGCCTACATATTGGTTATGAAAAGTTGTTACTAAAACGCAATAATTTATGATGCGGAAATATGACTATCAAATTGATTAATCAAAAAGCTTGCCTATTTTAATTTTCTGCTATTTTTCGCCACTATTCCATTAAAAAAAACATATCGACATCATTTAAAAATTGAAAACAAAAATGGTAGTGACGGACCCCCCTCTAAATTTTGGCATGTGTCAAGTGTTGCAGTTATCGAACGGCATTCGATAACTGCAATGTAAACATGTTGCAGTTAGCGAACGACGACTGTATTACTTTTTGGGGAAGACTTGTGAAATCAGTTTAAATAATAAGTTGTTATGCCCTTTTGCGAGTTTACGCTACACTTTTTTGTCGTTCTACTGTCATGCAGCCATCGATGCATGACTTAAAAGCGATATGTTTAATAATTTTATGTTGGCAAAACTGTCTTCCGAGGACGTGACGTCATCGTTGGCTCTTTTCCATCTTGGTTTTACTAAACACAAGAGCGCATTCTGTGCCGAATCCGCTAAAAATGGTGAATAAGAAGGTAAATCAGTCGTTTATGATGTTGTACAAGAGCAGGGAACATGGGTTTAGTCTGCCGAAAAAAAAAATATATATCTAGTGTTTCTCGTTCGAAGTGTAAACAGCGGTTTGGTTGAAATTATTATCTTGGTTTACAACGGAAGTGCATAGTGTAAATAAAGTGATACTGACAGCCTTAACCATGTTCCTAAACTACTATGTGTCGAGCAAACAACCGTAAAGTCAGTCAAATTATAGTAAAAGCTTACATCTTTTCTCATACTTTAGCCAACTAAGAAGAAGGTGTCGGGCAAAAAAGTTGCCGCTGCCCCTTTGGCCGTGAAAAAAGTTGAGGTTAAGAAAGTGGTCAATCCGCTGTTTGAGAAACGCGTCAAGAACTTTGGAATCGGTAAGTTTACTACATATATATCTAGAGCAGTGTTTAAAAAAAACAACGTGATGATTTTAAACAGATAATTTAAGCTTGCTTGAGCTGATTAAAGGATTGAGATCCTTTGTTTGATGTTTTGTTTTGAACTGAATCCGCAAAATGAAACATCAAATGTGCAGTTGCGTGGTCAGATATGTTTTAACTCTTCATTTTTTTAGGTCAGAATGTACAACCGAAGCGCGATCTCTCCCGTTTCGTGCGTTGGCCGAAATACATTCGCATCCAGCGTCACAAGGCGGTACTGCAGAAGCGATTGAAGATTCCGCCGCCAATCAACCAATTTTCGCAGGCTCTGGACAAGCACACGGCTCAGCAGCTGTTTAAGCTGCTGGAAAAATACCGTCCGGAGAACCCGATCGCCAAAATTCAGCGACTGAAGGCTAAGGCTGAAGCTAAGGCCGCCGGCAAACCGGAACCACCGACCAAGAAGACCAACCAATTGCGTCAGGGGGCAAACACCGTTGTTAAGCTAGTGGAACAGAAGAAGGCTCAGCTGGTTGTTATTGCTCATGACGTTGATCCAATTGAGGTATGTTAATTTACAGTGATTTTGGGCTTTTAATGGTTTTAAATGATGAAAAGAATTTCTTCACCTGAACACAATGTAGAAGCAGTATTACCGTTGACATTTTTGCTGATCATCATTTCGCTAATAATGTGTTTTGGTATTCACTTATTTCAACACTAATCGTGCATGTATGTTTTTAGATGGTTATCTATCTGCCTGCTCTATGCCGCAAGATGGGTATCCCGTACTGTATCATCAAGAGCAAGTCACGGCTAGGAACACTTGTCTATCGTAAGACCTGTACCTGTGTGGCGCTGACTCAGGTTGATAACTCGGATCGGGCTAACTTAAGCAAATTAGTTGAGACTATCAAGACCAACTTCAACGATCGCTACGAGGAGATCCGCAAGCACTGGGGAGGTGGTCTGCTCGGCCCCAAGAGTATGGCTCGCATTGCCAAGCTCGAAAAGGCGAAGGCGCGTGAACTGACCCAGAAAACGCTTTAAGGTGTATGTGTCAGTTCTGTTATGCATTAGGTGTATAATCTTGTGTGAGGTTGCATACTCTGACTAGGAAAGATGCAGCTGAAGGAGAAAATAATAAATCGTCGGAAGAATGAGCAAATGTATTGAATTTTGATTGCTGAAAAATGCTCCTAACCGAAACATCGTAACTGTAGGCTAGTTAAACATTGTTAAGAAAGTTTTATCGAGCGGTTCGCCCAATTCATTCTGAAGGTCTTTTTTCTTTCTAAGAAAGTAAGGGAACTGTTATTACCAGGTTTCATGACTTCACCATAATTATTCTTATGTGGTACTGCGATATCATTTGAGTAAATAGATATTTGTTTGGAGCAACATCTGTGATCAAAAGGTAGTAGTGTTTCTTAACTCATGGATAATTTATCTAGAAATTACAATTTATTAGTTTTTGTTGATTATTTAAACCACCCATCGAGACATGTTTCAAGGGCTAACATCTCAACATATGTGTAAACGAGATAGCCTATCACCGCCTCTTTCATACTTTTTTATCTTACTGCTGACAGCGGGCACAATTTAATTTGAGCCCATGACATGAGTTTATTGTCATTCACTGTTACTCGGTATAGGGATGCCAATGGCTCGATTTAAACACAGACTTAAGGCCCTATTACAGAAATCGAGTCTATTCGACTCGCCCATCTATTTCGAAAAAGACGAGTTGCTCGTCCAAGTTTCTGTAAAATGGCCCTTGCTTTTTTGCATGTCTATGGTAAACACTCTTTATCGTATTTTGCAATTCTACTTACCTTATCCAACAAGCTCATTCTGTTCATCTTTATTTAGCTGTCTTAGGCTTATTATTATGTTCAGGTCAATCAGGTACGCTATGCACCTCTGCTCGTAGAACTGTTTAGAGTAGGTATGGTTCTCAGATTGGATGCACCTGCGAATCTCGCTGCTGGATTTTGTTACGTGATTAGTCGCTTTATTTGATACTAAACACTAGAATAGAAGCTGGGACAAGTGGAAACCCTTAGCCAAAAAGGGAGCCACAGTGAGGCGAGCGAATCCAGTAGCAATGTAGAGCATGCCAACGAGAGGACCATCGGTTAAGATTCTGCCAGAATTTCAAAAATCTGTTCTTTGTTGATCGAATGAAGATCATAAACAACAGGAGAACGTTGAAGGTCTTCTTGAACGAGCACAGAGTGCAATGTCGTTTTAAGAATCGTTGCGATGTAGAGGATTTCGGTTATAGTTTACTGCGGAGAAAGATCGCTGGCTGTACTTGCGTTGTGTTTTAAGACGAAGGAGCCTTCACTTTACTTTTACAGAAACCGAGTTGGCTGATCGTCTCGGACTATGCGGAGTGAATGAAAAGCTAGTTCTCAATTGGACGGCGGATGTTTATCGAGTCGAGACAAACTACAAGCGGAAGAATCTGTGGACTTCCGCTACTAATGAGGAGAATGCTGAGAAAACTTTGTTACGGTCAGTGTATACAGTCGACAAGCTGGGACTACTGCATCAGACACTCAAGGCTGACGAACTATGTATTGGCGCAGTAAGACCGACGGATTGTCAATCAGTTCGTATGAAGGCCGACCAGAAATTCTGATAGGGCTAAGGAACATTCATGCTTTTGCTTCTCTGGAAGCGAATATTGGGGTTACGAGCGAGCCAATCGCAGTACGGTACGAATTCGGCAAGGCAAGCAGCGAGCATCTCCTGAATCACAGGCAACTAATCGGGCTACCACTAGCAAGTCTCTAACGAAGATCTTCACGATATCCTCAAAAACCATTACGCATTCGAAGAATCCGTAGTACGGGTGCATCAGGAATCAGCTCAAGACAAAAAGGCTGGGTCGATACTGGAGAAAACCACGAAACGCGTAGGGAACCGTTTCGAGACAAGACTTCTCTGGAACAAGGACAACGCGAGATTCCTAGATAGCTACCTAATGGCGCTGAATCAAGGAGTACCAAACTAAAGGATACAGCCATGAAACCACCTAAGCAAACCACAAGAAGACATGGTATCTCCCGCTGATTGTGGTCCTGAATCCGGAGAAACCGGAAAAAATCGGGCCCAAACAATTTTCCTCAACTCAGTGCTGCTGAAAGGGCCAGGAAAATCAGCCTAACGGTTCATATTTGGAAACAGCAGCGCAGAAAAGAACAAAAATGAACAGGCTCTTTGGATAAGCTGGCAGCTAGAAGCAGCTAGCTACCCGAAGGGTAGCGGAGAAGTCGTTGCCTTCTCCGCTACCCTCCGGCTGGAAATGCCGTAATGAAAGTCGGCCGACAAAACCGAAATGTCCTGAACTGTGTCATGGGTTTCTTCGACGCATTGGGACTACTGTCAGGAGTCACGTTTCATGGAAAGATGCTCGTGCAACATCTTTGGTGAAGTGGTTGCGATCTGGAAGTCGAGGCACTGCGAATTCCACGATGAAATTTGGGTAAAGCTAAATCCTCGTCGATTAATTCACTAGAGCCCATGTTTCGTCCAAAAGTAGCTCCGTTGAAGCGTCAGTCGAATCAGTCGCGTCAGTCGACTAGAACTGTTGGCTGTCGTCCTCCGTGTACGAATGAGCCAAATGTTCCTGGCAACCACTGCGCTATATATCAATTGCACAATTTGGTAGACCGACTCTCAAACTGTTCTGTCGTGGCTGCAGTCAGATCAACTGAAATACAGGGTTGTTACAGTCGGCGCAGATTTCGCGTTTTTGCGGATTTTGCGTTTTTTGCGGATTTGGCGCGTTTTTACTACTCTATGGCGCGGATTTTGCGGAAAGCCTTGCAACCTTGCTTTCAATTACCTAAAAATCAGGATATCGACTGATGGGCTGGCAACACCCTTTTAGAGTTCTATAAAATATGGTGGGTGTGTAGTAGGGTGCCAATCACTTGTATGAGAAAAAAGTAATCAAAAAATTTAGGAAAAAAAACCCTATACAAAATGTTTACCTGCCCGAAAAACACCCTGTGCGAAATTTCAGATCAGTTGGATTCAAAATGGAGTAGCGCAAAACAGAGTTAGTCCTTGAGACATCCGAAAAATCATAAAAATCATGATTATTTTCAGATTATACCAGATGTCGACGTTTCATGCATTTATAAGCTATCTGACACCAAAAATTATTCGAACCCCGAAATTTCATGCAGCCAACCCCTCTTGGGTTCCGATTTTTCACTAGGTGTTTTTTCAGGTGAAAATTTTGTATATGGTTTCTTAAAGTACCATTTTGGTTGGCATCCTATTTTTTAATACTATTTTTTTTAAATTATCTAGACTTACATTCAAAGAGGACTGAAGTTTTTTTTTTTGTAAATTGATATATCTGAATAAAGACAAGAGAAAAAAAAGTCGTCAAAGAATGACTTTGAGAAAGATGTCTGAATTTCCATTTAAAAATATTGAGAAAAATAAATAATTGAGATACTACAAAAACAAAATTTTATTGTAACCGTTATGTGCTCGACAATAAAACACCCTTACGTGCCCCCAAAATGGTCCTTCCCGAAAAGATTCTACTGGGGCTTCACTAATAACATAACTCTTTGGATGTTATGTGGTGGTCCTGAATAGATTCAAAATGGCAACTGTAGTCGATTTACGGCCTATGAATGTCATCCCGGCTCCGAAAATACTCATATTGGGTGGTATTTGGCCATTTTTGGCTGTTTTTCATGAACCGGAAGTTGCCACCCTGGATTTCAAAACGACGTCTAGGGTCGATTTCAGGTCATCCTGATTTCGGAAATACCCGTAACCGTATATATTACTTGTTAACATGTTCTGAAATCACATGCGTCTCATCGACGTCAGTAATGACAAGAATTAGAGAAAAGTTGTCAAGGGCTGGCGTATAGAAAACCGTCTGGTATTCATTGATTATTCATTGCAACTTTTCTGAACATTTCAACCTGGTCACTAGACTGGGACACGGTTATATGGGAAAAAAGAGATGGATGGTTTCTCGCTCCCATGCATTTCGTGTTCCTTATGGGTCCTATAACAACTGTGTAACTTTTCAGATCGATCGGTGAAACGCCCGATTTTTAAAGTTTCCATACGATTTTATATGGGACAAACCAATTTTTCAAAACTTTTTCTATAGAGATGTCCATTTGGCTCCTAAAAATATATCAATACATGATATTTATAGGAAATTTTCCTGGGAAAAACTCTTCTGAAGACCGCAAGGCGCTACCTTGCTTGTGAAGAAAGATATTCACCCCAGACTGATTGAATATCCGACGAAGGGCTCACCATTGAATTTTACTACCAATACTGCTGCAGCATGCTGCTGTTCCAAATTCAACCATGTGATGAGAAATGATATCGCTTAAATTTATCTTCCTCGAAGATACTATGAGCAAAAATCACACTTTGAAAATTAATTCCACGCGAAATTATTTCTCATACTCAAGCAAGTTTGCAATAGCAGCATGCTGTAGCAGTGTTGCTGGAAAATTTCAATGGTGAGCCATCCGTCAAACATTGAATCAGTTTGGGGTGAATAGCTGTTTCTACAAGCATCGTAGCGCCTTACGATCTTCAAAAGAGTTTTTCCCAGAAAAATTTCCTACTAATATCATGTATTGATATTTTTTTGAGAGCCAACTTGACATCTCTAGAGAATAAGTATTAAAAAAGTGAATTTTCCCATATAAAATCGTATGGAAACTTTAAAAATCGGGCGAAAATGGGGCGTTTCACCGATCGATCTGAAAAGTTACCCAGTTGTTATGGGGCCCATAAGGAACACGAAAAGTGCATGGGAGCTAACATTTATTTTTTGTCCCACCTTAATGGTCACTCTTGAGAAAAAAAAAATTCTAACAAAAACTTCTCTATTTGAAAATCTCAAATTTGTTCAAAATGCATATATCCAATATTGTTGATGTTTCATTTTTTCTTAATTTCAAACTGTTTGTTTAGGTACAAAAGTAAACAAAGCTACCAACGCAAAGCAAAGCAAAGCCTTGGTGCTACAATCCGATTTGGAACTTGCCCTTCTGTTTATTATACACAGACTTCGCAGCCGACTGTTAAGTGTACAGGACAATTGCGGGGCCAGCGTTACGATCCTACTGATACTAACAGTCTTTCCCGTGCCGAGACTCGAGCCTACGACAACTGGCTTGTTAGGCCAGCATCGTACCTTGAGACGCCTACTTAGCAGTTGCATCAAATCGTCGTTTGAAGCTTTGTTTACAAAAATGTTTACGTACATTAATAATCAGGATGGCCACTCTACCGGGAAAAGCGGGAAAAAGACGGGAATTTCAAATCACCGGAAAAAAGACGGGAAAACCGTGAAATTAGGCTTCACATCAGGAAAATCATCCTCTTGCATGTCTCCTACTAATGTTGCCAATGAACGAGTTGTAGCAAACTATTTCCTAGATCTGGGAAATATAAACATTGGATTAAAAAAAAAATCATTTATTTTTTAATTATTATTCTTTTTTTCCAAATTATAACGATCTAAAATTGATGTCATTGAAAAACTATTTTGGCAATACATATTTTTGATATATCTTAGAATTTTCAAGACGATTTCGTTAGGATGTGTTGTATACTGTTTTAAAAAAGGAGCTCAAATTTATCGAATTCCTGAAAAACTGTCAAGCTTGCGTTTAGAAATGTATTAAAATTGCTTTTTACGCAGTTTTTGGTTTGCTTTTTCACGTCTTTTTTAATGCGTCTTTTTTGATTTAATGCGAATTTCGGAATTTCCGTGGTTTATCATGCGGATTTCCAGGAAAAGTCGCGTTTTACACTGATTGTTTCAAAAAATATCCTTTTCAAATTGCTTATTCAGAGTGTCGGTTGAATTTATTTTACGGATTTAAGAATATTTTTCAAACATTTAGTTAGTCCTAAGATCGAAACTTTTCAAAAAAAAAAAAAAAAAAATGTTTCGAGAAGACAGATCTCAACGTTTTATGAATTTCCAACACATTTACCATAAAAAAATAATTTTAAGAATTTTTTCATTGGTCACTTTGAGGCTTTTCTTCCCGAACGATGTTCGCTTGAGAACAAATTTTGCATGGGAAGATAAAACTTCTAAGCTAATTTAAACGATCGATGTTTAATTTTCTTCCATACATTCCATTGGCATTCAAGAGCAGGTTGACAGAGAGTAAAAGCAGAAGGAAGATTGTCAACGATTTTTAGATAAAAAGGGCGCAAATTGTGCAGGTTTCCATGAAGGTACTCGCTAAAGTCGATAAACAGTTAAGAAAAGAAAAATTTTTGAAGGAGAAATATTTTTCAAAGTTTTAATAACACTATTCTCGCAAGGATATATATAAACATGTAAAATTGATGTTTTTCACATATTTTTTAAAAATAAACCACCGAGATAATTTAAAACCTGTCATCAGGAAAACCTGGAAAAAAGCGGGAAATCGAAAACTGATTTTGAGTGGTCACCCTGCATTAAAAAACTGTCACTTGAGATTATTCCATGTTTCTACAGAGGATGTTGTTCAGACTTTCCGAAAACATTTTTAATGACATTCAACTTATGTTTGAATGTTAGACCTGAATTCGAGTTGAGGGATTTTTCTACTTATTCGATTGTTTCTACTTTTTCAAGTTTGGCGCTATACGTGAGTTACATATACTTAATCGTTTTAATAACCTAGCTAAAACCTATCTCGTCCTTTTGAATTATTTTCAACAAGATATCTTGCAAATTTTAGTAAAACTTGCTATTGTTTGCAGCTCACGAAGATTATTAATTACTTATTGAATGTTCCGACAATATACGGGTTTAAATGGTTATCCATCACTTTCCAAATCTCGTCAATCAATTCTCACTTTTTATGTCTAACTTATGTCTCACAGGAATTTTACTCGTCATAATCATACTCTTTTCAATCCGAGAAAATCGCGAGAGAAAAAATCAGTACTACGGGCATTTTACATTTGTGTATAAAAATTTCCAAACAACATTTTGGGTCAGCATCATTCCTAAACATGGCCGCAGTAAGTCAACTGTCCTGCGTTTGAAGCTAAATTCAAACAAGTAATACATATCAGCATGACATTTTAAAGATGGTATTTATTTTACCATGTTGAATCATAAGTTTTTATTAGTTTTTTTTCGGCGCGGATTTAGTTTTCACGGCGCGGATCCAAAAACCCGTGGCGCGGATTTTGCGGATTCAAAATTAAGGTTTCTGTAACAACCCTGGAAATACAAACAGTTCTTTGCTTTCAGAATTGGTGAAATACTGGAACTGACCAACATGAGGTACTGGCGATGGGTACCGAGCATGCAGAACGTCGCGGATGTGCTTACCAAGTGGGGCTGTTCCATAGGGATACCATCTGGTCGAAGTTAGAAATCAGGACACCTTTTCTGGGCACAAATTTGACTAAGTTATTCTATTCCTCGAAGTATGAGCAAATATAACTCGTAATATTTGATTTACTCAGTTTTTTTTACGCGGTGATACGTAACTCGTGGAAAAACGAGTTAATAAAAATCCGCGTGTAAAAACGCGTAATTTGAAAATCCTTCGATTTAAAAATCCGCGTGAAAAAACCGTTAATTCGAAAATCCGTGTAGAAAAATATCTATTACCTATTATTATTACGCATTAGTAGATACTTTGAAAATTCAACACACGTAAACTGTTTCAACTTAAACTTAACAAATTCCAGATGCTTAATGGTAACGGTCAACGCGTAGGAAATTCGTCTTATTACTCTAGTGAGATTCAACCAATGAAAAATTTCGATCGCAGGGAGCGTTGTGACATGGAATCGAAAACACTTATTGAGCAATTTTGGAAAATTCTGCTCATTGCCACACAACAAAGTTAAATATCTCAAGCAAATCAGGACAAATGCTGAAATATAAAAAATAAATCAGGACGCCCAAATAGGTCTTAAAAATCAGGACATGTCCTGCTAAATCAGGACGGATGGTATCCCTAGCTGTTCCATGTAGTCGACGTAAGCACTTTTTTTTGTTGGGCAAAGCTTGTACGGGTGACCACAACAGTGGTCCAATTCGTCGCCAAGTGTCGCCGTAAAAAAGCCACCGAACCAATCGTGACTTCGCAGGCTACGGAGCATCATCGTCCACTAATTCAGCGACCACTTCAACAAGAAGAACTTCGACGGACAGAGACCATTTACTGGAAGCAGTCACATTTTGTCAGTTTGCTGGATGGGACGAATGTACTCACAGCAAATCTCGACCTAGAATCGAGGTTCAATGAAGCGATCCCGGTCCACAAGAAGTTCCCTATCATCTTATCGGGGAGAGACGAAATAACCCAAAGACTGCTCCTGCATTACCAGAGTAGGTAGCGACTATCTAAACGCAGAACGGAGATAAGATGGGTGACGGTATTTACGTGCATGGCTGTAAGAGTTGTGTACTTATACGTAGTCTAGAGTTTAAGCACGCAGTTCTACCTGATGTTCATCAGGCGGTTCTCGAGCAAGCTAGGTACTCGCGACCACATTCATTCAGACAACACTACGTGTTGACACGAAGCGAACATCGTTATAACGAAGGAGATCGAAAAGATAAATGAAGAGTGTGCGGAAAGGATCAGTTCGTCCGTTGCAGCGCGGAATTTTAACCCTTTCAGTACACCACATGTGGGCGGTGTCTGGGCGGATGGCACTGGCCGTCAAAGAGGCTTTGCGGGCCTTGGGCGATGGGCGAAGGTTGACCGATGAGATTCTCGTTACGGCTTTGGCTGAAGCTGAGGATTTGATTAACACCCAACCGCTAACTCACATTCCATAGGGCTCTGCCGATAAAGAAGCTCTACCACCGACCACTTCATCCATGGAACCAAGGACCAAGAAAGACGCAGTGTTGGAAAACGCCTATATATATTGTGGAAGGGAAGAGCCGGAAATACTGGGGACGTAGACGCGTTCAGAAAGCTGTGCAGGGAATAGACGGAAGAATACTGCAAGCGGATATAGGGAGGGCGCACGGCAAAGTTTACCGACGAGGCGGTGATGGTGATCCAGGATAGTAAATTCGGAAGTGCTAGAGGCTCTGCCAGATTTTTTTTTATTAAAGGGGGGATTTGTTAGTAGCTTAAGTATTTATGATAAATATTAGTAAATAATGAGTATGTGTGTCCAATCACAAATGGTGACTTCTCAACACTGTTAGAAATTTGTAATTTTAATTGTTAGGATTTGTTTGCTTTCGCAATTAGGACTTATCATTCGTAGGGATTTAAACCTACTTGTCAGAAAAGAAACTAACTTAAATGCTAACTTATTGGCTATAAAGAGAGCTTATCGTAGCAATTGAGGATTGCAACGATTTTGGTCGAAAATTATTAATAATTTTATTTGACATAGCTTCTACTTCAACATCAGTAAGTCTATGTAATTCGAGTGTACCAAACCAAGGAGGACGCTTCAAAATCATTTTCAGAATTTTATTCTGAATCCTTTGGAGCGTTTTCTTCCTTGTTGAACAGCAACTTGATCAGATCGGTACAGCATAAAGCATTGCTGGTCTAAAAATTTGTTTGTAAATCAAAAGTTTGTTCTTTAAACAAAGTTTAGAATTCCTGTTAATGAGAGGATATAAACATCTCGTATATTTGATGCACTTGGCTTGTATACTCTCAATGTGCTCTTTGAAAATAAGTTTTTTATCATAAATTAGTCCCAAGTACTTAACCTTGTCGGACCAACTTAAAATAACCCCATTCATCTTGACAACGTGATTATTGTTTGGCTTGAGGAAAGAAGCCCTAGGCTTATGCGGAAAAATTATCATTTGAGTTTTAGAATCATTGGGAGAGATTTTCCACTTTTGCAAGTAGGAAGGAAAAATATCTAAACTTTTCTGCAATCGACTGCATATGACACGAAGACTTTTTGCTTTTACGGAAATGCTTGTGTCATCGCAGAACAATGACTTTGTGCATCCTGGAGGCAAATCAGGAAGATCTGAAGTGAATATGTTGTACAGGACTGGACCCAAGACTGAACCTTGAGGTACACCTGCTCTGACAGGAAATCTATCAGATTTTGAATTCTGATAGACAACCTGCAGAGTTCGATCAGTAAGATAATTTTTTAAAATTTTGATTAGGAAAATTGGAAAATTAAAAGTTTGCAATTTCGCAATCAAACCTTTATGCCAAACACTGTCGAATGCTTTTTCTATGTCTAAAAGAGCAGCTCCAGTGGAATAACCTTCAGATTTGTTAGCTCGTATCATATTAGTAACTCTGAGCAATTGATGAGTTGTGGAATGCCCATGGCGAAATCCAAACTGTTCATTTGCAAAAATTGAATTTTCGTTGATGTGTGACATCATTCTGTTAAGAATAATTCTTTCAAACAGTTAACTTATTGAAGAAAGCAAGCTGATTGGTCGATAACTTGAAACTTCAGCTGGGTTCTTATCCGGTTTTAAAATTGGAGTAATTTTTGCATTTTTCCATAATTTGGGAAAATATGCAATTTTGAAGTAGCAATTGAAAATTTTCACTAAAAATTCCATTGTGCTCTCAGGGAGATGTTTGATTAGTATATTGAAGATTCCATCGTCACCAGGTGCTTTCATGTTTTTGAAATTTTTAATAATTGATTTAATCTCATTCAAGTTAGTCTCAATAATTTCTGTAGGTAAAAAAATCCTGGAAGAAATTAAATCAAATTGACGTGTGACTTCATTTTCAATTGGACTCACAAAATTCAAATTTGAGTTATGAACACTCTCAAACTGCTGAGCAAGTCTTTGAGCCTTTTGTCCATTGGATACAAGAAAACGTTCACCATCTTTTAAAACTGGAATAGGCTTTGAAGGTTTCTTAAGAATCTTCGACAGCTTCCAAAAAGGTTTTGAATATGGTTTCAATTTTTCAACTTTAGTCTCAAAACTTTGATTTCTCAGAAGAGTAAATCTATGTTTAATCTCTTTCTGTAAATCTTAATAAATAGTTTTAAAAACAGGGTCACGAGAACGTTGATATTGACGTCTGCGGACATTTTTCAAACGAATTAGAAGTTGAAGATTTTCGTCAATTATTGGTGAATCAAATTTCATTTGAGCCTTTGGAACAGAATAATTCCTGGCATCAACAATTGCACATTTCAATGCTTCCAAAGCGGAATCAATATTCACTTCGTTTTGCAAATCAAGCTCATTATTGAAATTTCTCTCAATATGAGTTTTGTATCTTTCCCAATTAGCCTTGTTATAATTAAAAACAGAGCTCATAGAGTTTAAAATCGATTCATGTGATAAAGAAAAAGTTATTGGAAGATGGTCAGAATCAAAGTCATCATGTGTGATCAAATCACTACATACATGACTTTGATCTGTAAGCACCAAATCAATTGTTGAAGGGTTTCTTACAGAAGAAAAGCATGTAGGACTATTCGGAGACAAAATAGAATAGTATCCTGAAGAACAATCATTGAATAAAATTTTTCCATTGGAATTACTTTGAGAATTATTCCACGAACGATGTTTAGCGTTAAAATCGCCGATTATAAAAAAATCCGAACGATTTCTGGTGAGTTTTTGTAAATCACCTTTGAAATAATTTTTATGCTCGCGTGTGCATTGAAATGGTAAATATGCTGCGGCAATAAATAAAATCCCAAGTTCAGTTTGAACTTCAATTCCCAAAGTTTCAATAACTTTCGTCTCAAGATGGGGAAGAGCACGATGTTTGATTCGGCGATGAATAACAATTGCAACTCCACCGCCGGAACCCTGAATCCTATCATATCTATGAACCACGTAATTGGGATCATATCTTAATTTTATGTTAGGTTTCAAAAATGTTTCAGTAATAATTGCAATATGCACATTATTTACTGTTAAAAAATTAAAAAGCTCATTCTCATTGGCCTTCAATGAGCGAGCATTCCAATTTAATATTTTAATTGTTTTATTTAAAATCATTGCTAAATTTTAAATTAGAAACAATTTTAATAGTAAAATTTGTGCCTATTTGAATGGCTTCAATTTTGCCTGCAACATGGCGTTCATAAGATCGAACATTGCCTGTTGCAAAAAAGAAAGTTTACCTGCCGTAATAGGGCCCAGGCAGTTGACATTAGAAAAAATATTTTCGGCAGCAATATTAGCTGGAGTAATAGGTGTACAATCTAGCGTGTTTTGCTTACCCATATTAACGGTCATTTTCCCTGTGCATAAGTTGAACGGGTATGCAAAGGAGTAGGTCACTGGTACGCTTGGAGAATTTTGTTTTGAATTTTGTTTACCTTGCCTTGCCTTAACAATTGCTAAACGGGCTGGACATTGATAAAAGTTCGACATATGGTTGCCGTTACAATTCGCACAGCGAAAACTTTTACTCTCTTTCACAGGACATGTGTCCTTTTTGATAGAAGAGTCTCCACAAATGAGGCATTTTTGGTCCATGTTACAAAACTTTGAACCATGGCCATAACGTTGGCAAACACGGCATTGGGTGATATGCTTTTCACCTCCGCCAAACTTTCGATATAATTCCCATTTTACACGCACGTTATATAAAGCATGTGCTTTTTCAAAAAAATTTAAGTTATTTACCTCACTGCCGTTTAAAATGAATTAAATAATTTACAAGGGAAATTCCAGTTCGCTGACTGTTTTCGCCTCGTGATTTTTGTTTCATCAGAATTACTTGGGTAGGGGCTATACCAAGTAATTCTGTCAAAGTAATTTCGATCTCATCAACGGTTTGATCGTTGGTGAGACCTTTCAATACGACCTTGAACGGCTTGGCGCTCTTCGTATCATATGTAAAAAATTTATACATCTTTTCAGTTAAATACTGAATAAGACGATTCCAATCTTTCAATGTTTGGGCCAGTAAACGGCATTCGCCTCTTCGGCCAATTTGATAAGTAACTTTGACGTCGGAGAGAAACGTAGAAAGTTCTCTTTTAAAAATATTAAATTCAGAAGCAATAGTTACCACAATAGGTGGAACTTTCTCCTTTTTTACAGAAATTTCAATTTGAATAGTTTTACTTTCGAACATTTCAATTTCGCCGGCTTCTTGCTCAGGCAGAATATCATATAAATTTTCACTGCATAAGCTAGTTTCAGAAAGAGATGCCTCTCTTTTCCTCCCCGTAGCGATGCGTGGTTTCTTTTTTCGTCCTGCCATTTCAGGTGATACGAAAAAAGTCCAAAAATAATATCAAATTGCAAGTATTGAGAAAGAAAGAAATAGGTAGTCTTGAGAAAGACTGATGTAAGTTAACTTCCAGGTAATCTTTAAAAGAAACACTGACAAAACAAAAACTTTGAAGCTATAGGCAGTCAAAGACCAGTCCACAAGCAACCGAAAATACGTCTGATCTGTCGGGCAGCTCAAGACGCACTGGCTCTGCCAGATGTTACGGGCTGGGGAATGTTCACATTAGCGGGCATCGTCTGTAGACAGTGTAACAGTAGAGTACCGTTTCGAGTGATGGATGTGAGACACATGTCAAGACGATTATTTCGGGTAATTAAATTTGAGTTTATAAAAAGTGTTAGAAGTCGAGAGGTGGAACTTTGAGTGGTCTAAATTGACCTTCGCATGTGAGAAAAAAAAAGAACAATACAAAGTGAGTGAAAGTATATCAACCAGTTCGTAGCACACTAAAATCGAAGAGTTGGGGCGGGCCGTAGTCGGCCGTAGGATGTGAATTTTCGTTGATTATTACTTTTGAGAAAAATAAAAATAAATGTTGTAATTGGATCGTTAAGCTATTCACGGATTTCCGATTTTTATACAGTGATCACCCGATTATATCACACCCTAATGATTTTTGGCGTGATAAAATAGGGACATATACACATAAAAAAAGTTGCAGTTGTTTTTTATAAATCGATATATCTGAATAATGACAATAGATAGAGAAAAGTTGTCAAGGGATGAATTTGAGAAAACTGTCTGAGCTATTATAAAAAATATTTTAAAAAATCAATTTGAGATCCTGTATTGAAAAAAAAATTTCAAAAACAAAAAGTGACTATAAAAATCGATCATTACTATTTCATTAAAACATTTTTTTAGATAGATAATTCAGCTGCCTTAAACTTTTCTGAACAAACCTAAAAAAATGAAAAACCTAAAAAAATCGATGTAAAGTTGCAAATAAATAACAATTAAGTTTTTCATTCGTTCATGTTTTTGTTTGAATTGGTAAAATGAATTACTTGCTTTTTTGTAGCGCAGAACCATCAGCAAAATATTAGATGTTTTCACAACACTAAACTTTGCCGAAGACAGCATGCTGATATCTCTCACATATTGCAACCAGAAAAATCTTAAAATGTAAATAACGATTTTTAATGCCTTCTCATAGAAAACTTTATGTTGCTTACAATATGTAAGAGATAGAAACATGATGTCTTCTGCAAAGTTTCTTGTTTCGAGATCACCTAATAGTTTGCCTAAGACACCAAGCGTCTATCTTTATCTAATGAAAAAGTAAATATTCTATCTCACTTTTAGGAGGATTGATTACCCAGCTTTCTAATCAAAAGATGCGTTTTCAAATATTTTGAAACTTCTGCGAACATATTATACGGTTATAATAAACATTTGTATCACTATTCAATTATTCGCACGAAAACAGCAAAATGTAACATTGTGCATCGGTTGAATTTTTAATGTAGGTAAACTACATCCAGAATGATACACAGAATTATGAAAAATATCTTAAATATTGAAGCGTAATAGAAAATCAGCTAACCCTGACATTTTTTAATGGAATGTTTTATGATGATAAAATCGGGTGAAAAATGTGATAAAATCGGGGGCAGATAAAATCGGGTGCTGATATAATCGGGTGATTACTGTATATCATCTGAAAGAGTGTAATTTTCTGAGCAAAACGTGATTTTTTAAAACTTTATATCACTATCCTTCGATTTTTAAAAGAAGAATAAAAATTCGCTACAATGACAGTTGGTATATAGGCGAACTGTCATTGTAGCGATTTCGAGCAGTTTTAAATCGTGATATAAAAAGCGAAGGACAACGATAGAAATTTTTTTAAATCACGTTTTACTTAGAAAATGTAGATCTTTCAGATGATATAAAAAACTGATATAGCTAAACAACTCAATTAATTGCCAAAAATAACACGAAAATACTTACCTATAATCAGAAGCTTATCACAGAAAATGAGGTGAGCGGCGAATTACTCGCCTGACAAATTTTGGTATTACAGATGGCGAGTCGGCTGGATTTTGAACGAGTAGTTCAGCGAAACTGCTCGACTCGACCGTGACTCAGCTGTCACCAGCCAAGTTTCACTCGCATTTCCTAATAAAGCATTTTGCTTGCATCGCCATTCGATTGTGAGTATCTGAAAGGCATGAAATAAGAAAATGAAATTATTAATGAATGCATTAAATGATAGAAGAAATCAGCGGGAAAGAACCACATAGTAGGAAGAGTTTAGGAAGGACAAAATTCGTATTAAGGAGGCTATTTGAGTAAGTAATGCAAACGTAGATTGTTAATTTAATGAATACTTACAATTTTTGAACCTTTGCAAAAGTGCTAGAATTAGTTATGCGAACATGTGGTCGTATGAATAAAGGCGGACCGAGACGTTCGTCTTCAAAGGACGTTGGAAGGCAAAAGCGAGTCGGACCGACAAAAGCTCAGCTATATCCGAAAAAAGGTTAACATTCATCCGTCGTAATGACCTTTTTTTACGAGGCCTACAAAATTTCTGTCGAAATGGCCTGTGGTTGCTTGGACCATGAATCTAATGAGACTTCAGTGATCCCTCGAAGACAAGGGAGTCTATTCCGCGAGTTATCGAGAACCTGCGCCGGCATTATGGACATCTGGAACAACTGATACGGTGTCTCCTGAGTAACCATCTGGAGACTCCAAAGCCGAATAAGCTGCGTAGTTGCATTCCCTTGGGGAATGTCGCGGAACAACTCTGCGGACACCTAGAGCCAGCAGAACTCCGGTAACATTTCGTCATCATCAAGTCGTTAGTTGTCAAACTGTCCGCCCGGGAAAAACACTCTACCGAAAAACCAAAGGAAAGTCCACACTCCGAACTTTGATGGATTTTCTCAGGGAGATTGTCATTGACGCATGTGAGGCAGCGCACGAGTCCAAAGGTGACTCGTAATTTGGAAAGAAGAAACCGAAGAGGAAGGGCGCTTTGTACTGCCATACCGAGGAGACCCAGCACCATGTTCCAATGATAGAAGGAAGTTGAAATCATTTAACTTAATGAACACAACGGTACCTGTCAATCGAGTCGTACGACTGTTACCTGGGACTACTAATCGGATTGAATAATCACTTGTTTGGTCGGTACTCCTATCCTGTCTTGACCTATTGCGGTTCGCTACAAGTTTGGATAGACCATATAGGGCCCAGGGCACTCTACTGTGATTGGAGCGGGTTGTTTCTTTGGTTACTACCAAGCTATAATGAACGAAGATCTACCTGAATCCTCAAAATCCACTACGCTCTGGAACGGTCGATACCCGGATAGTTATCCCATAGCCGTCAAGAGAATGAAGCAACAGCAAGATTGAGCTACAAAAGAACGTCGGCCAGTAAACCGATGAATGTCATCAAATATCAATTCGTCCAATTTGATGATCCTGTGCTGCAATTCAAGACCACAGCAGTGGAAGAAGGTGACTTGAGAGCTAAACTATATTTAATCTTATGCGACATCTATTATACGCAGGTGACGGCACTCGACACCGATCGAAGAGAAGGACCGATCGGAGAGGGAGAAAAAGCAAACCGACTTGAGTGGTGCAGGACTCGTCGGAGGTAGGGAGAAAGTACCACCGTTCTGGCAAGGTCGAGTACATGCAGAAGAACTGTTGTCCGAAGAAACCAGAAGGAAATGCTTTAGCGGCAGTCCATAAGGAGGCAGACGCGTTCATGGTAAATGGTAGCCAGCGGTCTATACGATAAATGAAAGATGCTATCATTATCGATGTGTCCAAGAATGCCGTGTCACTGTTCGGAAGGCATGATGGAGTAATTAAAGGTATGCCTAACAAAGGAGACGACCATCCAGACTGTAGTACTGCTGCCGTATCTTCGGAAAATCTTGTTCAAGATCAAAAACTCTCACAACACAACTTTGCTGACTTTGGATGCCGTTTCTTTTGGGCATGCCAATATCAGCTAATAGCCGAGATAAGTGTGTTTAGTATTTACTCGGATCGCTGGCATGAAATGCATCACATTATTTCATATCTTTCACGGTTGGACGCACATCGCTGTAAGCGCAAAGCAAAGGTGTTTCAAGGACTATAAAGCAATAGCTATAGCTCAGTGGCAGATAAAAGTCTCATCGTGGACCAAGATCGCGAATATTCAAGGAACGAGAATCAAGGAATCCCATAGCAAAACGGTTAGCTGAACGCTTTAATCAGATGCAGGCTAAGAAGCTGAGATCATTTCTGCCTAACTCAAAAGCTGCGAAGATGTTGTGGTCGTCAGCGGCTCCGACGACAACGACCCTTCTGAACGGTTGCCCTATGGTGGCTTTGGCTGGACTCCTGCAGAGAAATGGATCAACGTGAAACCAGACCTTGACAGTATACAGATTTTCGGATGTAATGCTATGACATGGATCCTGAAACAGAAGAGAAACGAAATTAGACCCCAAGAGCCCAGAAATGGTAACGATTGGCTACGCTCCGAATGGATACCAGCCTCGGGACGAATGGCGAAGAATATCGTTTGTGCAAGAGACGTCAAGTTCAACGAAGCTCGTATCTTTGACACTGAGTGGTTCGCAAATCAGTGAGTGGCTTCTTGTTTAAAGTTTACGGCCACAGTCTCGTGGTCCAACAAGAAGCATGTGGTATTGAGCGCTGATGTGGCTGGAGTGATTGGAGTGATGTTGGTGATAAGATTACGGAACTGGCGACGATCTATAAAGACGACCGTAGTGGCATAGGGATGGCCTAAAACCTGATATCAAACACCATTTAATACGCGGCCACATCGCAGCTGAACACTTACAAGTGGAACCTATTTGGACCGACAATCAGTTGGCGTCCGACGTTTCTGCCTTCGATCACTCTAGCTAACAGAAATGCACGTACCACCAAAATACTAAATACGAATGTAAAGGACCCGGTGAACTCAATGCTGCAGCATGACGTCATCTATAATATTCCGTGCAGGAACTGCGCGGGGTGTTATATCGGTATGACTACAAACAAGCTAAAAACCCGTATGAGTCGCCACAAGTCGAATGTAAACAAACTTCATGGTATCTTGAACGCGGGTCACACCTACAATGATCAAGCAGTAGTCGAGATGAGTAGCAAAACAGCTCTTCTAGAGCTTTGTATCAAACACCAACACCGGTTTGCATTGGAGGAAACCAAAATTATTGACAGATCTTTCTCCGCATCTCAACTACCAATGCTTGAGTGTTTTCACATTTACAACACTCCTCAGACTGTGAACTACAGGATAGATGTTGAAGAAATAAGCTCGATCTACGCAGGACTATTGCATACGATTGCGAAAAACAACCAGAACCAAAACAAATATTCCACCACCAGCGCTAACACCACTACCACCCCGGCTACCATCTCCACCAGTCACATCGTTTCCAATACAGCTTGAAACGACATTACAGCCAAAACCATTAAAAATAGATGCAAATTTTATCTCCACTGAGCAGGAATAGTGAGCGGGATAGAGTATCTCTCCTGCCCTATACCTATTTACCACACCAATACTGTTTTCAAGCATTTAATTATATAGAAACGAAAAATATAAGTTAGAATCCGTCTTGGTATTACCAGGAGTGCGATAAAAAGCCCGAGAAAACGAATTAAATCCACCAACGCATCGTGCTTTGTGATGTGGTAAAAGTTTGTAGGTAGTTTCTAAAGCTCAAACTAACTCTAACGTTTCAATATAGGTACTTTGAAAGAGAACCTACAGATAGTTATGACATCCTATCGTAAAGCCTTGTACGCTGAACGAAAAACGGAACAACTTTTTGTAATTTTTTTGAAAAAAAAAAACAATGTCAGAGTTTTTGAAGAGGAAAAAAAAGTACTATTTTTATAAAATGTTTTTAATAAATTTGTAGATCCCCTGAAAAAGGCCAAGTTAAAAGGCCGAAACGTCGGACATAAACCTAGTAACGTTTTAATACACCCCTAAGACTGAAAAAGCCGTATTTTCCTTGAAATTTCATGTTACAGTCGTCTATAAATTTGAATATTAACAAACAAAGTAAAGTGCGTATATATGTTGGCATAGGTTTTATTCAAAGCACGGCTGGGGTACGCACAAATGGCTGGGCAATGCGTACCAGCAGTACACCCGTAGAAGTTGGCATTAAAAAGACCCCAGTGTGGTCCATAGGATAATGCCCAGCAAATCCAATCTTTACCTCCACGTGGTACTGACTGGGATACGAGCAGGTTTTTTTCTAATTAAACTCTTTTTTTTTGTAGAGAAAGCAGTTCAATATAGCTCAAATAAACAATAAGTTATCTAAAAAGGGCGAACAGTTAAAGGGTTCACGTTATTCGCACAGGTATTTTGTATTAGATCTAAATACATTACTTTTTATAAACTTTTTTTGAATTTCCTGTCGAAAAAAAAAAAAACAAACTGTCGAGTGATAGCAATAGTAGAAGTGCTGTATTTGCAAATATGCGTATCGTTGAAAGAAAGTGAGGGTATCTAGCATCTAGTTTGCACTTTATTAGCGAGCATCTGTTGTCTAACGTATCAAATTTAATATCTAGCGATCAATCTTTTTTGGGGGCAGTTATGATAGAACTTTTTTCTAGATTTCGATCCTTAAAACTGCTACCAACCCTCAACGTGTGGTGAAAAATCCACCAAACCAACCAAAAAGCAACAGTATCATATGGCACAGGAAAATGTGCTCTCATCCACTTCTGTTATTATTTTGTAGCGCTTCGAAGCAAAAAAAAAATACATCTCACAAACCCTCTCCGTAAGATAGAAAGTGCTTATCAACTCTGCGTGCTCCAAGAACAACTTTAATTGGCTTCTGCCAACTTTGAGTTTTTGTTGGTGGTTGTTGTTGTTAGTTGTTGCTGTTGTTATGAATCCTCTGAAAGTAGCTCCATTAGCTTTCCCAACAAAATGCGGTAGGCGAAAAAGCCGAAGAGTCATCTATGGTGCTGGTTCTCGTACCGAATACACGACCAGACGACAAACTCGGCTGGAAAAAGAATAAAGTCATTGCCCTTCGCACTGGACATGTTCAGGCAGGAGTGAAGTGGGTTTTTTTCCCAACACTCATGTGGGTACCCATTTCCGGTACAGTCCGTCCCATTTGCATGCTGACAAACAGTGTTCATAGGTGCCCCGCTGTTTGTTGAGTCTTTGGTGGTACGTGTGCTTTAGTAGGTACATTTGCTCAAAATCTCACCTGGCTAAAAAACTGCAGACCAACAAACGAAACCGGTGTCAACAAAAAACGACCAATCGTGGTTGGATGCCACTAATCGCCGGTGACAAATTGGCAGAGTGGGGTCAATAAGTTTTGCAGGACTGTGGAGGCGCTTGGTTTTACATGAAGGTATAATTTCCAGTGAAAGTACGTGGACGCTTGGAGAAGGTGACCCAGTGGCAGTGACACATAGTGTCTGAGTATCATTATTCATTAGTTCGATATTTTGGAGTTGCACTGTTTTACCCCGCACACAGCAGAGCGGTAAAATGTCACAAGCTGACCACCGAACTAGGTGGCAAAATATCTTCGTGTTTCGAATGCTTAACACGATGGTAACTGAAAGGATTTCGCATGTCCCGCACGGTAAACTCAGTTAAATAGAGTTTTTCTAGTGCGCCTAGTTTGTTCTATGCAACAGGAAAAAATCAACTTTTAATATATTCAGACTGCTATAAAAATAAAACTGAAATGAGGTTTTGTGAAATTTTTGTTGTAAGCGCAAATAAACCGTACCCTAGAGAAGGTACTGTTTGTTTATTTTTTCTCATGAAACTGTAGTTAAACCTAGTACTTATTTGTTCACTAAGATATGTGCTTTAAGCGTTTCTAAAGGCGCCATATTTAGTAGAATTTACTTTGGTAGCGCTACCATACATATTATAAAGATATTTTTTTCAAGCACATCACTGGCAGCTCTGAAGTAAACCGAGCAATAATTAGGCTCATGTTGGTTCTAAAGACAGAATTTTCTTCACCATAACTACCATGCGTCTTCACTGGAAAAGCTAATGTAATGCAGTATCCAGGTCGTTTGTTATTTTTGCTCGGAGCCAAGAAATCGGATAGATATTTTTTGCATGACATTGATCAGAGTTGAAGAATATTTAAATACATGATTCATCACTTAGTAACAGCTAGACCTGTCTCTACTAAATTTGGCACAGGTATGTATTTCCATAAGAGAAAAGTTATAGAATGGTAATGGTGGATTAGACCCTGATTAATAAAGTGATCTTCTCTTTTGTAACATTTGAACCACTGCGATCATTATTTTGATCTTTTGTGGTAAAATAATCTTCTTACAATCCGGTTCAAAAATATAAATTTAATAGTAACGACCAGATAGTAACTACCAAGCCACCATAACAAAACAAGCTGATATTGAATCCTGACCATGATCGGGTACTCAGCTAGTATTTATTGAGGCAAATAAGTTTTTGCGTCCACGAGTAATAAACTAAGAATAATCAAGCTCTTCAAAATTTTAGAAGTAAAAAAATGCTACACTAAGGTCGCTTTTCACGCGGCTTTTTTACGCGGATTTCGGAATTTAAAAAGTTTTTTTTACGCGGATTCCGGAATTTACGCGGTTTTTTTTCGCGTTTCTATACGCGGCACGTAAAAAGCGACTTTAGTGTATTTTGAAAAATAGAAATAAATACTAGGGTAAATATGTATAAAACTACCACCCCCCCCCCCCCCCCGAGGCATAACGCCCCAGTCCATTTTTTCGGAAACACACAAAAAATAAGACATAACACTATTGCAAAAAAATAAACAAAAATCAATTTTGATTTGAGCTGCTTCGGATCTAATTTTTTGCAGCGTTTCCGTAACGTTTTTCCACTAATGTATAAAGTTTATTATCTGGTATTTACACTTATATATCTCAAATGAACCTCTAAGCAGCTGTATCTAGTGAAGAAACGATAAAAATTGTATGATTTGCTTAAGTATTCAATGCTTTCTGCTTCATTACAGCTCCCGGGCAATATGCCCCACCGCTAGCCCGGCTGATTTGTTCATTGCTTCAGCGTTTGCTTCTGAGACTTCAAGCGCTGTTTCGCTTCGCATGCTGAGCTGGCATATGAAGCTACTGCAAGGGGCATATTATACTGCATCTGGGGCGTTTTGCCCCGGTAGATTGGAAAGCTTGAAATTTAGTCATATTTTTTAATAAAATTATGGCGTTTTTGTGTAACAGTAATTACAAAACAAAATAATAGCAGTGCATTACCAACTAAATCGTGTATCCAACTGCATGAAAGATTTGTTGTTTATGATAAACATAGCTACAATATTGACGATGTTCCTTAGGGGGGGCGTATTTTACCTATTTACCCTAGTGCTTAGTGATTGTTACATCAAGGCAACCAGTGAAAAGTTGTCCTTGACATCAGAGTAGAAAATCTGATTATTCTTTGTCTAACCTCGAATATATATAGATGTTCTTTAGTAAAAACTCTTAAGTTCATTCAAACCTTTGGATATATTATTTTGGCGACGAGGATCTCAAGAATCCACGAACATGGCAGAAGATAGAGTTGATCAGCAGCCGCAACCGAGAATTCAAGATATGATTCTCGAGATAGCCCAACTTTTACAGCAGATGGCGGCCCAGCAGCAGCAGCCTCAGTATCAAACCCCAGAGCAGGTTTTGAAGTCCCTCTCGTCGAACATCACCGAGACGAAGAAAACGGAGTTACGTTCGGACGCTGGTTTAACCGCTACCAGTACTGTTAACACCGCTGGGCATTAATCGTGGGCCAGCCAAACTAAGCCACAGGGATAACCGGAGTGACAGCGAGTGTCAGCCAACCAGAGGGATAGCGAGGCGACAGCCGGTGTCAGAGGGGGTAAATAAAAAAAATAATAAAAGATTAACGATAGCGAGCGTGGATTATTAATAGTAAAAATATTGCTTAAAATTCATAGAAGATATTATACTGATCATAGCAGCTTATAAATCGTAAGAAAGGTATGTGCGAATTGGATAACATTAAAAAAAATCTAGCCGCAAGTTTGCTTACAGTATACGAAATCAGCGCGGTGCAAATATATATTACCGCATAACCTGGAAAAATACAGTGAAATAGTTGTAAGTAGAAAAAAACTGAAGGTGTATAAAGATTAATTATTACGTTTATCAGGAAAAGGAAAGGAAGAGAAAGGCAGGGAAAGGAAACGAAGGTTCAAGTGGAAGGGATCTATAGTGTTCAGGAAGACCAGGAAGGGAAACTAATTGTAAGATTCATTGATTCATTGAACTACGAATTATGCAAATCACTATATAAAAATCTTTACAGTTTGAGCTTCACTAATAAAAGGCTGCTTAAAAAAAATAGTTATCGGTTCCGTCAGAACATTCTCAAAAACAATTATCGAGAAATAGGATTCTGCTTCAAAACGTTATGGCTGAGAATACCGAACTGAATTTCACGCAAACTCCTTGCGCAGCCTGCGAACAAATTTCAACTACTAATGAGAGTATGATTGGCTGTGATGGATGCGAAAGCTGGTACCACTGTCGTTGTGTCGGAATAACCGCCGGAATGAGGCTGGAAGAAAAGTGGTTTTGCGACAGAGAAACCTGCAAAGCCCTGGCTTACAAGAATGAAAAAGAGAAGGGTGCTAAAAGAAAAAATACTAGCAAGAAAATTGCTAGCGATTCCGAACGGGCCGTTCAGCAGAGACTAAAGGAGATGAAAGAAAACCAAAAACGATTGGAAGTGGCTATGGAAGCAGAATTGATGCTGAAAAAAAGAGAACGACAGTTAAAGCGGACACTGGAGAAAAAGCGAATGCTGTTAGAGCAACAAATGCGCGAAGAAGAAGAAAAGGAAGAGCTCGCGCTGCAAGAGCAGATTCTACGAGAGAGAAAAATGCAATTAGATCGACTACAGGGTACAGGCAAGGCAGCAGTTGTTCCAAATCGAGATGGCAAATTTGGACTCTCAAATGTCGAAACTCGAAAGGGTTGGTGCAAAATCGGTAGCAAAGGTCGATTCGAACGTAGGTGGATCAGATGTACACCCTCTGGAGAATAAAAACACACCGCTTCGCAATCCGGAGGTTAAAGGGCGACAGAATCCGAAAAAACTGCACCGATTTGCTGGAGATGAATCCTCAGAAGAAGACGGCTATGAAAGCGAAGAGGAGCATTCTTCTGGCGAAGAAAATACTGATTCTAGTGACATTGATTACGATTCGAAAAATACAAAAGTGAAGGAAGATGGGAAAAACGGTAGCATTGGCCGCGAAGGGCTGGGGCAGCTGCAATTGAAGCCAACTAAAGCACAACTGGCTGCGAGAAGTGGTATATCGAAGAAACTTCCTAATTTCTCTGGGAGGCCGAAGGAATGGCCCTTATTCTACGGAGCATATCAGGTCTCGAACACACTTAAAACTGGATCTCGAGCTCGGCAAAAAAACATCCGAGTTCACTCGGCAACTTTGGATTAAACCGGTATTTCAGCAAAAAAATGCCGGTTGCCGACAGTTGTCAGATCATTTTGCCGAGACTTCGTCCAAAAAACTAAGCTTGACGAATCTCGTCTCTATTTTTTGCCGAATTTATCGTTAAACACTGTTGATGCCGAGGTCAGCAAAAACATTACTGGTATCTCGGCACAAATTTTACTCGTTGCCGTGTTTCGGCAATACAGCTGTCATCCTCATGAACGAGTTGCCGCCATTTTTCTTAGTGCAAATTTATGCGTGTTACGGGTGAGCAAACAGGAATCGGATACAAGTTTGGCTGAAATTTGTGCAAATTACAAGTGTTTACAATCCGGTAGCCGAAAAACATGTAGTACAGTTTGGGGGAAGTGGCTGGAACTCAAAAAGTGTAGTTTCAAATCGTGTGAATACTATATTTTATTTGTTTTAGGGATAGGCATTAGACGTAATTTTAGATTAGATGTTTAGCTCAATGCCCTACTGGCGAGCAAGATAACGATAAGTATTCAAGATTTAGTATGAATAAATTTCTTTACTTACTGAAACTCATCGAGCTTATAATTTATCTTTTGAAAGAAAACTACCTGATTTACAGCAAAACTATTTTCGACGATTGGATTCCACTGAAAAAACGGCTCTTTACTGTGCCGAACATTCAGCTTATATAACCGAAAGGTCGTTAGACTGGTTTGCCGCTTCTCGGTTGGATTTGCCGAGAGCACAGTCAACTGTGTACGCGATTCTCGGCATAAAATGACATCTGTCAAATATTGGTTTTCCGAGATTCTCGGCAAAAGAGATTCAGCCGAGATGGTTGCCGAGCACTCGGCTGTCCAAATCTCGGCACAAACTCTCGGCGAAATTTTTTAAGTGTGAATGAAGCATGTGGTTTCTCCGCCGTTGAAAATTTAGTTCGACTGCAAGAATGTATTGAAGGTTCAGCGCTAGAAATGGTACGAGGGCAACTTCTTTTACCTAAATCCGTACCGAAGGTAATTGAAAAACTGCGCAGCTTATATGGTCGCCCGGAACAGTTGCTACAAAGCTACTTAGAAAATGCAGAAAACTTGAGCCACCAAAATCTGGAAAGCTGGCGAGATTTATTCCCTTCGGGACTGTAGTTGAACAGCTCTGTGAGCATTTAGAGGCTGCTGGTTTAAAATCACATCTTATTAATCCACTCCTAATACAAGATCTAGTTGGAAAGCTTCCGGATAACGATAAGCGTGAGTGGGTCCGCTACAAACGCGGAAAGAAGCGAGTCACGCTACGGACATTCACCAATTTTATTTCCGAAATAGTAGAAGAAGCTTGCGAGGCAAATGTGACGCTAGAGTATAAGCCCGTTACCGAGTTCCGAACGGGCAAAGACCGACAGAAGGAGAAAGGCGGATTGTTTAACCATAGCATCAGCGAGAACACGAGAGCTAGCAATCAAGAACGGAAGAGGCAAAAACCTTGCAGAGCATGTCAGCGCACTGATCATCGACTGGAAATAGTAAATCAGTGGGGTTTGTGCTCAGTGTGCCTGAACGAACACGGTATGGCTCAATGTAAATTCAAATTGCGATGCAATGTTGGCGAATGCAGAGAACCTCATAATCCTTTACTACACCCCTTTACAGCCGTCGTTGGTACGAGTGCCCATATTCGAACCAACAACGTGACATTGTTCCGAATGATTCCAGTGAATCTCCACTGGGGGGATCGTACAATCACAGCTCTTGCGTTTTTGGATGAAGGTGCTTCCGTGACGCTGGTAGAAAAAAATATAGCAGATCGTTTAGGTGTGTGTGGCGTCCAGGAAAAGCTTACGATTAGATGGACGGCCGATATAATACGAGTAGAAAAGGAGTCGCGTAGGATGAATCTTTGGGTATCCGCCGTCGGTGCGGATGACAAATTGTTGCTGAAGTCAGTTCGGACGGTGGAAAAATTAATGCTACCCCAGCAAGCGCTAAAATCAAAGGAGATTGCGGCACAGTACGCTTACATGCAGGGACTATCGATAACATCGTATGATGGACGACCGGAATTACTCATAGGTTTGAATAACATCCATTCGTTCGCACCGACGGAAATAAAGGTTGGGACGGAGACAGAACCTATTGCAGTGCGCTGTAAGCTCGGATGGACAGTATATGGACCAACCCGAGCAAACCAATTTGAAAAAGAAGGCGCATGTTTAAACTTTCATCAAGAGGTCAGCAATGAACAACTGTACGATTTGCTAAAGACCCACTATGCATTAGAGGAATCAGTGGTTTGCGTGCCAAGGGAATCTGCAGAAGATAAGAGGGCTCGCGAAATCCTCCAGCGCACTACTAAACGAATTGGAGACCGCTTTGAAACCGGGCTTCTGTGGAAAAATAACGATCCGTATTTCCCGGATAGTTATTCGTTAGCCGTGAAAAGACTGAAGCAGTTGGAGAAAAAACTGGAGAAGAATCCAGAGTTGTACGAGAACGTATGCCGACAAATCGATGAGTACCAGGAGAAGGGGTACGCGCATTTAGCAACTCCTGAAGAGCTTGCTGATACAGAACCAAGAAAAATATGGTACCTCCCTTTAAATGTCGTCTTGAATCCCAGGAAACCAGGAAGAGTACGGCTCATCTGGGATGCTGCAGCTGCCGTGCAGAACGTATCACTCAACTCTCAGTTATTAACGGGTCCTGACATGCTTGTTCCGTTGGTTACAGTAATAATCGGATTCCGAGAGCGCAGAATTGCCTTTGGAGGCGATCTGCGTGAAATGTATCACCAAGTAAAAATAATCGACGATGACAAGCAGGCCCAACGTTTTCTTTTCCGAAAAAAAACCCCAAGACCCGCCAAATATTTTCGTTATGGATGTTGCCACATTTGGATCCACATGTTCTCCCTGCTCAGCTCAATACGTGAAAAACTGTAATGCACTGGAGTATGCCGGACAATATCCAGAAGCAGTGGAAGCAATTATAAATCGCCACTACGTCGACGATTATTTTGATAGTGTCGATACCGTTAAGGAAGCAATTACCAGAACGAATCAAGTAAAGTTCATTCATAAATGCGCCGGATTCGAGATTCGCAATTGGGTATCGAACTCGTCTGAAGTACTGCAGAGTTTGGGAGAGGAAATTTCAGCTACGAAGGTCCATTTCAATCAGGACAAGATTACGTTACAAGAGCGTGTGTTGGGTTTGATATGGAATCCAGAACATGACGAGTTTTTCTTCTCCACACAGCATCGAGAAGCAACTCTTCCGTACCTTCGGGGGGACAAACGGCCAACAAAACGAATAGTGTTGAGTTGTGTAATGGGTTTTTTTGACCCCTTGGGCCTGCTGGCACCTTTCACAATACACGGGAAAATTATCGTTCAGCATCTTTGGCGTAGCGGTTGCGACTGGGATGATGTAATTTCCGACAGCTGCTGGGAGATGTGGAAACGATGGATCGGTTTACTGGTGGACGTAGAAAACGTACGCGTCCCACGATGCTACTTAGGCGATTCAGTAGCGGCGGACGCTGAGTCAATAGAGATCCACATTTTCACCGACGCCAGTGAAAACGCCTATGGAAGCGTTGCATATCTCCGGGCGGTTTTCAAAGGCGAGGTGCGGTGCTGCCTGGTTATGTCTCGAGCGAAAGTAGCTCCGCTGAAACGCCAATCGATACCTCGACTGGAATTTATGGCTGCTGTTCTAGGGGCTCGAATGAGCCAGACCATACTAGCAAAACATACGTTGAAGATTGACCGTTGTATTCTGTGGACAGATTCCTGGACAGTGTGCAGCTGGATAAGCTCTGACCAGCACAAATTTAAGCAGAACGTGGTTTTCAAAGTTGGGGAAATTCTGGAGCTAACTCGTGTAACAGATTGGCGATGGATTCCGACAAAGTTGAACGTGGCTGACTTACTAACTAAATGGGGTCGAACTCCGTTTTTGCACAGCGACGGAGAATGGTTCAAAGGTGCATCTTTTCTTTACAATTCGGAAAACCAATGGCCGTCTACGAGTATACCAATTGAAGATACCGACGAAGAAACTAGAGCTCACGTACTGTATCATGAGGTCATCGTTGATAATAGGTGCTCGCGATGGACCACATTACTTCGAGGTACAGCATACGTGTTAAGGTTCCTGAACAACTGCAAGCGAAAGAAAAACAAACTTCCCATCATCACTATGAAAGCCACGGAAACTCAGCGGAAGTTGATCAAAGCGAAACATGAGACGATTCAGCTGCCACTAAGCAAAGAAGAGTTCCAGAAGGCAGAAAGTGTTCTTTGGAAACAAGCACAGTTTGATGGGTTTCCAGACGAGATGAGCGCGCTGATGACCAACATAACGCTCAAACCAGGACAAGAACCCGAGAGGATTACGAAATCCAGTTGTATTTACAAACTAACACCGGTCCTCGACGAAAACGGGGTACTGCGCGTTGGCGGTCGAATGGAAACATCAACCGATATTCCGTTTGTCAAACGATTTCCGATTATTCTGCCGCGGAAGCACGGCTTGACAAGAAAAATAATTCAATTTTACCACGAAAAGTTTGGTCACGCTAACCGCGAAACTGTGGTGAATGAGCTTCGCCAACGTTTTTGGATTCCAAATATTCGAGCAGCGATTATACAGGTCATGCGCCAATGTATATGGTGTAAGGTGAATCGTTGTCGTCCATTGGCTCCGATGATGGCTCCACTACCCGTTCAGAGAGTGACCCCCCATCTTCGACCATTTAGCTCGATAGGCATCGACTATCTGGGTCCCATTGAAGTGGCGGTCAACAGAAGGAAAGAGAAAAGGTTGGTCTGCGTATTCACTTGTCTTGCGATTCGTGCCGTACATCTCGAGGTTGTACATAGCACAACACAATCATGTTTAATGACCATACGGAGATTTAATAAGGAGCATGGCATACCAAAAGAAATTTTTTCGGACAACGCAACTTGTTTCAAGGGCGCAGACCGCGAGATGCGTAGAATCTACAGTGAGTGCGCGAATACAGTAGCGAGCGCAACGACAGCGTGGCATTTCAATCCTCCAGCAGCGCCGCACATGGGTGGCATCTGGGAGAGAATGGTAAGATCCGTGAAGGAATGTATGAAAACGCTTGATGATGGAAGAATCCTAACCGATGAAGTTTTGCTAACGGTCCTTGCGGAGCAGAGGATATGATCAGTGCGCGTCCCCTAACGTACATACCACAAGAGTCAGCTGAAGAAGAAGCAATCACCCCGCATCATTTCCTTCGTGGAAATGTGACGATTGCGGACATGAAGGTAGACGGGAAAGTTAATGTTGCAGGCGCTCTACGAGACGCTTACAAGCGATCGCAAGTTGTTGCGAACCGAATGTGGGAGCGCTGGTCTAAAGAATATTTACCAACTATAAACAGGCGAACCAAATGGTATGAAGACCAGAAACCATTAGAAGTAAATGACCTAGTATTCATTGTCGACGGAAAGAACAGGAAGTGCTGGACTAGAGGTATAGTAGAACAAGTGCTTCAGGGACCGGACGGGCGAATCAGGCAAGCAAATGTGAGAACAGCTGGAGGCGTACTGAGACGTGCTGTAGCCAACTTAGTGGTGCTGGAGATAAGAGACTGTAATTCCGAAACTTCCGGAAAAGTTACCGGATGTTACGGGCTGGGGCATGTTAACACCGCTGGGCATTAATCGTGGGCCAGCCAAACTCAGCCACAGGGATAACCGGAGTGACAGCGAATGTCAGCCAACCAGAGGGATAACGAGGCGACAGCCGATGTCAGAGGGGATAAATAAACAAAATAATAAAAGATTAACGATAGCGAGCGTGGTTTATTAATAGTAAAAATATTGCTTAAAATTCATAGAAGATATTATACTGATCATAGCAGCTTATAAATCGTAAGAAAGGTATGTGCGAATTGGATAACATTAAAAAAAATCTAGCCGCAAGTTTGCTTACAGTATACGAAATCAGCGCGGTGCAAATATATATTACCGCATAACCTGAAAAAATACAGTGAAATAGTTGTAAGTAGAAAAAAACTCAAGGTGTATAAAGATTAATTATTACGTTTATCAGGAAAAGGAAAGGAAGAGAAAGGCAGGGAAAGGAAACGAAGGTTCAAGTGGAAGGGATCTATAGTGTGCAGGAAGACCAGGAAGGGAAACTAATTGTTGTATGATTCATTGATTCATTGAACTACGAATTATGCAAATCACTATATAAAAATCTTTACAGTTTGGGCTTCACTAATAAAAGGCTGCTTCAAAAAAATAGTTATCGGTTCCGTCAGAACAAGTACCTCTTCGAGAACGATGCAGGTCAGCTGAATGATGCGGCGAAGGTACGCTTACTTCTCCGGAAGCTGGACACCCATTCGCACAGCCGCTATCTCAACTACATCCTGTCAAAGCTTCCCAAGGACGTGAAGTTTAAAGACACAGTCAAGACTCTCAATAAAATCTTCGGGCATTAAACGTCAACGTTCCGGAAGCGGTTCATGTGTCTTTTCACGATTGTTGTTGACCATCTGCCGATGAACACTCAGCAAGCAGAGAGCACTCAACCGCTGTTCAACCATTGTTAACCTCAGCCAGGTTTTCACCCGACGTAATGTGCTGAACGAGCGTTCGATCGTGCATGTTTTACATGGTAGGGCAAGTTTATTTGCTTTCTTAGTCGCAGGGAAGGAAGAACAGGCTTTAGCTAGCAGGTCTATAAGAACCAACAACATGCGTATTACGTTAGGGGGATGCAGCAAGGACAACGCGTAGGCAACTGGAAAACCTGTGCAATTCTACACAACATAGCGCAAGTATTTCAATCAATTATTTCTGATTGGCTGATAGTTTACACAGATGTTTCTATGGGCTAAAGATGTCGTTTTGTGCTATTAGAGTTATTGAAAACAAAATTCTGCACCAATGTCAACAACTAGGTGTGTGTGTGTGTGTGTGTGTGTGTGTGTGTGGTAACTGCTCCCTGCCCCCCCCCTCTGGCTACGCCTATGGTTCAGTGCATTGGGCCATCATTAGATCATACAGATTTTTATTCTCTGCTAATTTGTTGAGCAGTACAGTAGCTTATGTTTGTTCCGTTCGATTTGTACGTTCGTTCGTAAGTTTGTGTGTTCACGTTGGAAACCGACGCTACGGTGAACCATGATATAGGTAAAGCAAAAACCAGTTCCAGTACGGGGAAACGGCCTCGGCCTGACAATACCCGTGGAAAACGCCACGGATCCCGAAGTAGTGAAGAAGGAGAAAATCCCGCCTTTCTATGTGAAAGGCTTCGCGCCTACGTGAAGCAATTGTGGTTTATATCGACGAAGGACTGAAATGCACCATCCTCATGTGCACTGAGGGATACAAACTGATGGTACCGTCGTTGAATCATTACAAGGCGGTGCAAGTGATACTGCAGAATCACGAGGTGGAATATTTCTCCCATGATATCGAAGCAGAAAAACCCCTCAGGGTCGTTCTCCGCGGTCTTCCTGACATGGAAGTTGACTCCCTGTTGGAGGAACTAAAGGCAAAAGGGGCCATCCACATACCACGTGGACAGATTTTTAATGATTCCAACCCCCCCCCCCCCCCCCCTAAAGCTGTCCACGTGGTTTGTGGATGGACCCAAAGGACTTAAACCAATCCAGATCCACAAGATGACGCGGCACAACAAAACTCGGGAGTACTGTGATCAACTATATCTCGTAAACCTGGAGAAAAATTCAACGTGCTTGGCGGATCTGCATTCCATCCGAGCACTTTTTCACATCATCGTAGCCTGGGAGCGCTACAAACCAGTGCATCGTGACGTCACCCAATGCTCTAACTGCCTGCTGTTTGGACACGGGACTAAAAATTGCCATATGGCGTACCGTTGCATCAAGTGTGACCAAACGCACGCCCCCGATGCCTGCCAGCTGATGGCGACCGCCGATCCGGTGTGCGCCAACTGTGGGGCTGCCAACAAAGCAACCAGTAGAACGTGCCCGAAACGCGCAGAGTTCATCGAGATTCGTAAGCGGGCCTCCACCAACAATCAACCAGGTCACCGGAAGGTGCCCCCAAACAACACAAAGGAGTTCCTTGCCATTAGCTCCCGGCACCCCATAACTTTGCTCGCCCCGCTACCGCTGAATCCAACCACCAAACCAGTAACAGCTGCCTCTACGTATGCTGAAGCAACGAGATCCGGTAGCCGTTCAACCCCACCAGGTCTCCAAGGGGACTCGTCCGCGATGACTTTCTCCCAAGCTGCAACTGGCACAACTGACAACGAACCCATGCTCACCATGGAGCAATATGTTTCACTGGTCGTGGAATGTATCAACACTTTTCGCAATTGCAAAAGTAGAGCTGAACAACTGCAGTCTGCGGTGATGATTGCTTCCAAATATGGACCGTGAAATCATCAAGATTGCTAACTGGAACGCTTACTCCATTAGGAACAAGAATCACGAGCTTGTTGACTTCCTCAACGTACACAAAATAGACATTGCAATCATCACGGAGACGCATCTCAAACCTGAGGTGAACATCTTCCTTCCCGACTTCCGATTTTTACGGCTGGATCGAGCATATTCTTCTGGAGAAGGTGTGGCTATTGCTCTTCGGCTTGAAATAAACTGTCATCTGCTACCGAGTTTCCAACTCAAAGTCATTGAGGCCGTGGGATTGGAAGTAACCACTGGAGTCGGTCCCATTACCATCATCGCAGCCTATTGTCCCAAGCAAGTTAACGTAAGCGATGGGACGCCAACGAACCTAAGAAGCGACATCATCAAACTGACTCGGAGGCAGGGGCAGTTCATCATTGCGGGTGATCTCAACGCAAAACACCAAGCCTGGGGCAACAGTCGACGCAACCAAAACGGCCTGATTCTCTTCAACTACCTACAAGTAGGCCACTACAACATCCTAGGTCCGGCCGCTCCCACCCGGTTGAGCAGATCCGGAGTACACGCAACCATCTATCTATTCATCTCAATATGGGCAACATCACCGACCCGGTTGTACACCAAGAACTCAGCTCGGACCACTTCCTAATGGTATTCGAAGTTGGATCCTCTGCTAACCGATTCCAAGTCTCTCGGCGTAACTACCATCGAGTCGATTGGGCGCGGTTCCAGCGATGTGTGGACAACGCAATTGACTACAGCGTCCAGCTAGAGTCCTCAGAAAACATCGACCAGTGTCTTCAGTCCATCGATGAGGCATTATCACTGGTCCAGGATATGCATGTGCCGGCTTCTAATCTGGTGAGTAACTCTCTGAACCTAGACAACGCAACCAAACGATATATCCAATTCCGTAACACTATAAGACGGCAGTACCAGCGCTCTTGCCTGCCTCACCTGAAGACCAATATCAATCGTCTCAACAAAATCATCAAAGCCAGGTTGGTGGATTTAAGAAACCAACATTTTTCTCAACATCTTCGCTCCCTCCCAGTCCGTGGAAAGCCGTTCTGGAGACTTACCAAAATTCTGAAAACCAAACCGAGACCTATTCCCCCTCTATCACCCCCAACACCAAACCCCGGTCATTTCCTTTTAACAGCATCTGAAAAAGCCAATGCACTTGGTCAGCATTTTGTCAATTCTCACAATTTGGGTCATGCCATGGTTAGCCCGCACGAGCTTGCCGTCCAGGAAGTAATAACTAGAGTCGTCGATCTTCCATCAATCATTTCCGATGAATCTAAAACATCCGCTGATGAGGTGTTAGCTGCTATCAAGCGCACCAAGAACATGAAGGCCGTCGGTGCCGATGAGGTCCTCAACCCTGAGTTGAAAAACTTGAGTCGAGAATTTTTTGAACATCTGGCAGCGATCTTTAATAAGTGTCTGGAGCTCAGCTATTTTCCGTCTCACTGGAAGTTAGCTAAAGTGATCCCCATTCACAAACCCGGTAAGGACCCTACCAACGCTAAAAACTATCGTCCCTTCAACCAATTATCGTGCATCTCGAAGTTGTTAGAAAAGTTGATTCTTAGTCGCTTTCTGGAGTTCGTAAACCATTCGTAACATTTCCCTCCCACGTTCGTAACATTTTCCTCCCAGAACAGTTCGGGTTTAAGCAGGATCACTCCACCGTTCACCAACTCACTAGAGTTACTCAGACCCTAAGGCGGAACAAGCCCGTTAGTAAAACATCTGCCATGGCATTGTTGGGCATCGACAAGGCGTTCGATAATGTTTGGCATGATGGCCTGGTGTTCAAGCTGCAGCGATTCAACTTCCCGATCTTCCTCGTAAAGATCATCAAAAATTATCTGTCGAACAGATCATTCCAGGTCTTCCTCAACAACACTCCCTCTGATACGTTTAACGTAGATGCTGGGGTTCCACAGGGTAGCCTTCTTGGTCCCATCCTGTTCAACATATTTACCTCAGATGCTCCTCCCCTTCCGGGTGGTGGCATCCTGTCTATGTCTACAGACGACACTGCCATTATCTACAAAGGTCGAGTGATTAGAGCCTTGACGCGTAGACTACAGGAGGAACTGTATGTTCTGTCCGACTTTTCCAACAGCTGGAAGATCTGCATCAATGCAGCTAAGACCCAGGCTATTATATTCCCGTATTCAAAATCAACTCGACTTGTTCCGCCTGCCAATGTGAGAATCCATCCCAATAACACTCCCATCGAATGTTCGAGCGAGGTTGCCTATCTTGGTCTCTTCCTGGACCAAAAGCTTCTATTTCGTTTACACGAGAGAAACCTGTTACCAAGTGCAACATACTGACCAAATCCCTCTATCCTCTCATTAATAGGAAATCCACCTTTTCCCTCACCAACAAGCTTGCCGTTCACAAGTAGGGGTAAGCGGGGTAAGACCGCCCCCTTAAGCAATGCTGTTTATAAAAAAAAAGTTGCGGCTGCAATTTCATTTTTTCTTCGCTAAGAGGTTCTTCTAATCAATACCCGCATTTAAAAAATAAGAACTGATTTTTTTGTGTTCATTTTCCAGCTTTTTTTTCAATTTTAAAAATTCATTGAAAATGTGCAGATCTTTTTCATGCGGGGTAAGCCCGTCACCAGCGGGGTAAGATCGCCCACCATTTTTTGAGAATAACAAATATTTTTAGGGCCAAGTTGGGTTGATTTTATCGGTATAGTGTCTTTGACAAAGTTGTGGATGGTATTTTTTTTCTTTTTTGATAAAATATAGCTACACTGTGAAAAATCTGAAAAAAATTTTTTTTCTAAGTTTTAACTTTTTTTGTTTTTTGATTATCCAAGGTCAAATCAATGTTTAGGTAGCTCTTTGTTGTTTTCAAAATACATAGATTTTTCAGAATTGGGGTTTTTCAAGATATTCAATTTATAATAAACCTGTCTTTAAGCTAAAAATACGAACTCAATATACCTGTCTGTATGATTTTTTTGAAGACTTATTATGTATAGAGTAATAATAATATTATTGATTTTTTGTTCATATTTTAAATTTTTCTATGGTTTTTTTTACGAACAAAATTACCAACGACGCCCGAGAAAAAATCTTTACAAGATTTGAGCTATAAATATTTCTATTACTCCATGATCGAATAACCATCAAATTTTAGCTTACCTTTTGTAGATTCTGCAGGCAGAAACATCATTTTTTTAAATAAATAAAAAAACAAATTTTAATTCTATTTTTATATCTTTTCTTAAATTTTTTTACAGTGTATTCTTTTTCGGAAGTAAAAAACTGCTATTTTAAACTCTGCCGGAGAAGTCATATCGATCAAACAAACCGTCCTGGCACTAATTTTTTTTTTGTTCATTAATACCATTTTTACACAAGTTTACTTTTTTCAAAAATTAGTCGCGTTAAAAAAATTTCTAGAAAAGCTTCTACCAAATCGGAAATGGTCGATTAACATTGATGTCTTATGTGGCTTGAAATTGCTTTACTGATCCTGTAAATATTCCCTTTGTAGTGTTGAGGCATTTGGGTCTTGAAGTAAAACAACAAGCACTTGTATACGTGGCGGTTTTACCCCATGTATAGTGGGCAACTTTACCCCCAGTGGAACATTTTCATATTCCATCGAAAAAGTAGTCAAAATTACAAGATTACTCACGGCCTTCGATAGTTCCGAAAGAAGACAGATTCAGGCAAGCGGTTAAACGTATATTCACGAATAAAACAATAGATTTTTAGACAGAAAACCCTTAAGTCCCGTTGCCGCAAAACAATAGCGCGTTGACTGGTTGCCAGCTGAAAGGTTGTTTTTAATTATTTCTGTGAATGTTCGCGCACTATCAAAAATGAAAGGGGTGCAAAATGTTATGTAATTATACTGTAATAGACATGTTAAAGAATTTTTTCAATTATTATATAACTTGGTAGTAAAATCACGGTGGGCGGTCTTACCCCGCTGGGCGGTCTTACCCTGTTTACCCCTAAATAATTTTGCCGGTCATAGAGTACGCTTTGCCTGTCTGGGAGGGCTGCGCTGAAACCCACCATCTTAAACTTCAGATTGTTCAGAATAAAATATTACGTATGATCCTAAACACCCCTTCGGGGACACGAAACTTTGAGATCCAACGCCTGGTTGGTCTTCAGGTGCTGCAGGAACGGAGAACAACATCGTTGACTAGGTTCAAAGAGCCCTGCGCCAGGTCACCTCACCAGATCATTCGTGAGCTGGTACTTTAGTTTTGAGTTAATTTTAAGTTAGTTAGGCTGATACAAATTTCGAATTCTTTTTATGTCCAAGGTTATCAAAGTTAGCAAAGGGGGTGGCAAAAAATAAATAACACCGAGACGAAAAAAAAGAAATATCTTTGATCAAAGTTTGTGTGCAAGTTATGACGTTTGTAACTTGCACTCAAATAAATGTTGCAAAATAACACTTTATTATTATTACTGTTTAGGCTGATACAAATTTCGAATTCTTTTTATGTCCAAGGTTATCAAAAATAAATAACAGCGAGACGAAAAAAAAGAAAAATCTTTGATCAAAGTTTGTGTGCAAGTTATGACGTTTGTAACTTGCACTCAAATAAATGTTGCAAAATAACACTTTATTATTATTACTGTTTATTTCGCTTGCTTTTTGGAGACATTCTCGCTGTCACTGGACTTGTTTGTTGCTAAAAAAAGCATTTATGCTGTCGGAAAACCAATAAAATGAATAAAACAGTTTGAGCTTTTTTTTTCTTCCCCCTCCAATATTCAAGATTTTTGAAGGGGGGGGGGGTTGACATAAAATGGAAATAAAATTTGTAACGGCCTTATTCGTAGTTAAGTAGGTTATAAAAATTTATTTTTCAATTAAAAACTAGTCCTATAATGGATGAACTGTAAAACTCTACACAAATAATGTAAATCTATAGAATTAAGTAACCAGCAAACCTCAAAACAAAGATGCAGAGCCTTGAAAGGTTAAACAATTATTATGTAAATCATATGTAACCATATAAAAAAAATAATAAATACACGTTGAGTTGAAAAAAGCATTGGGCCAGTTAATATTCGGATGCGAAAGAAGTAACATCAGCCAGCAGCAGCAGCCAAACAAGAGTTAACATTGAATTTTCTGGTTAGTCCGATAGGCATCGGACTGCGCAGTTCGGATTGGCTATATAAGCCCTCCACCTAGTTTATCCATTCGAGATGGAGCAACCTCCTTTCGCTGTCCACCGCGACAGCGACAAGCAGGATTGTGCTTATTGGCACGCATATCATGACGTTGAGTTTTAGATTTTATTCAGTAATTGCTTAGTTTTTTCCTAACTCTCTCTTCAAATGCGTTTTTTTCTGCCCCCCTCTTGGGGAGCTTGAAGCCCAACATCTTCCCCCAGCTTATGCATGGTTAAAGTGTATTTATTGAACAGCTCTCACGAATATATTTCATCACAAACAAATGGTAATATAATAGCTACATTATTAAGGGAAGGAATGAAACGAATTCTTAGCTTATCCAAAACACATATTTCAGCAGATTCCCCGTTCGCCGTTCGATATTGGAAAACGCGACCGATACTTCCTCCCCCTCATCCTGTGGTAGTTAAACTGCGAAACATATACAGGAAATTTTCCAATATTTATGGGAAAAGTTTTCAGTGGCTCTCAAGTTCACGTATGAGAGGGGAATGCGTACCTCCCACAAACAGAGCAGGGAGTTATCGAGGATGGTATGAAGAGAATCCAATAACATTGTAGAAAATATTCTTTTCGTTTTCGTTAAGCATCTTGCGATTAAAAGCTCACTCGAACTTCGAAGAAATTTTCTTTATACTATATATCAAATCCAAGTTCAGGCGATGAAGGTTACGATGTCTTCATCGTTCAATACAGTGCGGTAAAATTATGGTACAGGGTGTTCCCTCCGGGCGAACAGCGAACCGTCCCAACATGTCAGCTTCCCGGTAGCATGAAACATTGCGTTTTTATTATGTTTTTTTTTTAAATTTTGGCGTAAATTTGTTCATTCGTGGTATCGGTAGGCGATTCTGCTGTAAAAGTAACAAATAAGTTGATTGCATAGGCTTTTGTTTTCGTTTTGTTAACCTCAAGTCTTGTGATGGAAAAACACTCAAGAGTGCAGGCGGATTTAAAAAAAAAATCGAGACATCGAAAATGTTGTATAAAATAACGCTAGAAATAATAAAATAATGATAATTGGATTGCTAAAAGTATGAAACTTAATTAATTTACCACTCATTGAACGCTAGTGAATTTAAAAAACCAGTAGTGGGAATTACTAAACATTGATTCCTTCACGCGCTGAACATTAAGCCCAAATTAGCAAAATTGTTATGTTGTAAATGTTATCAGTTTATCGAATGAAAAATATCAAAACTTTTGGTTGCACTATTGCTTAACGAATCGTGTGACAAAAACGTTCCACTATGTACAGATGTTAATTTACAAAGTTGTTTCACCCGTCTATTGTGAAATCGAGCGGATTGCATTGTGTTTTTCGAATCTTACACACGCAAGGGCTTCGTCTGTCGTCGTTGTGGCTGAAGTCGATATCTGCATCACCCGTCTACAAACCGAACGAAACGGAAACTCTGTCGAGAGAAAATTGGATGAATTTTTTGCACAAATAAAGTTGTAAACTTATCGAGAAGTGATTCAATTTTGTTTGGAATGCATTCCCTCACCCGCCCTGTTTGTGTTATGTTATAGTACAGACTGATAGACGCAACACTGGCGCCTTGCTGCACCGTCACAGGAAATGATTATTTTCAATTTGCAATCAAAGAACATGCGACATGCGACAAGCCGACAAGACAACACTGCCTGCTAGTTCCCAATTTGACACATGCACGTACGCTAGCGCTGCTGTCTAAATGTAAGGGCGCAGCGCAAACACGGCAGTAGATGGTGTGTTGTTTACGTAAAGTACTGTTATCATCCGGACGACGATTTTATCAAACATTGCATAAAGTCTTATGTCTGTTAGCCTGTGGCTATAGTTCGCAGTACCGAGTAAACCAACCCCATTCGTAGTGGTTAGCTTTGGCATTTTTCAATAAGAGGTTAATATCAATTGCAATCACCAACATTTCTAGATTCTTGGAATATGTTGAATGAGTCTGTTGATCAGTTTTGCGTTACATTGACATAAGAGAAAAAAAATTAAGTGCTACTGAACGATTTTATTGATATTCTCTAATTAAGAGACTTTGGAGGTTACTTTTTTGATCAATTTTACATTAATCTATATTTATTCATGTACAGAATTTTTAATCACGATTTTTTGTTAAGTAATTTGTTTGACAGTAATCATTTATTATTTCTACTTTACAAAAACTCACAATTTGTGTTTGCGAACAATTGTTTTGGAAGCTGTCAAGCAAATTTGGAATCCATTTTCTTTGTGAATACCGCAAAATACCATATTGTAGGGGATATTGATTCTAATAGGAAGTAATTCAAACATATGATCGGCATAAATAAACTCCGATATAGCTATTATCGTTTTTACAATAAAAGTGGCTTAGATGTGTTGAGGAGCAAATACTTACTGGAAATATTCGGTTCATCATGCTACCATTAGCAGATAGGATTTATTTTTGCCTTGCAATTTCGTACAACAAAGAAGAAAACAGCTCAGGTTTCCCCATACCGGACAATTGGCATGTGAGCACTAGGAGGAATTGCTAGGAGACCTCATGCACAAACAGTCTGGTCGTTGATGGGTGCTACACAAATGCATAATTGGCAAATATTTTCTCTACTAACGGAAGACGGGGAGAGCTTATTCGTTGAGCAAACAATAATATCATTTTCGTCGCATCGTTTGCTCCGCTTACGGAGTGGGCGGCGATGGCGGGTGAGCGCCACATTCCCATCTCAAATACTACCCTGTCCGGAGCATCCAGAACGGTAGTGGTTCTTGAAGGAGCCAAGCAAGTCATGGCCGATAGTTGAACGTCTTGCTCACGTAATCTAGTTTTGCATGTCCTTTCTAATATAATGGAGGTAACGGATCAAACGGTGCATCTGCTATTTGCTGCTTTTTCGTACGAAAAATATCGTCCATTTGCCGATTTGTCAAAGCACCCACCGTTTTATGACTTATACCGTACCTCGAAGGTACGATTTTTGAGTCCTACATACAGTGTGCTACCAGCTGTTGAAGAGAAATATAGTGCAAGCAAAAGCAACAGTCGAATAGTGTGGAACATGCGATTCTCGGGCGACAAACGAAGGGTAGCGAAATGCTATTATGCAGATGATATACCTAAATGTGATATGATGCTCCTAATATCAACAACTATGACAAATAACAAGATATTTATAAGTGAACGGTAGAAGAAATGGATGGGATCTGCTCCAGGGAGTAGACATGTAGCTGAATGATGCATATTGACTCAATTTGCGAGCAGGATTGTGTATTGGATGCTGTTGATTTGTTCTATTGTTCATACGTTGTGCTCGGAATATGAAATTCTACGTATGATAGCCGAGTGATATTATAATCGTATTTGTATTTTACATGGAGCATATTTTTATTCGAAATGACCTACATATCGGGTTGCAAAGAAATATTATTCAGTTCTATTGTGTTTCTATAACTTACAGCACCAGTAATATTAATTACGGCTGAATTGTATAGTATAATACTATAGTACAATTATGATTGCATGTTGTATGCTGGTAATACCTTTTTCCCATTACGAGGATAGAGAGTTTGATCTGGGTAACACGGTTTAAAGTTTTTTCATAACCATATTTAAAGTTGAAATCTGGTTCATGAAAACCCATTTCGAACTGTTTGAGGTATCACACGGGGTCGTTGTTCATTTAGGTTTGTTTAATGCAGATAATATTGTAGTTCCGTTTATATAATGCTCCAGCAAGGTTTTAAAACAGTTTTCGTGTTTCACGTCATTTTGGTCCATTCTCCGTCTGGTAGTAATTTCGTCCTCCACCTGGCGCAATTTGAACGACCGGTAAAGCTTTTATTCCAGGGTGCTTGCGATACCTGGGTGGTAAATAGCGATGAGAGATTCAGGGTCGGGTGGTTTCGAAAGGCGAATGTTGCGAATGAATATGAGGTACCGTGCTGGATCGAAACCCGTACAGTATCGAAATCCGTACACCTTGATGTTTTTCTTCAGTTTTAAGCATTATAAAAATGAAAATTTATATAATAACTACATGTAAATATCCGTTGAGCTGTTGGCCTTCTGTTGAATTAAACTATGCGCCAGTAGGCCATGAAATAAAAATATTAAAAATGAAAAATCAATCGTGTATCGGTTTCAGTTGTCATTTCGTTGTATCGTTAGAGAATTTACTAAGGGAACGTTCTTCAGATAAAAACGGTTTTCAAGTGGGATATAAGTGTTTTACTCTGTGAATCTTTTTGAAATTGATGGGAAAGATAAGTCTTTGTCATTTTCGAGCTGTATATTGTCTGGTAAATAGTGTAAATTGTATTTATTCAACAAAAACTGTTCTGTACGGATTTTGATTCTTGTTAATTGCTTGAATCGAAATCCGTACAGCGTGTGTATTATGTATATATTATTGAACTTTCTTCTTGTTTTCAGCATATAAGAAGAAAGAATGGAAGAAAACAAGTATAAATATACGGCAAACAATTTCGAAGGAGCTGTGACTGAGGTGCGCAAGGAAAGTAGTACCGGGATGCTTCGAGAGGTTCCGGTTACTACGAAACGCTACGAAAATTGCACTATTTTAGCTGATATAGAAAATTAGAAAACCGTGTGAAACTTTAGAAACCAATTGATCGTCAAAATATATTTATTCGTAAATTCAAAGATAAATTATAAATAAAAGATGTTCATTTTTGTACTTCTATATCTATTCGGATTTTGATTTATTGTTGTATGAACTTTGATCCAGTCTATATCGCGTTCGTGCGTATTTCGATTCAAAAGTGTACGGGTTTTGATTTAGACAAAAAACTGTGTACGGATTTCGATTCAAAACATGTTCTATTTAAACATGATTTTTTCGAGTTTCGGAGTGATTTTAATCATTTTGCTTGAAAATAGTGATAAAACATAAGTAGACCTATAAGTAATCATGTCAGTTTAAAGCAATATGTGATTTCTTGTTTTTATATTGACCGTTGAAGATTATCATGTGCTTAGGTGTACGGATTTCGATCCAGCACGGTATTGGAGATTTCTGCTGGAGGATAAAAGGAAAATACCAAATATTGAAGATAAAAAGGGGGTCTACCCGTTTCTGGTGACCGGATTTTGTGTAGCCATCGGGCTCGATCCTAATTCCTTTTTTGGTAAAATCATTGGAACAACCCTTTAGGCGAGTCTCAACCGGGCAAAAATTAATTTAGTTGGTCAATATTCGTTTCGAAGTGGCGCTTAAGAAAGCTACCTACCTTCACGTGGCACCGACTGGGTTATAGGCAACCAAGGTAAGATAGGTGAACCGGTTAAAGCTTTATGCTTGGGAGACAGCTTGCCTGACCAACTGTCCACTATGCTAAGGGCAGATAAAACAGCTGCTGATTACAACACTCAGATCCTTCAGGAAGAGGAAAGTTCAGCCTACACCAGCCGACCAACGAAAACGGCCTTAAGCTCATCGACTTTACTGCTTCCAAGTATATGGCCATACGTAGCACCTTTTCCAGCACAACCTCCCACATCGGAACATTAATGTTAGCTACATAGCAGCGTAGCAACGTAGATGCTAAGATAGTTAGGCGACATCCATAAATTACGTAACGCAAAAAACCCAATTTTTGGACCCTTCTCCCATATGTTACGAAACGTAACGCCAACATCATCACAAGAAATCGCTTGGACAAAAAGTAACGCTTTTAGCGGTTGTTCAACAGGGCAAAAGTCACATCTAACTGGAACGACTACAGAGCGTCCCTCACTAAGCACAACGCCGAGCTACGCAAGGCTAAACGGAAATCCAGAGTTAGTTTTTGTGAAAGAATCCACTCTGCCGGAAGCTACGCGACTCCAAAAGGCGATGTCCAAAGACCATACTAACGGTTTAGGACAAGTGAGGAAAGAGGATGGATGCCTCACTGTCACTACCAAGGAAACGTTGGAGGTTCATATGAACACCCACTTCCGACAGAGACCGAAGAACTGAATAGTGATGGGTCGCGGCGAGACAATTAGAGACATATGGCGTCTCGGGAGTCCATCCTGCTGGCCCGTCGCCTGTTCACGGAAGCTTCAATAGGTTGGGCTCTAAGCTCATTCGACCCTATGAAGTCTCCAGGTCCAGGCGGCATACTACCCATTTTTCTACAAAAATCGGCCGCAGTTATCATGTCCGAACTCATCATCCTCTTCAGAGCCAGTTTTATCCTGGGCTATATTCCGGATAACTGGCTGAAGGTGAAGGTAGTGTTTACCCCTAAAATTGGAAGAAAGGACAAAACCCTACCTGAGACTTTCAGATCCATAAGTCTGACTTCATCATTTCTCAAGTTGATGGAGAAAACAATAAATGAATATATCCGTGATGAGTTTCTTAAAGACTCTCCGCTGCATAGGAACCAACACGCCTATCAAAGCGGCAAGTCAACGGAAACTGCTATTCACAGCTAAGTGACGTTGATTGAAAAGTCCCTGAATTATCAGGAGACGTCGCTATGTGCCTTTCTTGATATTGAAGGGGCCTTCGATAGCACGTCCTTTGCATCAATTAATACGGCTCTCATCAATAAGGGAATCGACCACACTTCAAGGAGCTTGATACACGCAATGCTCTCTAGCAGAGTGATCACAGCAACCTTGGGAGATTCGTCTGTTACAATGTCGGTGATCAAGAGATGCCCGCAAGGAGGGGTTCTCTCGCCCTTGTTATGGTCACTAGTTGTCGACGCACTTCTCAACAAGCTTTCACAGCTTGGTTACGAGATCATTGGATACGCTGATGACATCGTCCTCATCATCAGAGGTAAACACGACGCAACTCTGTCGAGCCGAATGCAAGCGGCTCTGAATGCCACCATGTCATGGTGTCTACAGGAGGGTCTAATCATAAACCCCTTTAAAACAGTCCTGTTTCCATTCAGCAGACGAAGGAAGATCTCCATCATTCCTCCAACATTGGATAGAGTTAGATTGGGATTCAGCAATGAAGTCAAATACCTCTGAATTATTCTGGAAAAGAAACTGAACTGGTCTGCGCAACTGGATCATGCCGCTAAGAAAGCAACCTCGGCGAGCTGGGCCTGCAGGAATCTGTTCGGTAAGGCCTGGGGACTGAAAACAGACTTGGCACTCTGGTCTTACAAGACCATTGCCCGACCAAGAATCACCTATGCTGCCCTAGTGTGGTGGCCTAAGGTGAACGAAGTGACTGCGCAAGCCAAACTCAAAAAAGTTCAAAGATGTGCATGTCTTTCAGTTACCAGCGCTATGCGAACAACTCTAACTGCAGCCATGGAAGCTATGCTCTGCCTACTGCCTCTACATCTTCATGTGAAAAAAGAAGCAGAGCTTGGCGCTCTAAGGTTGCAAAGGAGGAAAACTATACTTGAAGGGGACCGAATCGGCCACCTTCGCATACTTAGGGAGTTCAAACTAACTCTGCTATTAACTACAGTCTCCGACTGGATGGACGTTAGGACCAACATCGATATTCCATAAACAAACCGTTCTATGTGGAACAATGGAGGGCTAATCTTCCACCTGCCATCGTCAGTTTTTATACGGATGGCTCGGAAATGGAATCCCTAACGGGATCTGGTGTATACGGACCCGGTATCAAGGAAACGTTTCCCCTGGGCAAATGACCCACCGTTTTTTAAGCAGAGGTATATGCCATATATATCTGCGCAAAAATATGTCTGAAACGCAACTACAGACATGCGAAAATCGGTATATTCTTGGACAGTCAAGCAGCACTACTAGCACTTAAGTCCGTCAAATGCGCTTCCAAACTTGTTTGGGAATGCATTGAAACTCTACGGGAACTTTCCCGACTGAACTCAGTTTTTCTGTTTTGGGTGCCTTTATATTGCGGAGTCGAGGGTAATGAACACGCTGATTACCTAGCAAGACAGGGATCAGCTCAGTGGTTTATTGGCCCCGAGCCGTTTCTGGGTACGTCCAATTCCGCTATCAAGAGCGAACTACTAACTTGGGAAATGCTAGAAACGCATCCCAATGGCAACAGGTACAGGGTTGTAGGAAAGCTAAACAGTTAATCTATCCGAACCCTGGAACCGCCAGAAAGTACTTAGTATAAATCGTAGTGAACTACGGATAATCACGGGACTCCTTACCGGGCACTGTCCCGCTTTTTATCATTTAAAGAAAATCGATGTGGTGTTGAACGACACCTGCCGATTCTGCAAATCTGAACCAGAGAGTTCAGAGCATTTGCGTTGCTCTTGCTTCCTCTAGGTACAACTTCTTAGGAAGCTACATTTTAACTCCATACCAAGTATGGAGCTCGAATCCCAAGCATGTCATTAGTTTCATCAACTATGTTGTACATAATTGGGGTACCGGTTTACAACAAAACAGTTCTGCTCCATCAATGAGTACGAGCAGTCCGTAACCTGCGCACAGCAATCGGGGCCCGCCACAAAAGACAATTAGCACGAATGTCGCAGTGGCATTTCAGTACCCAGTGCCCTTCAGGCATACAGAAAAAAAAACGCTCTTGAAGCAGATCACGAACCAGAACTACCAAGTAGGTAAGAATATGGGAGCGTATCTGGACGACTTAATGAAACGTTACGCAAGGTTGGAGAGTTCTGAATTTTAAATAGAAGAATGTATGAAGGTTGCTTTTATTCTACGTGGGCTTCCGGATTCGTACAATCCTTTGAGGACTGCTCTAGAGGCTCGTAAAGAAGAATAACTTACTTTCCTGGTGGTAACAATCAAACTCTTCTGGCATGAATGTGAAAAAGTGTGAAACCTAGCCATCGTGCGAGTGTTGTATCCAGCGGTGGCAGAGGAAACTTCAAAGAAGATCTTGGACATTGTTCACAGCGACGTCAGCGGACCGATGACGAATTTTATAGGTGGTTGCAAATACTACTTGACCATGATCGATGACCATAGCACATATGCAATACTTTCTAAAGGAGAAGTCAGAAGATAAAGTTTTGTGGAGAACCAGTCCGGCAAGAACCTCGAATCAATGCTTTTGGGCGCTGGATTGCCAAGACGATTCTGGGCGAAGGCAGTAGATGTTACACTGTTCGTAATTTGGTTCGGCAGGAAGCCAGATATGAAACATTTGAAGGAATTGTGCTGTAGTGCATACGTTTGGAGGTCACCCCTAAAATGCTTATAGCCAAAAGCGACGAAGTTAACTGGATATGCAGGAGATAGCAAGTCCTATAAATTGACGAACACTAAAACAAGAGAAGTAGTTATTAGCCGTGATTCCAGATTCTTTGAGCTTTATGATGAAAACAACAAGTTATCAGATGGATCCGTGGGAAAAGATCTGAAAGAGAACAGTTCTGGAGAAATCCCTGCTCGTTTTTCTGATATGGAAGATGTTCAGCAATAAGAAGAAAATGAACAATCAAAAGAACTAAATGATTTTGGGCAGTTCTCAAGGCTGAAGACGGTGATTATTGTGGAGAGCCAGGCCTGGAAGAAGATGTGCCATTTTCTGATTCAGCACGACGTTCAACGCAATCTAATATTGGTTTTGCGGTAGATTTACCAACTGAACCAAGGACGTACGCTGAAGCTATTTTGTGTTCGGAGCATGTCAAATGGAAGACTGCAATTGAAGAAGAAAAGGCGTCACATAAAGAAAATGGCACATGGCAAATCACCGATCTACTTTCGGACCGTAAGCTGATAGGATGTAAATGGAATTTCAAGCGGAAAAAAGGTGAGAACGGGCAAGAAGCCAGATACAAGGCTAGACACAAGGATTTTCCCAAAAATTCGGCGCAGATTATGACAACCTCTCAGCTTCACGAGTACCGAACGTATCGTGTGCCGATTGAGACGCAGTCTATACGGTCTCAAGGAAGCCGCAATAGTTTTGAACCGCAGAATCTATGATACTGCCAAGAAGCTTCGATTCCAACCGTCAAGTGCAGAATAACTCAACAATGTATCTACTAGTTTATGTGCATGACGTCGTCGTAGTTGAGAAACCATTTAGTGAAAGCAATACGAGCAGAGGTCAAGTTAACAGAGCTGAACGAACTACGTTTCTTCTTGGGAATTCAAGTGCAAAAAAACGAGGGACATGTTGTCCTGAACCAGAAGAATTACATTTTAAAGATATTCTCACGTTTCCAAATGGCAGATGTGAATCCAAGATCCCAATGGCAGCGGCTTTATTCAATGAAAGAAAAAGGATATCGAACCACCCCCAGACCATGAGCAGTTCCAGAGTTTGGTAGGAGCTTTGTTATATATCGCCGTCGATACAGAACCTGATGTGGCCATTGAAACCTCCATTTTTGAAAGACGGGCATCCAAACCTACTAAAGCCAACTGAAATGAAGCCAAAAGAGTTTTGCGTTATCTTAGGGGAACGATCAATCTTGAACTACACTTGGGAGACACAGCCAAAGGTGATTGGGCTGGCGAAGTCGGTGACCGAAAATCAGATACCGGTTACATCTTCAAGCTGCGTGGTGGAATTATTGACTGGAGATGTAGCACGCAGACTGGAGTTTCTATGTCAAGTACTGAAGCGGAATAAATCGCCTTTGCAGAATGTCTTCAAGAACTGCAGTGGATCCGCAAACTGACGGACGATCTTCGGAGAAGCTGCAGCCACCGATCAAAGAGAAGAAGACAATCAGACTGACTTGTCAAACTCTGCGGTAGAGCAGGCCCTATCACTGGTATCGCAGGCTCGGCTAGCTACCGGGCAATCAAGGTCATCGCGAATAAAGGACAAAACCAAGAACCTTCACTTTGCTTATTTATTTCCTGTATTTGTGGCGTGTGTTTACATAACGATAGTGTGGCGTGTAGTGTCTACTCGCTGGAATTTGCTGCTTCTCACTGATTAAGCTGACGCAGGAGTCCTCTCGACTGCGCAACCAGATCATGAACCAGTGCAAGGCGGTAAGCGCATGGCAGGATAGCAGGAACCCAATTATCTCGGATGTTGATCTCAAATGTTGCAAGCGTCTTTCCTCCTTGACGCAATCTGCTCGACCGCGGCTGACTGCAATGCCCAGAACCGAGAGGAGACCCTCCGGTTATTTTTTTTTTAAATATCTCATATAGATAAATCGTCTAGCTCAAACCCCTAAGTAGTGTGATCATGTTCTGTATTCTGGAGAAACGTGAAGGTTCGAAACATGCAAACTACGTTACAAAAACTAAGGATTGTAGCCAACATTTATACAGCAAAAATGCGTTACAGCTTCCACTCTCTCCCTCGAGTGGCGTTTGGTTCAGTCACAAAATCTGTACGACAGCAGCCGCCCAAGCATCACCGTAATGTACACATTTGACGGGCGCAACGTGGAAGCACAAGAACCGTATACAGGGCCGGATTTAGACGGTGGGGGACCCGGGGCAAATTTGTTTGTGAGGCCCTCTTTTCTTAAAACATTTAGAGGTAACGTTCTGGAAGTTGACGAGTAGATTAGTAATGTAAATTAGTAAAGAATTAGTAGGTAGCACCAGGACTAGGGGGCCCCTTGAATCGGGAGGCCAGAGGCATTTGCCCCCTTTGACACCCCCCCCCCCTTAAATCCGGGCCTGACCGTATGTAACCATTGTGATTAGTAAATTAGAACATTAAGCTCAAAAAATCAAAATTTGATTCTACTTTTTCACTGCGTTGAAGAAAATCAAAAGTTGCCAAATCAGTTTCTGCTAATACTAAAAAATCATACTGAAAATGTTTAATTATTCCGACATAATTGATATAAATCTACAGCACTGTTGTGGTTACCTAGGTTACCAAGTTTGCACGTAAACAACTGCAGCGGATATCTAGGTGACCTACTACGACGGGCTGCGGCTGTGTTTATTCATAATAATGTGTTTCATTCATGATTAACAGTGTGATGAATATGGGGGCGTCTTGAGATGAATAATTGAGCAGTGTTGAGTTTTGAGATGGATATGGAAGCGTTGTGAAGAATGGTTTGTTTTACAAAATTCAGGATAAATCTAGCTAATTTTACTGAATATACAATGCTAAACGATTCCATAAGAGCACGTAAGCATATTAAGTTTATTTGTTCAATGATTTCGTGAAAATTTGGTGTTAAATCCGTGCATTCTTAGTGAATATCGGCTTAAAAAGATGAATAATGGAGCAGTTCCCCTATAAATAATTATTCTCTTTTATTGCCTTGCTATCAAATTCTTTAGATTTTTTGTAATTGCCTTGCTTTCAAATTAATTTAATTAATTAAAATAAGTTGATGGACACATTCACTTGGTAAGGTCATGACGAAAAATTTGCCCTATCTATAAGATAAGACAAAGACTCGACTGTTGCAACTATCGAGGCATAACTCTCCTCAATCCTCGCTTGAAAAATTTTCTCCCGCATCCTGTTCCATAGACTGAGCCCGTTGCAGGAAAACGTTTGTTGGTGAATACCAGTGGATCTACAACGGACCAGATGTATACCTTGAGACAGATCCTCGACAAGTTTCGAAAACCCAACTGGCAAACACATCATCTGTTTATGGACTTCAAGGCGGCGTACGATTTAGTAAAACGCAACAAGTTGTGGTAGATTATGCTTGAGAATGATTTCCCAGCAAAACTGATTGAATTTTTTAAGTTTTCATACGGTTTTTTTTATGAAAAAAACCGCTTTGACGAGCGGATTTTTTTATGAAAATCTGCTTTGACGGGCTAGAAAATGTTGACGTGAATGCTCGAGCAGCGGGTGTAAGGGGCGACTGGAGAAGAGCGGCCCAAAACTGAGTTTCATGGAGGCGTATTCTGGATTCGGCATAGGATCTCTATGAACTGTCTGAAAGTAAAGTAGAGTAGGTATACTCGATGCCAACACAAAAAACATTTTTTACGCATGAAGGAAAGGAAAGAGGCATAGGTACTTTGTGTCAATCATTCCGTCTGTTGAAACTACTGGAATCGAAATGACTGCGGGACATGCTCCAGTATGTTTTTGATGTTTCGACAATGTCTTCGACTTGGCGACCAAATAGTCAAAATATTTTGACTTACGGTGTTCGGCTGTTCAGCGTTCATGTATTTCGAGAAATTTGTTTTTAATACGGTGTATCACTAAGTTAATTCATAAATATAACATCTTTCATAATAGAAAAATGACGATTATTTTGAAATTTTGCTTAATGGGCAGTAAGCCACTAGTGTCGCTATAAGCAAGCGTGCAAATTCATTATCAAAGACATACCGTAAAACGGGGCGAATAGAAACAGTCTGCGATATATCTTGCAGTGTACAAAAAATACTATAATGTATAGTATGAATATGAAAGTTTTAAAACATGGGTCTTGTCTCCCTTTATTAAGGGTGTAACGTCCATTTTGATACAATAAGTAATTCATTGTTTTATTGAAAAAAATGTTGCATGTTTTTATTCACCCCGCAAGGCGAATAGAAACACTCGCCAATAAAATACGTTTTTCTAGTTCTGATAGAAAGTTTTAGTTATAATTTGGAGAAAACAGAACAAATGCATCATATTTATTGAAATGAGAGGCAAGAAAACTATATAAAATATTAAAATAGTGGAAATGTTCGGTTTATTACTTCATGTTTGTTATCTTATGAATGAATATTCTATTCAGAGTCCTCATTAGGAACAGAAGGACTCGGGGCCGGGGTAAGCATTTCCACCGGTCTGCATCTTCCGGTGTTTCATCTAGGACACGACATCCGGGAACATTTTGTCTTGGTGGAACTGAAATTTTGATCCATATCTCTCGGGTCAGTCCATGTCGAGCATCATGCAGCAGATAAATCAGACTTTCATCACGTTTTTGGCAAATAGCGTGGTTGTCTACTGGATTGAAGTCTAAAGGTAACATCCGATTTATCACAGAGTAGTTGATTCTATATTTCGTAACCGCTTGACAAGGAAACAGTTTTTTTGCGTAAAATCTCAACAGCATCAGGCGGAGCGAATACGTTTTTGGACTTTTTTGTTAGTAAGTTCTGACCATGATGAAAATGCACAAAACGTGTTCCAGACATCATTTTACATATAAAACATTACATCATTTCTCAAATCCACATGTTTTGGTACAAAAAATATCCGCTACGGCGTTGTTTCTATTCGCCCCGTAATCTGCGAACCGCGAGTTTTCCATGAAACATAGGTAACGTGGTGATGAATACCTTACGGCAATCCTTTATTTCACCGTAAAAACTTGAAATGCTTAACTACTGACCCAGTATATCACACGAACAAGTTCTAAGTGAAGCAGAATGGCTTCCACAGACAAAGTTTTTTGGTACTCGGAAACGTTCAGAATTCGAGCCTCCATTTTGCAATTTTTTAAGCAAACCGACAGTAGTGCTGCTAACCCATTAATGGGTTTGCAGCACTTGTTTACTATTGAACTATCAAAGAAAATATTTTGTGCATGGTTTTTAAAATGGAATCAATGACTTAAAATCGCATTTTTCAAGTTCGGAAGTTTTGTTTCTATTCACCCCACTGTTTCTATTCGCCCCGTTTGACAGTACACCGTCAGTAATGCCGCTGGTGTTGATTTAAGCAAGCGTGCACCTGCACACCCATTAGCAAAGACAAAACCCGTTTTACGAAAGTGAGTTGGTAGGCAATACGCTCACAGGGTGGCGCATGAGTGTAACGTTTCAAATAAGGACGAATATTTTTCAGGATTTTTCTTCGAAAAGGCACATCTGTTTGTCTGTGTTTATAGTTTTTCGCCGCTTCGGTGATCGAAAACTAATCAACCTTTGAATATATATTTCCATCCGACATCCTGATCGCATCGCATGAAATGTAGGCTAACTTACTTCATTAGCAATTTTCGCCCTGTTCTAATTGTTTCTTGGCTGACTGATGACCCAATTACTCAACCTCATCTGAAATTTGATTAGCCTTGACAAATTGTGGGCAACGCTACAGCAACTATTGCATAACGAAATTATCTGCTCTAGTCTTCGTCGATTGATATCGATTCCATAATACAATCATCAGGAACAAATTGACGATAGCGAGTGGGATATCCGTGAAGGGTAGCGAGAGGAGGCACGGCTGGAATCGAGCTGGTCGATTTTCTTCTCCTGTAAGACAACTTTGTCGGCGAGATTGGAGACGTGCCTCCTGTTTGCAAGTGAGCAGACGGGGTTCATTACTGGTGTGGCGGCAGCCAAGAAAGACACAATTTCAACAGCGCCAAGATATGGCTGTTGTACGGAGCAAGTGTTCTGCTGCGAAATCAACGAACCAAATGCGGATAATTGGGTGGAGATAGTTTATGATGAACGTTTCTGATAAGGATGGTCAAATTCGATTACTACAGCAGGGCTGGTGTTTGCCAGCGCAGAAGGTTTGGAATATTTTTACGTCATTACCGGCGGGAGGAAAAGTTCGGAATTGAAGCCATTTGTGATTTTATTTTCAGTTGTTCTGCTTGGGGGGAGTTATGCTATAAATTGAAATATGCTGCAGGATAGTCTGACAGTTCTGTGCTAGGTATCCCATAGCGAACAAAGTTATTTTTCATCGAGAGAGGATGTTCAAGCTTACGGTATATTCAGATTCTCGAAATTATATCGACAATTCCTGATGGTGCATTTCTTTACTTTTCAGATATCCGTTGTTGCCCTAGTTGGATTGACAATCGGTGAGGGAACAATTGAAACTACCTCTGAAAAAAGTACAGCGAAGCGTGGCTTAGAATCGCTTAATTTTGGATTTGGCGGACATAACTCGATTGGAGCTGGAGATTATTGGGCCAATGCTCAGAAGCTAGCTCCTTGGATACAGTACGTTTATCTTGGTGTAGTCGTTTTTTTCTAAATAATCTTATTTTTTCCTGGCAGATCCACTGGTTGGAAGCACAGCCCGACACCAGCGGAAATCGCTGCCACCATTGCAGCCGCTAAGCAGGCTTCCGCTCAAGTGCTGATTGCTCAACAACAGGTTCAGGCTGCCAAAGACAATGTTTTGAATCAGCAGAAAATTGCCAACGAAAAGGAAGCTAACGCGGCTTACGCCTCGCAGAAAAGTGAAGCCACTGCCGCCGTTCAACGTTCGGAAGCAGCGGCAGCTGCGCAGGCGGTAGTTCTGGCTCAGCACCGACTGGCGGCGGCCAAATCTAATGTAGCACACCATCAACGAATTGCTGCCCATAAGGAATCCCTTGCGGCGCAAGCTATTCAAAACTCAGCGAAAGCAGCAGCAGCCGAGATTCATCGTGCTGGTAGAGAAGCTGCTGCAAATAGATTGAAAATCCAATTGTTAATATATTTTCCTTCACAGAAATCGAGGCTACCAAACTGGCCGCTCACCAGCGAGCGGATGCCGCTTCCCTGAATCACCATGTGATTGCGACCAAGGATGATGCTTTCGCTCCGTTAGTCTATGGAGGCAATCAAATTCCCACCAGCCAGCTGTACCAAGCCTTTGCAGCCCCGTGGACGGATCTGGCTGCTCAAACGCCGTGGATGAGTGGGTTTCAATTTAATCAAAATAAACCCTTATGGGGATAAAGTACAAGCATATTGACAATGATATTTTTGTTATACTTAATAAAGGACTATATATTCGTAAAGCAGTCTAGCTATTCATTAATTAGCATAGGTAATTTAATACATGGCGGATATTTTTTATTAGAAGATTAGTTATTTCGTTGGCATTGGCCAAAAAGTACAGTTTAAAAAAAGGCTCTGTGCATAAAGGACTGCTTGTAAGTGACCTAGCAACTTTTCCACCAAACTTTTTGAATGATTCATTTTCATGCTGCCTACAGAGCTTTAAACAGTTGATGTTGTTTTTTCCTTGGACAGAGGAGTTAGTTCAACAACAGTTTAACTGTTATTTTTTGCAAACTAATTTTACTCAATTTAATCAATTCATCAAGTGCGTGTTGTCAGAGAGACTTATTTCCGCACAGTCGAAGCACGTAAAGGTTGCGATCAAAATCCTATCATAGTTCAAACAGCAAACTGCTCTTCTTAGGGCAACTAAACAAGAAACTGAACATTTACCATTTTTTCGAATGGTTTCAAACGTTAGACTTAGGAAGGGCTTCTGGGTTTCTCATTTTATCTAGTCAGTGATATCGTATTTTTATGTGTGAATTAAAAGTCGATTCAACAGCTCAGTATTTAATTCAGGTATCAGTATTAATTTGTTACAATTTCATTAATTCATTGGTGTCTTGGGCAAAGTTGTCGGTAATAAAATTGCAGTTATAGAAAAAAAATGCAATAGAAAGTTTTTTTTTTCTTCACCAAATTTCCGAAGTTATTCTAAAATATTAAATATCTCAGAACTACCTTTTAAAAAAATCTAATATGTTTAAAACTATTTAAAACTATTTTTAAAAACTATTTTTTAATCTGAATGTTATCTGAATGTTCGAGAAAAAATATACGTAGCAAGAAAAAGTTTTTTCTTAAAAGAAAAAAAATTAAAGAATAACTATGAATTGAACTATTAATTAAACGTTGATGCTTTTTTGAACATGGTAAAATGAAAATTCAGAAGTTAGAGTTTGTAATTTAATTTTTTTACAGTGTATATTTTGTTTTTGAAAGGACAAAATTATTATTTACACCTTGTCAAGGACACTACACCGATTAAACAAACCATCTAAAAGCCAGAAATATTTCTTATTATTTATCGACATTCGGCTCAGGAGATCATCCCAAAATTTGATTTATATCAGCCCCAAATCCGGGACATCAAGTTTCGGAATTATCTCCTGTGCCGAGTGCCTATTAATGAAAAAAAATATTTTTGATTTAATCGATCGGAGTAGTGGCAAAGTCATAGATAATATTTTGGTCCTTCCTAAAAAGAAAAAAAAAAAACTGTATCTGTCACATTTCTATGCGCCCTCCACACGAAGATGAGATATCATAAAATGACCTCTTTGTCAAAGATAAACAAAGTTACAGCGAAATCTGAAATTTCATGTTAACAAAATATGTTTTTTTATTCATTTTCTATGAAATACCCCAAATAACCCGGCTCTTTTTCAAATTACATCATTCTCTTAGTCGTATATAAGAAGAATGCACGAAAAATTAATATCTCGCTTCGTGTTGGCAATCAGCAGAGGCGTAGCACTCTCAACCATGCCATAAACATATCATATTGTTCCGGATGCAACACCCGTGGCTGCGGCTTGAAGGACGATAAAATTCTTTTTGTGTGTTTTGTGTTGGCTGGTAGGGGTCTGAGGAATAACAATTTGCGAAGAAAAAAATATCAATTGAGTTTTTAGAAGCATTGGGAGCAACCCATGCCCCGGCAAGACTTAATTATGTTATTGAGTATCTAACTTGGGTTATGAACAGCAAGGAAGGGCTCTTCAACACGGTATTTCACAGCGCTCTTGGAATGATAACAATGAGCATAAAAGAGAGGTGAGGAGGAGAGTGCATTTTTCTAGTATTAGTAAATGCTTCAAATGTAAACAACTAGACGAACTCAATGGTAAACCCAAATAGCTACGTCACTATTTGGCATCAACTCTGGGCAGAGGGGGGCGAGCAGAGAGGCGCGTGCAAGTGTTAGTAAGTTTCCTCCTCACCTCTCTTTTATGCTCATTGGAATAATATATGACATGCATAATACATACGAGACACTGGCCCTCCTTTTTGGTACAGTTTTCCCCCAAATTCTCCAATGTATTTTGGTCCCAACACGTCATCATTTCATATGAGCTCCAACCAAAACCACGATGTTTTGAAGTTTTTATTTTTAATTTTTTAATATGTAAATTCGAAAGTTATAAGCTGTTTGAAAACTTATCCTGTTTCAAGCAGTGAATCTATAATGCATGGTAGATCTACATGTACATAACTGGGATGCATGGTTAACTAAGGGTGAGGCTAGTTTTTAAAGTGAAAACTAAGCTTTCTTGACAACGGGCGAATGAATTTCATTCCAAGTTCATTTTTCGGGGGAAAAATTACTTTTGTTGTCGATGATGCAAATAAGATTTAGAGTTGAAGACCAGACCTACAGATGGTTTATGACCCAGATGTGTGATAGCAAGTATCACAATTTTAGGTTTTTTTTCAGCTGTGCAATGAAAGACCATAACTTGAAGTTCGGTTTAACGACGCACGCTCAGAAATCAGTACGAAATAGAAACTCTGCAGTCATAATGCAACTTTTACTGCTTGAACTCGTGTGGGACCGCTTTTACTGGTCACAGGACTGCATTAATGTTCTATTTGTGTATGTATACATATATATGTACCAGGATTGTATCGTAAAAAACAACTGCTGCAGTGTTCCACAGAGAAGGTGGTCTGAGGAATAAAGCCATAGTCTGCGAGCTTGGTGATAATTGTTTAGATTTTGTCGAAGGATGGTGCGGTATATCTACCTCTTGCCTTTCCCAGCCGAGTTATATGTTTTGGACAATTATATTGATTTTGACTGCCCTTGATGTGGGGAGCAGATTGCGTTGGACAGTGGTACAGCTGACAGAGAGATAGATTTACTATCTTTTTTTTCTTTATTAGATAGGCTTTCAGCTTTTGGCTGGTTCGCCACTAACCGATTTACCATCTTTTTTCAATAAATTTGAAAGCATTTATTAGAATACCAATTAACTAGTGATGCTAATCCAATTACGTACTTCTTTTTTCTGAACTAAAACCAGTAACAGTGACTATATTACTTCCCACTGTGAGCCATTATATCTCTGCTAGCCAGGCAGTCATTTTGCGCTATTGGGTATCTTTAATTAAATCGCAAACGATAGTAGTTAATGTTGCACCAAAACGATCCCTGCTGGGCTGTAGATTGCAATCGTTAGTATTACTACGGGTAATTCAACATTAAGGGACACTCGTTTTCCAGCGGTCTCCCTGAAACTAGTTTAATAAACTTATAATTCACAATAGCTTTGCCTGTTTGCCGCAATCTGGCTTGGAGAAGTATGTTGCCATTCGCAAAAAATGTTTTAGAAAATTTTTAGATGAAGCAAGACTTTCACTACGATTATCTTGAGCTTATGTGCACGATAACTCAAAAGCCATTTTCATGACCTAAATAGGGAAGAGCCTGGCACTGCCTGCCAGAGATAATATCCGTGAATAAATGTTTTTTGCTATTATTTTTCAGAAGTTCATCTATCGCCCATCCAGAACAGAAACCCTTATTAATAATAACTCATATTTTGTAAACGTAAAGATAATTCCCTTTAAATGCAAATTACATGTTTAGGAGCTCGTAAATAATAAAATACAGAGGCCTACGATATTTCTCCTAACGCAACTCATATCAAAAATGTTTCTTCCTTCAAACGACCGGACCAGATTATTTATCTGAAAATTAATTCATTGCATTACGTAAGTATACACATAATTGCAAAAGCCTGCCGCGATAGAATCTGAGGAAACAGGTGGTGATGAAAGGTGAAAATAATTTTACACCTTCCGGGGCTGGTCGGAAGCTAAACCAATGAGAATCTGGACAGGTGCTGCTATGCTATACACATACACACTGACACAAACACACACATACAACCGACCGACACGGCAGGGAGGAAAATTGTACTCATAATGGAGTTAGCAGCGGCATTGAAAAATGAAAATATTAATTTTTAATTTTCACTCTTTCAAGCTGATTCTGTAACGGCTGGCCATCTGGGTTGACCAGCATCTGGATTATGAAGTTAGATAATTCAACCGTGAGGGATCTCGTTTCCGGGGGGCTTAAATTCTAACACGGTTGGATGGAAATCGTGTCAGGTTTTGCTACGGATATGTAATCACCTGAATGTTTAATTTTACTGGCTATATTCTTTGAATGGTAGAAAAATGATGTTTAAACTTTGTCAGTTATATTCAACTGATAACCTAATAGGATGGTTTGATTTATATTTAATCTTTGAAAATATCTTGGAGTTAATATTGGCAGATCAATCACGTTATCAAGATGAATGGGGTTATTTTAAATTGGTCTGCCAAGGTTAAATAATTGCGACTAATTTACGATAAAAAACTTATTTTCAAAAAGCACACTGAAAGTATGCAAGCAAATTTCGTGAAATATACGAGATATTTATATCTTAGCTTTGTCTCAAGAGTAAACTTTTAATTTGCAAACATTTTTTTTACCAGCAATGTCTGATGCTGTACCTATCTGGTCAAGTTGTTGTCTAAAATGGAACGCCTCAAAGGATTCAGAATAAAAATCTGATAATGATTTCAAAGCGTTCTCTTTGATTTGGTACACTCGAATTCCATAGAATTACTGGTGTTGAAACAGTACAAGCTATGTCAAATAGAATTATTGCCAATTTTCGACAATCCTCAATTGCTACGATAAGCTTTCTTTATAGCCGATAAGCTAGTAATTAAGTTAGGAGACGGGCTTCAGGCTCTTCAGGAGAGCAGCGACGAGGTTGGAGCTCACATGGTAGCTGGCACAGAACGTGGGAAAATCTAGGAATTGGTTAACCTTGATAGCCTCGTGACAACGACGTCGACAATAGATGAAGAAAAAAAAAAAAACGACGTCGACCGACGACAAGTCACAGCTGCGAATAGGATTTTCTACGGCATGTAGACTCGCACAAAACTGGTGCTGTATAAAACAGTGATCCTACCGGTTGTCCTTCATGGTCGAGAATCATTGACTCTAAAGAAAACTGATCGACGAGAGCTCGGTGTTTTTGAGCGTAAAGTGCTGCCTTCAGTACTTGGCAATAAGGTTGAAGATGGAGTCTGGGGCAGACGCATGAATCACGAGAAGTACCAAGTGTATGAATATGCTGACATAAATAAGAATAAGATTTTTTTCCGTGTTGGGTATTTTCGTCACTGCGACCAATTTTTTGATATTTTGTGACATAAAAAATAAGATGATACAGCGTGGCAAGCTGGAGTAGGCTGGGCATGTAGCCAGAATGCCTGGCGTAAGAGCTGCCAAAACTAAGCTATTCAAGGATAACAGGGTACTTCACCTGTTTTTTGTTTCAGGTGGAGGGGAAATTTGCAACCAAACGCCTGAGGTGACCAACCTCAGGGAGTGTGCGGTTGGTTTGAATCAGTGACCGGACCCACTAAAACGCCTCCAGTATCCAGCCCATAATACTCCCCGGGACGACCGCTAAGTATTTCTTCGAGGAGCGGCTTTCATGCTTTGTGCAACCTGCTGGCTCTATCGAGTCTCTTAGCTAATTAGCTAACTAACCTGGAGACTGGCAGTTAGCTAACACTGGCGTGTCGGTGGTCAACCTGTCGCCTGCTTTGTAACTCTAGGACTATTTGAGAGGCGGCTGCACAAAGTGCCCTCCAGATGTTCGAGTCTTCACACATCCTCTGAACTAGGTTGTCCGGAGTAGTGTCTGGCCCGCTCATTAGTGGTGATCTTCTGGTACCTCGTATGTCCCTTGTGTCACGTCGATCGAAGCATTCTACGTCTTCCCTAATGGATATGCTGGCCGGACAGGACGCAGATTGCGTCGTATGACACTGTACGGAATGCACTAGCAAACATTCGAGCACATGAGCCTGTAGGTACTTTCCAGTTTACCACGATAGCTCTTAGTAGGTCCCCATACCTAAGTATTGCCGAAACCACGCTGGCAAGAAGTTTACGCTTGATGTTATTCACTGCTGAGCTTTTCTGAGCTTTCTTTCAGCCATAACCCCCAAGAGCTTCAAAGATCGTTTTGAGGTGATGGTGCAGTCTCCAGCTCTGACCATCGCCTGTTGCTCTTTTTTTTTAAAGGAGGGGATTTGTTAGTAGCTTAAGTATTTATGATGAATATTAGTAAATAATGAGTATGTGTGTCCAATCACAAATGGTGACTTCTCAACACTGTTAGAAATTTGTAATTTTAATTGTTAGGATTTGTTTGCTTTCGCAATTAGGACTTATCATTCGTAGGGATTTAAACCTACTTGTCAGAAAAGGGGAAGTAAACTTACAACTAACTTTATTGCTAACTTATTGGCTATAAAGAGAGCTTATCATAGCAATTGAGGATTGCAACGATTTTTGTCGAAAATTGTTAATAAGTTTATTTGACATAGCTTCAACACCAGTAAGTCTATGTAATTCGGGTGTACCAAACCAAGGAGGACGCTTCAAAATCATTTTCAGAAATTTATTCTGAATCTTTTGGAGCGTTTTCTTCCTTGTTGAACAGCAACTTGACCAGATCGGTACTGCATGAAGCATTGCTGGTCTAAAAATTTGTTTGTAAATCAAAAGTTTGTTCTTTAAACAAAGTTTAGAATTCTTGTTAATGAGAGGATATAAACATCTCGTATATTTGATGCACTTGGCGTGTATACTCTGAATGTGCTCTTTGAAAATAAGTTTTTTATCATAAATTAGTCCCAAGTACTTAACCTTGTCAGACCAACGTAAAATAATCCCATTCATCTTGACAACGTGATTATTGTTTGGCTTGAGGAAAGAAGCCCTAGGCTTATGCGGAAAAATTATCATTTGAGTTTTAGAAGCATTGGGAGAGATTTTCCACTTTTGCAAGTAGGAAGAAAAAATATCTTAACTTTTCTGTAATCGACTGCATATGACACGAAGACTTTTTCCTTTTACGGAAATGCTTGTGTGGAAGATCTGAAGTGAATATGTTGTACAGGACTGGACCCAAGACTAAACCTTGAGGCACACCTGCTCTGAGAGGAAATTTATCAGCTTTTGAATTCTGATAGACAACCTGCAGAGTTCGATCAGTAAGATAATTTTTTAAAATTTTGATCAGGAAAATTGGAAAATTAAAAGTTTGCAATTTCGCAATCAAACCTTTATGCCAAACACTGTCGGATGCTTTTTCTATGTTTAAAGAGCAGCTCCAGTGGAATAACCTTCAGATTTGTTAGCTCGTATCATATTAGTAACTCTGAGCAATTGATGAGTAGTGGAATGTCCATGGCGAAATCCAAACTGTTCGTCTGCAAAAATTGAATTTTCGTTGATGTGTGACATCATTCTGTTAAGAATAATTCTCTCAAACAGTTTACTTATTGAAGAAAGCAAACTGATTGGTCGATAACTTGGAACTTCAGCTGGGTTCTTATCCGGTTTTAAAGTTGGAGTATTTTTTGCATTTTTCCATAATTTGGGAAAATATGCAATTTTGAAGCAGGAATTGAAAATTTTCACTAAAAATTCCATTGTGCTTTCAGGGAGATGTTTGATTAATGTATTAAAGATTCCATCGTCACCAGGTGCTTTCATATTTTTGAAATTTTTAATAATTGATTTAATCTCATTCAAGTTAGTTTCAATTATTTCTGCAGGTAAAAAATTCTGGGAAGAAATTAAATCAAATTGACGTGTGACTTCATTTTCAATTGGACTCACAAAATTCAAATTTGAGTTATGAACACTTTAAAACTGCTGAGCAAGTCTTTGAGCCTTTTGTTCATTGGATACAAGAAAACGTTCACCATCTTTTAAAACTGGAATAGGCTTTGAAGGTTTCTTAAGAATCTTCGACAGCTTCCAAAAAGGTTTTGAATATGGTTTCAATTTTTCAACTTTAGTCTCAAAATTTTGATTTCTCAGAAGAGTAAATCTATGTTTAATCTCTTTCTGTAAATCTTTATAAATAGTTTTAAAAACAGAGAACAGAACGTTGATATTGACGTCTGCGGACATTTTTCAAACGAATTAGAAGTTGAAGATTTTCGTCAATTATTGGTGAATCAAATTTCACTTGAGCCTTTGGAACAGAATAATTCCTGGCATCAACAATTGCACATTTTAATGCTTCCAAAGCGGAATCAATATTCACTTCGTTTTGCAAATCAAGCTCATTATTGAAATTTCTCTCAATATGAGTTTTGTATCTTTCCCAATTAGCCTTGTTATAATTAAAAACAGAGCTCATAGGGTTTAAAACTAATTCATGTGATGAAGAAAAAGTTATTGGAAGATGGTCAGAATCAAAGTCAGCATGTGTGATCAAATCACTACATACATGACTTTGATCTGTTAGCACCAAATCAATTGTTGAAGGGTTTCTTACAGAAGAAAAGCATGTAGGACTATTCGGAGACAAAATAGATTAGTATCCTGAAGAACAATCATTGAATAAAATTGGAATTACTTTGAGAATTATTCCATGAACGATGTTTAGCGTTGAAATCGCCGATCGTAAAAAATTTCGAACGATTTCTGGTGAGTTTTTGTAAATCACCTTTAAAATAATTTTTGTGCTCGCGTGTGCATTGAAATGGTAAATATGCTGCGGCAATCAATAAAATCCCAAGTTCAGTTTGAACTTCAATTCCCAAAGTTTCGATAACTTTCGTCTCAAGATGGGGAAGAGCACGATGTTTGATTCGGCGATGAATAACGATCGCAACTCCACCGCCGGAACCCTGAATCCTATCATATCTATGAACCACGTAATTGGGATCATATTTTAATTTTATGTTAGGTTTCAAAAATGTTTCAGTAATAATTGCAATATGCACATTATTTACTGTTAAAAAATTAAAAAGCTCATTCTCATTGGCCTTCAATGAGCGAGCATTCCAATTTAATATTTTAATTGTTTCGTTCAAAATCATTGCTAAATTTTAAATTAGAAACAATTTTAATAGTAAAATTTGTGCCCATTTGAATGGCTTCAAACATTGATTTTGCCTGCAACGTGGCGTTCATAAGATCGAACATTGCCTGTTGCAAAAAAAGAAAGGTTACCTGCCGTAATAGGCCCCAGGCAGTTGACATTAGAAAAATTGTTTTCGGCAGCAATATTAGCTGGAGTAATAGGTGTACAATTATTTTCTAGCGTGTTTTGCTTACCCATATTCACGGTCATTTTCGAACTACCAACACTAGGCGGTATAATGTTCGAACTACCTGTAACCTGTGCATAAGTTAAACGGGTATGCAAAGGAGTAGGTAAACTATGCGTCACTGGTACGCTTGGAGAATTTTGTTTTGAAGTTTGGTTTAATTGAGAAATAGAACTTTGTTTACCTTGCCTTGCCTTAACAATTGCTAAACAGACGAAACAGCACAGCGAAAATTTTTACTCTCTTTCACAGGACATGTGTCCTTTTTGTGAGAAGAGTCTCCACAAATGAGGCATTTTTGGTCCATGTTACAAAACTTTGAACCATGGCCATAACGTTGGCAAATACGGCATTGGGTGATATGCTTTTCACCTCCGCCAAACTTTCGATATAATTCCCATTTTACATGCACGTTATATAAAGCATGTGCTTTTTCAAAAAATTTTAAGTTATTTACCTCACTGCGGTTAAAATGAATTAAATAATTTACAAGGGAAATTCCAGTTCGCTGACTGTTTTCGCCTCGTGATATTTGTTTCATCAGAATTACTTGGGTAGGGGCTATACCAAGTAATTCTGTCAAAGTAATTTTGATCTCATCAACGGTTTGATCGTTGGTGAGACCTTGGCGCTCTTCGTATCATATGTAAAAAATTTATACATCTTTTCAGTTAAATACTGAGTAAGACGATTCCAATCTTTCAATGTTTGGGCCAGTAAACGGCATTCGCCTCTTCGGCCAATTTAATAAGTAACTTTGACGTCGGAGAGAAACGTAGAAAGTTCTCTTTTAAAAATATATCAGAAGCAATAGTAACCACAATAGGTGGAACTTTCTCCTTTTTGCCTTTCTCCTAGAAAGGTATAGCAATCACTTGCAAAACCGAAAGTATAAAAGTGCTCCAAAGGGCCGAATGGCATATATCACTCGACTCAGCTCGACGAGCTGAGCATTTTCTGTATGTGTGTGTGTGTGTGTGTGTGTGTGTGTGTGTGTGTGTGTGTGTATGTGCAGATTTTTATTCTCACTCACTTTTCTCAGAGATGGCTGAACCGATTTTCATGAAATTAATTGCAAATGAAAGGTCTTTTTTCCCAATAAGACCCTATTGAATTTGATTGTAATCGGATTTTTAGTTTAGAGGTTATGTTTAAAAATGTGAAAATCATGAAACATCAATATCTCAGAAAATACACAACCGATTTGAACAACATTGGTCTCAAAAGAACGGGCTATCTGAAAAACCCTTAAGTTTTGAATTTCATAAAGATTGAACTTGTGGTTCAAAAGTTATGAAAAGAAACGTGTTCTGAAGACTGTTTAATCTCACTCATGTTTCTCAAAGATGGCTGTACCGATTTTCATAAAATCAGTGTCAAATGGAAGGTCTAATTGCCCCATAAGACCCTATTGATTTGTTTTGCAGTCGGACTATTACTTTGCCTGTTATGTTTAAAAATGTGAAATCCAGCTATGAAAAGGAACATATTCCGAAGACTACTTGGACTCACTCACTTTTCTCAGAGATGGCCGACCCGATTTCCACAAAATTAGTGTCAAATGAATGGTCTAGCTGCCTCAGAATACCCTATTGAATTTTACTGTAATCGAACTGTAACTTCATTCGTAATGTGCCGACTTGTGAACATCACGAAACTTCATTATCTCAGAAACTACACAACCGATTTGATTATTATTATCAGATGAGCGGGCTAGTTAAGGGTTAACTGATGAATTATGATTGAACACGTGGTTTCAAAGTTTGGCTGCCCTATATGTTCCCATTTCTTTTGATTATAATCGAACTTAAGCAACCGTTATGTATCAAATTGTTAATAAAACAACGAAAGTCTATTATCTCAAAGATTACATGACTTATTTGAACATAACTAGTGTCATACGAACGAGTCATCTCTCAAACTTACAAATAACAAACTTCATAACAATTTGATATGCGGCTCAAAAGTTATGGAAAGAAGAGAAATTCAAAGACTATTTAAAACTATACCTGCTTCGATCGATATATATGGCCTCAACATAATTTGAATGTTGTGTCGAACTATTTGAACGTTCCAAGTTCATTGATTCCTTGCGGTTTGTTTGAAGTCTGCAAATGTACGACGAATCGGCCATAGGATATGATCAAAGTCAAATAACAAATCGTTTGAAATGATTGGTTTTATCGAAATGACAACATCCCCGTCTTTTGGCTTCTGTACATCGTCTTAGTTCTCAATATATTCATATTGGGTTGTATTCTGTCATTATCAGCAGACTTTCTGGCATCAATATTGGGAGGTATTTTTGGTTGTTTTCCAGAAACTAAAAGTGGTCGTCTTCAAATTCAAAAAAGTGTCCAGGGTCAATGTTTGGTTTCTATGCATCATCACGTTTACGGAAATATTCATATTGAGTATTATTCGGTCATTTCCGACTGTTGCCTATGAGTTGCCATTTAGCAATTCAAAATGGTGCCTGAGGATGACACCCCGTTAAGCATACAGACGCGAGGCATACGGACGCGAGGCATAGTACGCTAGGCATAATGGACGGCAGGCATACGGACGCGAGGCATATGGACGCTAGGCCGAATGGACGCGAGGCCGAATGGACGCGAGGCCGAATGGACGCGAGGCCGAATGGACGCGAGGCCGAATGGACGCGAGGCCGAATGGTCGCGAGGCCGAATGGATACAAGGCCGAAAGGACACAAGGCCAAGGGAAAGTGATGCGGAATATGTTATTATCGTCATCATCATCACAGCCCTCTTTCAATAACATGTATTTTGCTTCAAAGTGTCATTTGGAAAGCAATACACTCGCGGCCTTCGGCCAACTCGCTGTTCGAGCGAATGCTGTCCTTACTCGCTATCGCTCGTTCGGACTTAACTAAGGGAAGAAAACTCTGTTTGAATAGACCTAGCAAACCAGTAGATCAGTCGTTTGGGTGCGAGAGGCCGCCGCTTCCGACGGCGGGTCGGCGGCCGGCTCGGACTGCGAAAATCACGGCGGCTTAGTGCCGCCTCGTTTCCTTGCCCTCGATTATGCGTCTTCGCCGCATGATTTCAAGAAAAGTATTATACCCAACTTAAACTCTTTAGGAATATATTAAAACCGGAACTACATATTTGGATCTCATGCGATCGTACAACATCGCATTCGGCCTCGCGTCCATTCGGCCTTGCGTCCATTCGGCCTCGCGTCCATTCGGCCTCGCGTCCGTTATGCCTTTTGGCAGTGTGCCTCGTATCCATTATGCCTCACATCCATTATGCCTCGCGTCTGTATGCCTAGCATACTATGCCTAACTTCCATATGCCTAGCGTCCATATGCCTCGTGTCCCGTCCCCGTTTTTCACAAACCGGTAGTCGCCATCTTGGATTTCAAAATCGTATTTAGGATACTGGTTAAAGAAAAACTCATATTGGGTGATATTTGGTCACTTTGGACTGTTTTTCAGAAGCCGAAAGTCGTCATTTCGGACTTTAAAATTGCCTGTGAAATCAATTTCTGTCATCTGGGCGTAATTCTGGTTCCGAAAACATTCATATTGAATGGTATTCGGTCATTTTCGGCTGTTTGCCAGACACCGGAAGTCACCATCTTAAAATTCAAGATTGTGTCTGTGATCAATTTTTAGCTTTTGTGCATTCTGGTTCCAGAAATACTAATATTTAATGAGAATCGTCCATTTCAGGCTGTTTTCCAGAAACCGAAAGTTGCCATATTACAATTCAAAATGTTGTCTGAAGTCGATTTGTGGCTCCAGTGCATCATTACGGTTCCGGAAATACCCATATTGGGTGGAATTCGGTCATTTGCCGCTGTTTTTCCGACATCGGAAGTCGCCATTTTGGATTTCATAATGGCATTTGGAGACAATTTTTGGATTTTGAACGGCATACTGGTTAAAGAAAAATTCTCATTGGGTGGTATTTGGTCATTTTCTGCTGTTTTTAGAAACCGGAAGTCGCCATCTTACAATTTAAAATACTATCTGTGGTCGATTTTGGCTCCTGTGTATTATTCTAGATCCGGCTATTGTTATATTGGGTGGGAATCGGCCATTTTCGGCTGTTTTCCAGATACCGGAAGTTGCCATCTTACAATCCAAAATGTTGTCTGAGGTCGATTATGGAACATATTTGTTACCACTAAAAACATTCACCTGCCAATATGGTTCTATTTAGTTGATTAGTTCGCGAGATGTGCAGAAATTTGTGATGAAACATGTACTTCCAGAAGAGGGAGGGGCTTCAAACCATTATGGACATATTTGTTACCTCTAAAAACATTCACATACCAAATTTGGTTGTATTTTTTTGATTGGTTCTTGAGCTGTGCGAAATTTGTGTTTCATTTTCATGGAATCCCTTTCTTATAGAAGAGGAATTCGGGTTTCAAACCATTATGTACATATTTGTTACCACTAAAAACATTTACCTGCCAAATTTTGTTCCATTTGGTTGATTAGTTCTCGAGATGTGCACAAATTTGTGTTTCATCCAACTATTATGGACATATTAGTTACCCCTTAAAACATCCACATGCCAAATTCGGTTTCATTGCTTGGTTCGTTCTTGAGTTGTGCAGAAATGTATGTTTCATTTGTATTGGACCCCTCCTTTCCAGAACCTTATCGGAACCTTAGGAACCTTTATCGGGACCAAAAACCCCTTCATACAAATTTTCACGTCGATCGGTTCGGTAGTTTTCGAGCCTATATGGATCAAACAGACAGACAGACCGGACTACATTTTTATATGTAGAGATTACAACATCAATATTTTAGAGCCTAAAGAGTAAGATGGCAACTTACAAATACATTTATTGGATTGAAGCGTTCATGTAAATCTATTTTTACAAATAAAAGTTTGAATGAGAAAGGCTGGGTCTGACCGCTAGGTGGATTAATTTAGGTTTTTATGACATAGATACTTTAAGGAACTAGTTTCACCTTATATTTTATATAAATTATAAGTAAATGATTCGTCATCTTTTGAAAACAGCTTCGTTTGTATCTTATTTTCTGAAATCAGAACAAAAGAGTAATACTTTTGTGTGACAGCTATTATTAGAGATTTTTTGAAAATATTGCTCCATTCTGTTACTCCTTGTTCATATTCTTCATATGATACCCAACTAAATGACATTTTTGATGAATTTTTATTACATTCATACAATTCTTTTGCGCTTGTAATGGGATGTTCATGTTCTTTAGCTAAACTTGCATTTCCTGCCATTCGTTTTAATATGCCACCAATTGCATCGCATGGGCCTTTAACATGAGAAGTCGCAAAAAAATACCACTCTGCATCGACGTTATATTTTGTTTTGAACTTGCAAAGACTTGCAAAGTTTTTTCTATTTTTATATTGTGAGGCAGCTCCATCAGACATTAATATCGCTTTTTTCAACTCTATTGTTGTTTTCAAAAAACTCATTAATTTGGCAATGAACACCTGAACCGCAACAGTATCATGATGGAGTACTTCCGATATTATGATGAAGCTGATATTCTTAAGTGTTCCAGATTCTGAATAGTAAACAACGATGAATGGTGGCTTGACTATCATTCCAATAACTACACGAATCACAAATTGATAAAGACGTATTAAAATGAGCTTGACTGTTCAATATTTTTAATTTGGCAATAACCTTTTCGTTTAATTTACGTAAGCTTGATGAGCACCGATAATCAGGAAAGAGTTTACAGCATTTGGGCTTGGTGTATTCCATTTTCACTTTGTTCATCTTCACAAAATGCAAACTGTTACTAACACATCTGGAGTAGTGCAATCGTATTTATATACGAAAACAGATATTATATGTAACCCAGTAATTATTGGTTGCGTACTTTACAAACAGTTATTATTAGTAAACAAGTGGGTAGTGTTGCACGACAAACATATTTTTTTATAAAACATTCGGCAAGAGTGAATGTGTAGGTAGGCTAGGGTTTAGCGCTTGAGTTATTTATCCAATCGTTTTGTTGTCAAAGAATGAATTGTATATTTTTGATCAAGCATTCCAATGAACGTATGGTTTTTGCTGGAGAACCATGGACAAATTAAGAAAAACGTGTATTTTCCGAAATATTGATAATTTTTCGAGCTTAAATTAAAAATAACTCGAAAACCGATGCCTTTAAAATGTTTACTACCAAAAGTTTTTTGATTCAAAATGACTCTCTGCATCTTTTAAAATCATCAAAATACAAATATTTTGAAAAATGTTTGAATTATAATTTTTATAAAAAAATTAATCTACCATAAGAAAATGATTTTTCATTTCTCCTGGACTTTTTTTTAAAAGTTGCGTATTAACGTCAAGTTTCATTAAAAAAAAAAAATAAAAAAAAATTCAACTCTTTTTTTTTAAATTGAAATTTAATGTTTATTTTCAATTTGTTTTTAGTCAAAAAAATTTTTTTTGTACAGTGTATATTTTTTTTATGGTGCATTTTGAATTCCCTACAACTCATTATCAGACAGTTTTTCTATACAACCAACGGTTTCTGGGCTACAATGCTTCGAATAAAACCTATGCCAAAAGGCATACGCCCTTTTAGAATGTAACTCATGGGTGTGAAAAATCTCTCCATCTGCGAAAAATGCTCAGTTTGCTAAGCCAAATACGTGTGCAAAGTTTCATACAAATCAAAAATGGTCGATATTGATCTCAACTTCCATGATTTTAATATTATTCGCCTTGATCGATACACCCCATATGGAGGAGTACTTTTAGGGATTAAAAAGTGCTATTCTTTCTATCGTATTAACCTCCCCTCGATTCCAGGCATCGAAGTTGTCGCATGTCAAATGACAGTACAAGGTAAAGAGCTTTGTATTGCCTCAATATATATTCCTCCCAGAGCATAGGTTGGGCAACGGTTGCTCTTTGATTTAATAGAACTTCTTCCCTCGCCACGTTTGATTTTGGGAGACTTCAACTCTCATGGTGTGGCTTGGGGTTCCCCTTACAATGATAACCGCTCCTCTTTAATCTATAACCTTTGCGATGACTTCGACATGACTATTTTAAACAACGGTGAAATGACACGTATCCCGAAACCTCCAGCGCGCCCAAGCGCTCTGGATCTATCCTTATGTTCGACGTCGCTACGGTTGGATTGCACATGGAAGGTAATCCTCGATCCTCACGGTAGCGACCATCTGCCTATTCTTATTTCAATTACAAACGGGTCAACTCGCATGCGACCAATTGACATTCCGTATGACCTCACACGGAATGTCGATTGGAAGTTATACGAGGAAATGATTTCAAAAGCGGTCGAGTCGATTCAACATCACTCACCACTTGAAGAATACAACATCCTCGCGGGCTTATTCCTTGACGCCGCGTTGCAAGCCCAAACGAAGAAATATCCCGGCGTAACGATCAAAGAGCGGCCTCCAACTCCGTGGTGGGACAAAGAGTGCTCCGATGTCTACACGCAAAGATCCGACGCGTTTTTGGCCTTCCAGAAGGGAGGTATACCTGGCGACTATTTACGGTACTCGGAGCTTGATACCAAGCTTAAAAGCTTGGCTAAAGCAAAGAAACGCGAATATTGGCGTCGGTTCGTGAACGAGACGTCGAGGGAGACATCGATGAGCACTCTTTGGAACACAGCCCGAAGAATGCGGAATCGCGTAACGGTCAACGAAAGCGAGGAGTCTTCAAGTCGGTGGATATTTGATTTTGCCAGGAAAGTATGTCCGGACTCTGTTCCTGAGCAAAACATTGTTCGCGATGCGTCTCCGGGCCACGACGCGATAGAATCACCTTTTACGATGGCAGAATTTTCAGTTGCCCTTCTGTCCTGTAACAATAACGCGCTTGGGTTAGATAGAATCAAATTCAACTTGTTGAAGAATCTACCCGGCAATGCCAAGAGGCGCTTGTTGAACTTGTTCAATAAGTTCCTGGAGCAAAACATTGTACCGCAGGATTGGAGGCAAGTGAAGGTGATCGCCATCCAAAAACCAGGGAAACCAGCTTCTGATCACAACTCTTATAGGCCGATTGCAATGCTATCCTGTATCCGGAAATTGATGGAAAAAATGATACTCCGTCGTTTAGACTATTGGGTCGAATCAAATGGTCTACTATCAGATACTCAATTTGGCTTCCGCCGGGCCAAAGGGACGAATGATTGTCTTGCGTTGCTTTCAACAGATATTCAGCTGGCGTATGCTCGCAAAGAACAAATGGCGTCTGCGTTCTTGGATATTAAGGGGGCTTTTGATTCTGTTTCTATTGACATTCTTTCGGTCAAACTTCACCGCCAAGGATTTTCTCCAATTTTGAACAATTTTTTGCACAATTTGTTGTCCGAAAAGCACATGCATTTTACGCACGGCGATTTGGCAACTTTTCGCATTAGCTACATGGGTCTTCCCCAGCGCTCATGTTCAAGCCCCCTTCTTTACAAATTTTATGTAAATGATATCGACGAATGTCTGGCAAATAAGACAACTTGCAGACGACAGTGTAATCTCTGTTACAGGAGCCAAAGCTGCCGATTTGCAAGGAACATTGCAAGATACCTTGGACAATTTGTCTGCTTAGGCTTTACAGCTAGGTATCGAATTCTCTCCGGAGAAGACTGAGATAGTAGTTTTTTCTAGGAAGCATGAACCTGCTCAGCTTCAAACACAATTAATGGGTAAAACGATTTCTCAGGTTTTGGTACACAAATATCTTGGTGTCTGGTTCGACTCTAAAAGCACCTGGGGTTGTCACGTGAGGTATCTGATGAAAAAATGTCAACAAAGAGTATATTTTCTTCGTACAATAACCGGACAATGGTGGGGTGCCCACCCAGGAGATCTTATAAGGCTTTACCAAACAACGATACTGTCTGTTATTGAGTACGGGTGTTTCTGCTTCCGCTCCGCAGCAAACACACATTTGATCAAACTGGAGCGAATACAATATCGTTGTTTGCGTATCGCCTTGGGTTGCATGCAGTCGACCCATACGATGAGTTTGGAGATCTTAGCTGGAGTACTACCATTGAAAAACCGCTTCTGGAGCCTGTCTTCTCGTATTCTAATCAAATGTGAGGTCTTGAACCGTCCCGTGATTGAAAATTTTGAAAGGTTAATCGAACTTAATTCTCAAACCCGTTTTATGACATTGTATTTCAATCACATGTCCCAAAATATTAACCCTTCTTCGAATATTCCAAATCGTGTCGACTTATCAACTACTTCTGATTCTATTGTGTTTTTCGATACATCCATGATAGAAGAAACTCGTGGAATCCCGGATCATTTACGCGTGCAGCAGATCCCTAAAAATTTTTCCAATAAATATCGAAACATCAACTGCAACAATATGTACTACACTGACGGATCACTTCTTGATGGGTCCACTGGCTTCGGTATCTTCAATAACAATTTAACCGTCTCCCATAAGCTCGATAATCCTGCTTCTGTTTACGTCGCAGAATTAGCTGCAATTCACCCTAGGGATTATCGAAAAAATGCCCACGGACCATTATTTCATCTTTACGGACAGTCTCAGTTCCATTGAGGCTCTCCGATCGATGAAAGATGTTAAGCACTCACCGTATTTCCTGGGGAAAATACGGGAACATCTGAGTGCTTTATCCGAAAAATCTACTCAGATTACCTTAGCGTGGGTCCCTTCTCACTGCTCGATACCGGGTAATGAGAAAGCGGACTCTTTGGCTAAGGTGGGCGCAACAAACGGTGATATTTATGAAAGACCAATTGCCTTTAATGAATTTTTTGCATTTGTACGTCAGAATACGATCATCAGTTGGCAAAATTCTTGGACCAAGGGGGAACTGGGAAGGTGGTTACATTCCATAATCCCCAAGGTATCGACGAACCCGTGGTTCAAGGGGTTGGATGTAAGTCGGGTTTTCATTTGCGTGATGTCCCGGCTTATGTCCAATCACTATAGATTTGACGCGCATCTCCGTCGTGTTGGGCTCGGGGAGAGTGGTATCTGTGCCTGTGGTGCAGGTTATCACGACATAGAGCACGTTGTTTGGTCATGCCCTGTACACCGTGACGCCAAGTCTAGATTAATAGCTTCCCTGCAGGCCGAAGGTAGGCAGCCGGCTGTTCCTGTTCGTGATGTCTTGGCGAGCCGTGACCTATCCTACATGTCCCTTATATACGTTTTCCTGAAATCCATCCACGCCCCAGTTTAGTCCTATCCCCTTCTGCCTACATCCAACCAAACGACAAGAACACGTAAAGACCCCGGATCCGGAAACAGCAATCAGACCCGCACGATACTCTCAAGGCCCGATAGAAACAACCCAATATGCCAGTCCGTAATATCTTGGCCCAGCAGCGGAACAAATTTAATATGCTGCTTACCTATGGCAATGAAAACCATCAAACAGCAAACCTGTGCTTTTAATGCAAAATATTCTAGCTTTAAGTTAGATTTAGTTTCAGCTCGTAGTCGGCAGCGAGGATAAAAAATTTGCTTTTAGTTTTTAAGATACTTTAGTAAGTAAGCTACCAGATATAATTGGCGCCGTTAAACATTGAATTGTATTTGTGCCGTGTCAAATAAACTATAGATGAAGAAAAAAAAAACAATCACAAATGTTTTCCCTTCCCACAGGAAGAACGCGGAACATAGGGAAGAGACCGTTCCTCTGAGTGAGATGATTTGCAGGCATTTTGGAGATTAGCTTATATAATGAAGGAGAGTGAAGGAGTGTGTTATGTTTCTGGATCCTGCAATCCTTCCAAGCTTCGCAGGGCCACTTGCCGTGACTGTATAGACAGGTTCGGCAAAGAGCTTTTTGATGGACCGCATTTAACCATTCGTCAACGTTGTAGCATCTGAACTTGTCGCATTCTGCTACTCGATGTCCTTCACGATCACATATGGCACAATGCTTACCTGTCTTCTCTGCCTGGTTTGCAGTGAAAGTAACCGGGAGTGACGAATGCGCTTGTACAATCGGAAGATCGAACGTCACCTGGCTGGCTGCTGTCATTAGTCATCCCATGAAGTCACCGAACGTCGCGTCCAGTTGCTTACTCTTGTAGACCGCCCATTACATCTTGAGAGACCCGGAAATTTGTTCTACCAGCTCCTACATCAGTACCGGGTTGGCCACATGTAAGACCTAAATTGCCGCCTTCAGATGATCCATGCGGTTTTGATTTCACCACCGTCTCGAGTATGTCGTACTCAGGCGTTGGAGCTCGATGAATCTTCTCGATGAGTGACCGTATAGGAGTTCCGGTCTTTTTTTTTAACGTGGCGGGGATATCTGCGAACAGACACCTGAGAAGAAAACTCAGGGTGTGGGGATGAGACTAGGGGAGAGATGCTGGGGTAGTTACACTCTCCCAGCCCAGACACCTACTAATCCCTGTCCCGACCCACTAAAAACTTTTCCAGTCTCCAGCCCTGGTCTTCCCGGAACGACGGTTAAGTATTACGTCGAAGAGTGGCTTTTGTGCGTGATGCACCCTCTCTACTTTCATAACCTCCTAGCTAAATATCTGGGGACTGGTAGTTAGCTACCACTGGCGCGTTGGTGGTTGACCCGCCACATACGTTGCAGCTCCAGGACAATCCGGGAGGCGGCCGCATAGGCGGATTCCGGTCGGCCATACAGCATATGCAGGGTTGATGATGACTTGTGGTACACTTGATGGAAGTGGCGGTCTACTCCGAACAGACTCGAAAGCGTGTCCCTTTAAGCACCGTTGTAGGCGAAGCAGGGTTTTCTGCGAATGAGTTTACGCATGCAGCTGTTGTTTGTTCGAAGCTGAATATGAATATCGGCCAATCTTCCGAATTGCCTGAGAAATGCAGTAGTTCCTTAACCAACCTATCTTGCTACCATTTTGCAAAGTGGATCTGGCGGATTCAATGGGTTCGATTCGAGCTCAGACGGTGCCAGGGGCCCCAGCGGACCTGGTGGTATCGATGAATGATCAGTTGACGTTACCCTTTTAGGCTGTACTCTCGAAGCTGGTGATGGACCAATTTGCGCTGGGTCTTCAGGTGGGTCCGACGATATTGGTGGCAAATTGTTTGGCACCGAATCTTTCTGCTGTCCTGATGAAAACGGAGCAGCGAATGGAACCCGGTGTTGTAAAAATGGCATATTGAATCTCGGTGGCCACCATGGTGTTGGTAGGTGACCAATTTAAAGCGGAAATCCTGGCGGATACCATGAGGACTGAGCTCTCTGCAATGGGTGTTCAGGCGATTGAGAAAATTTTTGCGGATGTGGCGGTTCTGGGACTTTAGAGAGATTTTTTGTTGTTGAGATTGCGTCGGTAGGCCTGGTTGACCAGACTGGAATGTAATGGCTGGACGATCACTCGGAATCGGATTGTCCCGGTGGAACCTCTGATATCGGCGGTAGGTCTTTTGGTATCGAAGATGGTCCCAACGGTATCGATGTGCTAGGCGGGGTTAGCGGTAGCTCAGACGCCACCGAAGAAATAGGCGGTTGATCGATTAGATTAGTCAGTCCATGCGGGTTTGATGAAATCCGCAGTTGATCTGAAGATTTTGCACAATCAAGATGCGAGTGATGTATAACTGAAAACGGTGGTTTCAGTTCCGTTAAAGGCTCCACTTGCCCGGATTCTGAATCGGTATCGAATATGTCGGAATGAATTTCGTTCAACCAGCCGGACACCCTTTGCGATCTTGCTCTGCTGCCACAGTCACTCGCTGCCCGGGCACTGGACGTGGATCTGGGCACAATCGATATCATTTTCTCTAGCTTCCCAGAGCCCGATCTAGCCGAGGACGATCGAAGAGTCCTGCCGGATGATGTGGGTTTTAAATAGTCGGTGAATAGCTGCACTCGTTTTTTTTGTACTTGTGCTTTTTTTTTCATTTTGTCAACCAGAGTTATTTATCGTATAATTTTGCAGAAAAAGTAAATATAATGGTGCCTTCGACAAGCGAATGATGATTTTTAGATATTTTTACCATTTCTTCCTTCCGTCGACTAATCGAGCTCTACATTCACTATTTGCAATAGTTTGAAAGATAAGGTGTACAATAAGCTGATAGATAGAAAGTCGAACAAACTAATTCAATGATTACACCAGTAAATGCCAATGAAAATAGTACCGAAAACGAATGGCGATAGTGTTGAACAAATAACTGCTTATTACACCACCACCATCACTAATTTAAACCACCATTTTCCCTTCTCTCGCTTCGCTGCAAGCAAGCAAAAAAATCAATTTTATACTCGTCCATTTTTCCACCGCCCGTAATGGATTCCGCGCCATAGAGGGCAACATCTAAATCAACGTAAGTTTCTTCGTCACGGCCCCGCCTTCTAGCAATTTGTCACTGTTCCACTCGAGCGCGTGTTTAACTCCTGATGGTGGAGTAAGTGACCTGTTATTATCAAACAGATTAGAGAAAACTAATCATTCCGGTGCTGTTTGTTTCTCTCTGCTGCAGCCCAAGCGGAAGGGTCGATTTAAACAGTAAAGTGAACTGTTAATCTATTGTCACTGGTTTGAAGCTGGAGACGCACGGACTACACAGCTCCGAGTGTGGAGAGGTCCTGCTAGAGTTTCTAAAAGACACCCGAAAGGAGAGTAAAAGTTTACGGCGACGTCGTCGTTATGCTTTGTTTAACAGATGGATGAATGGATTTGGCTGCCAAGTCTGTTGTAGTAAGATCCGGACCGTCTAACCGTTATCGCAAATTACGGCTATTAATTTCGGCGCATAAACCCATTCGACGGAGATGCTGCGCTATTTCTCACGGCTAATCGTTATCATTATCTACACGAGCATGGTTCATTTAATATTGCGTGGGTTACTGTTTATGATGAATCTGCTTTGGTCGCCATGTTTTAAAGCTAAAGTTTGTGTCATGATTTAAAACACGCCTTGGTTGACTTTTTTCTAAATTTTTTGTAAGTTCATAATAATAGATCCTTTGATAATTTTTATTCGCTCCAACGATCCCCTTTTGATTTTTTGAAACTGATCCTCACTTATTTTTTTGACGTGGGACCACGTCTTTTTTCTGTACTGGGGTAAGATGAGATTGGACTGTAGCCATAATTTAATTAGCTCCTGCATAGTACTTTCCAGGTTCTGTCATCAAAACCCTTTTTATTTGTATCACTGGCGGGAGGGGTTTCTAACAACAAAAGCCAACGCCGTGCGCACGGTTATGTAATATTGTTGTTAAAAACACACGAAAGCAACAACAATGTTAATCAGGAAAATTGAAGATCGTTGTAATCGATCAATTGCAAAGCATCGATTATGATACCGCAGATACGATCAATTTTCCAATCCTTAGATTTGAAACTTAAGGATTATGATTTACTATGACATCAATCGCTTAGCTCTCATGTTATACGATTTTCCAGTAATCAGGAAAACGATTATTCCAAAAATTTCCCTCGTACTCTATCACACGCTTACGCAGACAAAAACGATACAGGAAGTTCACCGTCTATTAATTGGCATGCAGTTCAACGACCCGCACGCGGCGCTACATGTGCAACAGTAGCGGCGGCGGCAAGCAACGGGATAAATCTATCTCGTAAATAATTCAACTCTATATCTGCTAAATACCGCCGGCTGCAGCAGCACAAGCCTGGCGCTGGGGGTACGGCGGAATGTCAAACTCAGATAACTCCAGAACATGAGGAATGAAAGTCGATTTATCCAAACACTCGACATTTTTACAGCAAACACGCCACCGAGTGAGAACGATTCGTTCTATCGCGTAATCCTGCATTTTGTACCAGATAGAATCCTAACACATCAGACCGGAGCGACTCCGACCGAGCGCCATGTGCGAAATGTTTTACAACCCTATATTTTACCTCCTACCACCGGACCGGTTTCGATGTATTACAGTGGACGCGCATACATCCCCACACACACACACTTACACATAGAGAGACAGAGTCATCATATTCGACGTTCGTTTAAACTCATCAGTCAGTCAAAACTTCGGAAGCTTGCGGGATGAGAGGAAATGTATGAATAAATATGAATAGCCACGCCGGGCCGTTCGTTTAACCCTCTTTTCTCCATTCCAAGTGGAGAGTTTGGGAGGTTGAACCCGAAAACGGCTACGTGAGAATACTACAACTGCAGAAATTTCATTCAATAACACTGTTGTTTCATGGCATTGTGATAACATTGTTGTAAATTGAAGTTGGTTCAGATGAAATTTTCCGCTAAGTTGATTTTAGTTTTCCATCGTCTATGTGTACTAGCGTAACTTTTTTACTCAGTATCTTGTAATAACATGGATTACTTTCGCACGATTCTTCGAAATAACACGGATTACTTTCGCACGATTTCTTAAAATAGCAGAGATTATATTTTTGCTAGATTTTCTTATGCGGTATGTAACACTGGCAAAAAGCGTATATGTGTTTCAATCTTATCAGGAGGAGATCAATTTATGTGATTTATGTTTTTTATTGATATCAGATGTTAATTATCGATCCTATAACAACATAAGCATTCCGAAAAACCGCAATCATTTATCATAACACTGGTCAACACAGGTTTTTCCCTAAAGCTCAAACTAGAAAAATATGGAAATAGATATAAACATAAAAATGTTTGATTACATGTAGGAAGTCGATTACTAGGAGGTGAAGAACCATCAGAACATGGGGAGTTTTTATGGATTAGAAGACATTTGTCAGTATAAGCATATTACAGGTGTATTCGTGATTCTATGGGGCTACTTATGAACTTGCAGTATATTTAAAATATAAACGAAAATCCATCTTTTCAGAACAAGTAGAGTTATCCAGAGCTGGAGTGTGAGGAAATGGAGCAGCTGCCCCGTTCTGGGATGAACGAATGCGGGTCGATAAGTCCACCACAGTGGGTGAGGGAGACGTGAAGTTAAGGATGTGCGAAATGAACTTTACCTCGGAACTCATTTTCGTCGTGGGGGAAGTAAAATACGAAGCGCCCTGCCAGTCGTTGTCAACCGGGGTGAGATAGGTCTCGCCGTCCATCATCACCGCCACGTCGCAATTCGCCGGGAAAATCGATTTGACCATCTTATTCAGCCGCTACCGCTGCGTCATTGCCTGTAGCTCTGAGACTGGTGGATGGACCTGCCGCTTTCTGACTTGTATGTCCATGTTCACCAGGTAAGTTTTCACTATTTGGCCGGTTGCAATGACCTCCCGGCCGAGCGTACCCCGCGAAGTAGCTACTTTCAGCTCTGTCTTTCTTTTCAGCACCTTTTGGAGCTTCTTGTCGTTCAGGGTCGTTAGTCGTCCGGAATCAGGCTTTCTTTCGGTACTCTGATTGTTGTTCCATAGTGCCAAGATGTTATTGATGCCGGAACGGGCGCATTCGGCATCTACGAAGTGCTGAACGCTATTACGGTTGGAGTTCGATCGATAGAGCTGCCTATTTTTTTTCTGCTGTCTCATGGGTTACTATGATTGCAAACGTTAAAGTCTGTATAAAACAGAATGTTTTCGTGAAACAACTAATTTGCTTCAATAAACAGTCAAAATATACATCTGGTCCTATATTGGTGTTAGTGTTTTATTTACATGCTAAAGATACTGTATTCAGGGCCGGCGTCACATTATTTTCCCGAGTGGGTAGTAAGGAATAGGGAAGGCTCATGGGTGACAAAGGCGTGGGACGCACCCTGGGTACCGCATTGATTTTCAGCCGCTCCAACTCCTCCAATGATTGCTTCATGTAGTGAGCCGACCAGAGCTCATCGGCCAGAGCTCATCGTCTTCGCTCCTACGGTATTTCTTGATGAACGACTCAACTTCCGGTAGGCACTTCGTACTATAAATTTCCCCGTTCACGGTCAGTACGGAGCTTCTCGCTGATTGTCAGCTACAGCAGCACCTTCTTTGGGAACTTGCTGTGTGAAATAAATTTCACCTCAGAGCTTACTTCCTTCGTGGGGGAAATAAAATATGGAGTGCCCTGCCAGTCGTTGCCAGATAGGTCTCGACGTCGACCACCACCATCATTTCGCGGTTCGCCGAAAAAAATCGATTCGACCATATCCGAGATCAATGGACGGGACTGCCGCTTTCTGATGCCCATGTTTGCCAGGTACTTTTCCCCTGTTTGGCCGGTTACACCGACCTTCCGATCAAGCGTACGCAGCGGTGTAGCCACTTTTCTCTCGGTCTTCCTTTTTAGCATTCTTTGGAGCTTCTTGTGGCTCAGGGTTGTCGGCCGACCGGAACCGGTCTTTCTTTCGATGCGCTGATTGTAGTCCAACAGTGCCAAGATGTTGTAGATACCGAAACAAGCGTAACCGATATCCGTTTTCCGTACGATGTCTGCATTCGACGCAGCGGGGTAACGTTCTTCGATCGCGCATACTTGTGAGTGGAGTAGCTTCACTGTTTTCGCTGTTACGGTTAGAGCTCGAGTCAATTTTTTCTCATGGGTTACTATGATTGGTGCTGCATTGGTAGATTCGTCAGCGCGTGCTAAGGTAAACCCATGAAAAATCGGCATTTTTCAAGCATTTTCTTAATTAACGTTAGGGCTAAACAATTTTGTCTTCTCGAAAAAAGTCTCCATCCAACATTTGAGCTTAATTGAACTTCTGATAAGGTTTCACTTACAGTCGTGAAAGTCTTACATATTTGACCAGCCTAAAAATGCACAAGAGTAGTTCTTGAAGTTTCCAAAACCGATTTTTTTTTGATAACAAATCTCTTAGAAATGCATGAAATGTCGAGATCTGACGTTATTTCATAAAAAAAAGGTTTAAAAAAATTAACTTTCAGGGACATTGAAACTTTTGAGTTGGGAGATTCGAGCTACAACAGAACACACAAGAAACACTCCCAACATTTCTTTCATCGATCAAAGAACTGTAACTTTGACCGCTTTGAGGCTCTACTTCCCGAAGTCCTATTGAGCTCAAATTTGGCATGCGAATTTTTTACTAGAAAACAAAACTTTAGAACTATATCGTAAATGAAATTTAGAACTCTATCGTGAATGAAATTCTCTATCGTAAATGATACAATTGAAAAAAAAATAAAAAAAAATAATCCTTTTCCCTAAGAAACTTTACAAATGTACATAAATCTGTAGATTTAAAACCTCAACGATATCCATCAAAAAATCTGTCGCTCGCAACATTACATTTTCTTGGGTTTTGTCAGATGGTTCCGTATGGGTAAGTACCTACATGGATATTTTCCGAGTGGGTACTACTACATATACTACCCACATAAACCGCCGGCGCTGACTGTATTGCTCGTTCGTACGCAGTGTCCTGGAATATGCCAGTCCGGAGCGAATCCCGCCTAGATGATTGTCAGCCACAGCAACACATTCTTGGGAAACTTGGTGTGTGAAATAAATTCACTTCCTTCGTGAGGGAAGTAAAACACGAAGCGTCCTGCCAGTCGTTGCCAACCAGGGTGAAAAAGGTCTCGTCGTCCATCATCACCGCCACGTTGCGATTCGTCGGGAAAACTGACTTGACCATCTTATTCAGCCGCTATCGCTGCGTAATTGCCTGTAGCTCTGAGACTAGTGGATGGACCTGCCGCTTTCTGACTTGTATGTCCATGTTCACCAGGTACTTTTTCACTGTTTAGCCTATTGCACTGACCTCCCGGCCAAGCGTACGCAGCGATTTAGTTACTTTCAGCTCTGTCTTTCTCTTCAGCACCTTTGAGCTTCTTGTCGTTTAGGGTCGTCAGTCGTCATTTTTAGTCCATTTTCTAATACAAACGTTAGGATCTGTATCAAACAGAATGTCATCGTGAAACAGCTAATTTTATTCAAAAAACAGTCAAAATATACAACGGGTCCTATATTTGAGTATGTGTTTCTCCGACTTTTCGCCGGAATCCGTGCATATTGATAGAACTGTTTAGCTCTGACGCGTAAAATTCACTGTGAAATGCAGCGTTGGCAGGCTAATTTCGATAATATCTGACTATTTCTTTTGTCACCCGTTGCATATGAAAATGAATGTGGTTGCCCACTTTATCGTGAGAGTACGAATACTCAGCACAAACATTCCCCCAATAGCGATCAATGGCATCATAGACAAACATCTTAAGGTCAACCACTAAACAAGTGGGCCCAGTAGAAACATTGGCAACAATGATTGGCAACAATGAAGAGCTTCGTAGCTGCAAGGTTACAGAGTCCGCTTTGACAAGCGAATGGTCATAAAACATTGGCAACAACATACAAACCTACATTGGCAACAACATACAAACCTATACCCTACATCGACAGATCGACGGTGCGCATAATAAAAACACTGCGTATAGATTTTCCAGAAATCACCTTAGCTACACGTTATGAGCACACCATAGGGGAACTGCTCCATTATTCATCTCAGTCCGTATATTCATCTCATTCAACATGTGAACACAATTGAAAACAGGAAAAAACGCATATTTCTTCTTAAACCAATCTGCTAATCCATGGAGTAGATTCTTCTTAGTTCACTTTAGATTCCTCATGAAGTATAATTCTCAAAAACTCATTAAAAAGCACTAAATTTGATATTATAGTCGGGCATCTGCACTCGAAAACTCATTCAATTCAATCACCTACCTTAGAAAATAAAATCCGCGCATCGTTCTATACTGCTACAACGGGACTCGTTCAGCAGCCAACCAAAGTATTTTTCATCACGAGCGGACCACTTTTTATTTTAATCACGAAACAAAATCACTCAATACACTAAGAATACTTTAATCTTTGAAATGTTCACCTCAAATTTCCTAAAAAAAGCTTGAATTAGCAGAAATATGTGAGATGATTTTCTACAATTCCTAAATTTCAACTGTATGTATTTTCATCTGTTTTCACTGCGTTGAATAAAATCAAAAGTTGCCAAATCGGTTACTGTTAATACGAACAAATCATACTGATAATGTTAAGTTATTCCGACATAATTGACATAAATGGACAGCACTGCAGTGTTTACCTAGGTTACCATGTTTGCACGTAAACTACTGCAGCGGATATCTAGGTAACCTACTAAGACGGGCTGCGGCTATGTTCATTCATGATAATGTGATTCATTCATGATTAACAGTGCATTGCAGTGTGATGTGATGAATATGGGGGCGTCGTGAGATGAATAATTGAGCAGTAAGGCTGATACAAATTTTAAACACTTTTTATGTACAAAGCTATCAAAATTAGTAAAAAAAATAACACCGAGAAAAAAAAAATATCTTTAATAAAATTTTGTATGCAAGTTACGAACTTGCCTTTAAATGAATGTTGAAAAGTAACAACTTATTTTTATTATTAATTATATGGCTTGCCTTTTGACGACACACTCGCTGTCACTGGATTTATACGCTGTCGAAAAACTAACAATATTATCAAAACGAATTGAACTTTTTTTCCTCTCCTTCCAATTTTCTACATTTTTGGAGCGGGTGGTGACATAAAATAAAAATAAAATTTGTAACGGCCTAATTTAAATTTCGAGATGGATATGGAAGCGTTGTGCAAAATGGTTTGTTTTACAAAATTCAAGATAAATCTAGCTTAGTTTACTAAATATACAATATTGAACGATTCTATAAGAGCACGTAAGCGTATTTTGTTTATTTGTTCAATGATTTCATGAAAAATTGTTGTTTAATCCGTGCATTCTTCGTGGATATCGGCTAAATGAGACGAATAATGGAGCAGTTCCCCTACAAAATTCCCTGTGCCGACTGCGATGCGTGCTATGTTGGACTCACTACACAGCATCTCAAAACTTGTGCGCAATAAAGTTTGCATGCAAGTTTCTGGCTACGAAAAAAATTGTTTAGTATGATTGGGAGTGCTACGAGTTACGTTTCGTTAAAGTGTCTAGTTTTTAATGTTCATAATGTAAGAAGTGAAAATCATTCGTTGTTTTGCTTTCGTCTCGATTAGACGCAAATTGTTTATCTCCGTTTGAGTTCGCAAAATAACAATACACGAGTTATCGTAAGGGTGTTTTTTTGTCGATTAGTTCTTGTGCGATAACAATAGCCTGCAGTATATCGGCAGAAACATCTTCTGCACACTGGTAGGGGCAGGCTACCCCGCCAGTGATCTGATACGCAGCTGATATATCAGCAAGAATAATTCTCTCGCACCGCTGTTACCTCGCTAGCAGCACGGACCACCATACGATCGAGCGAGTGGAAGTCAACTACAAGTGGCATCTACAAGGTCGCGTGTAAGATACGGCCACTGTGTCACAACACGAAGCTGGATCGTCATTGTTTGTTCTGCGGAGATGTTCGATTGATCCTACTATCAGCCGTGAGGTCGTGACTTAGACGTTCGATGAAGTATTCACTTTAGAACTTTTATCATTATAATTAATATTATTATTATTATTATTGTTATTATTATTATAATTATTATTATTATTGTTATTATTATTATTATTATTAGTATTATTTCTATTGTTATTATTATTAGTATTACTGTCTTTTTTTTATTTGATCCATCCACACATTCGAATATTTATCGTTTGTGTGCGGTAGAGCGTAACGCTCCCGCAAAATGGACGACATGCAGGTGCAACTTTTTCTGGATGTGGAAACAAATGGGGAAGAAATTGAAATTTCCCCCAGCAGTTCTCCCTTACCTTCCCCTGCACCACCCCCGCTACCTAGCCCCCTACTAAGGGTACCGGAAATACGGGTAAAAGCTTACCCAGATGCCGCTAGCGGTCCCTACGTTGTTTACTTCCGGCCCATAAAAAAACCTTTGAATATAATTCAAATAGGCAAAGACCTGGCAAAACAGTTTTCGGCCGTAACCGAGATTACGAAGGTGAGGCCGAACAAACTGCGAGTTATCGTGAGTAGCTTGAAGCAAGCAAACGAAATTGCTAGCTACGAGCTCTTTACAAGGGAGTACCGCGTGTACATCCCTGCCAAAGACGTGGAGATCGATGGTGTGGTTACCGAAGGAAGCCTCACGGTCGATGACATTTTGCGTCACGGGGTTGGCTGCTTCAAGAACCCCCTGATTCAAGATGTAAAGATACTGGATGTCAAGTAATTGCATTCAGTATCCATCGAAGAAGGGAAGAAGAAATTCCTCCCTTCGGATTCCTTCCGTGTAACATTCGCCGAATCCGCACTGCCGAACTACATCTCTTTGGACGGGTTCGTCTGCCTGTACGCCTGTTCGTACCGCGGGTCATGCATTGCCAAAACTGCAAGCAGTTAGGTCATACAGCCATCTACTGCTGCAACAAGGCACGCTGCAGCAAGTGCGGAGGAAATCATGCTGAGACCGCTTGCAGTGAGGATACTGAGAAGTGTCTTTACTGCGAGGGAACTCGGCATGACCTTTCGGCGTGTCCCGCGTACAAACAGCGCGAGGAAAAAATAAAGCGTTTCTTTAAGGAACGGTCAAAGCGCTCTTTTGCAGAAATGCTTAAGAGGGCTGAGCCACCCTCGACAGGAAACATCTTTTCCTTTTTGCCAACCGATGAGGGTACATCTGACGATCCCGTCGAAGGGTGTTCTTATGCCTTGCCAGAGGGATCTAGGAAGAGGAGAATGCTCAACTCTCCTAATCTTTCTCGCAAAGGTCGTAAGATAACCCCTAGCGGAATGACCAATAAGACAACACAAAAAGGAAGCGGTGAAGAAAAACCGAAGCAAGTACCCCCCGGTTTTAATTTCAAATCAAACCAGGAGTACCCACCGCTTCCTGGGGCACCAAAAACCCCTCGTGCACCCATTTCTCGATCAGAAGACATAAAAGAAACAGGGTTCATACAATTCTCTGATATTGTGGACTGGATATTTAAAACATTCAACATACCAGATCCCCTTCAAAACATTCTTCTTGCCCTTCTCCACACAGTGAAAAACCTTTTTGAAGCAACTCACAGCAACTTGGCCCCTCATTTCAGCTATCGTATTTTTCGATGACTAATACGTCGAAAGAGGTTAGGAATTTTATCACTGTATTACCGTGGAATTGCAGAAGTATCATCCCCAAATACGATTTATTTTCACATTTGATAAACGCATACAATTGTGATGCGTTCGCGCTCTGTGAAACTTTTCTCAATTCAAATGACCAACTTAATTTCCACGATTTCAACATCATTCGTCGAGATCGAGACTCACACGGTGGAGGGGTACTTTTAGGGATCAAAAAGTGCTATTCTTTTTTCAGAATCGACCTCCCCTCGATCTCGAATATTGAAGTTGTTGCCATTCAAACGAATATGAATGGAAAAGACCTTTGCCTTGTTTCGTTATATATTCCCCCATCCGCGCGGATTGAACAGAAGCAACTCCTTGATATAGCAGAATTGCTTCCGCACCTTTTTTGATTTTGGGAGATTTTAACTCTCACTGTTCGCTATGGGGGTCGCTGTACGACGACAACCGATCTTCTTTAATCTGTAACTTGATCGACGACTTCAATATGACACTTTTGAATACTGGGGAACTGACACGTGTACCTAATCCTCCAGCACGTGAAACCTCTGCTCGACATCACTAGCGTTAGATTGCCAGTGGAAAGTAATCAACGATCCCCACGGTAGTGATCATCTTCCAATCGTTATATCAATTGCTAATGGTTCAACTCCCCCAAACCCAATCAATATTTCCTACGACCTTACACGTAATATTGATTGGAAGCTATTATAACGGAGTCTATTATAGCGGAATCTATTGAGACTCACGAGGAACTTCCTCCGGAGGAAGAATACGCGTTCTTAGCTGGCTTGATAATCGCCGCCGCGACTCAAGCTCAGACGAAACCGATACCCGGGGTAACGATTAGACAGCGCCCTCCCAACAAATGGTGGGACAAAGAGTGCTCTGAGCTGTACGCGCGAAGGTCCGCGGCGTATAAGGACTACCAGGAGTACGGCACTGTCAACCTACTACGAAAGTACGAGGCACTGGGCAGGCAGATGAAAAGCTTAGTAAAGGCGAAAAAACGCGGGTACTGGCGGCGGTTCGTAAACGCGTTGTCGAGGGAAACAGCGATGAGCACTCTTTGGGATACCGCCAGGCGCATGCGGAACCGTGACGTTTCGAATGAGAGTGAGGAGTATTCAGATCGCTGGATACTCGATTTTGCCAAAAAGGTCTGTCCGGACTCTGTACCGGAACAGAAAACCTTTCGCGACGCGTTTTTAGTAACTACGGATGAGCCTCCATTTTCGATGTTGGGATATTCAATGGCTCTCCTGTCGTGCAACAATAAGGCTCCAGGGTTAGATAGAATAAAATTCAACCTGTTGAAGAATCTACCCGACTCTGCAAAAAGACGCTTGTTGAATTTGTTCAACAAGTTTCTTGAGCTAAATATTGTTCCGCATGACTGGAAACCCGCAACCAGGGAAACCCGCCTCTGATCACAATTCATTTAGGCCGATTGCGATGCTCTCTTGCCTCCGGAAATTAATGGAGAAAATGATCCTCTTACGGTTAGACAAATGGGCCGAAACAAACGGTTTACTTTCAGATACTCAATTTGGCTTTCGCCGGGGCAAAGGGACGAACGATTGCCTAACGTTGCTTTCTACTGAAATTCAACTCGCATTTGCTCGAAAAGAGCAAATGGCTTCTGCGTTCTTGGATATTAAGGGGCCTTTTGACTCTGTCTTTGTAGAAGTTTTAAGCGCGAAACTTCATTCGCAGGGACTTTCGCCAAATTTGAATAACTTTTTGCTCAATTTGTTGTCAGAAAAGCATATGTATTTCTCACATGGCGATTCGACAAGTTCCCGAATTAGTTACATGGGCCTTCCCCTGGGCTCATGTTTAAGTCCTCTTTTATATAATTTTTACGTCAATGACATCGATGAAAGTCTTGCAAATTCATGCACGCTAAGGCAACTTGCAGACGATAGCGTTGTATCCATTACTGGTAGCGAGGCTAGCGATCTGCAAGGACCATTGCAAGATACCTTAGACAATTTGTCTGAATGGGCTCTTAAGCTGGGTATCGAATTCTCTCCGGAGAAAACTGAGCTGGTCGTTTTTTCTAGGAAGCATAACCCAGCTCAGCTGCAGCTCCTACTAACGGGTAAAACGATCACTCAGGTTTTAGTCGCTAAATATCTCGGGGTCTGGTTCGACTCTAAATGCACTTGGGCTTGTCATATTAGGTATCTGACACGAAAATGCCAACAGAGGATTAATTTTCTTCGTACGATTACCGGAACCTGGTGGGGTGCCCACCCGGGAGACCTTCTAAGGTTATACCAAACAACGATATTGTCAGATCTTGAATACGGTTGTTTCTGCTTTCGCTCCGCAGCGAACACGCACATTATAAAATTGGAGAGAATACAATATCGTTGTTTGCGTATTGCCTTGGGCTGCCTCGTTGTTTGCCTCGTTGTTTGCGTATTGCCTTGGGCTGGTGCAGTCGACCCATACGATGAGTCTTGAAGTGCTAGCGGGTATCCTTCCGTTGAAACATCGTTTTTGGAATCTCTCTTACCGGTTGCTAATTCGATGCACAGTTATGAACCCATTAGTAATTGAAAATTTCGAGAGGTTGGTCGACCTTCAATTTTAATCCAGATTTATGACTATATATTTTGACTATATGGCTCAAGATATTAATCCTTCTTCATACGATTCCTCCAATGTCGCACTTTTAGATACTTCTAATAATGCTATATTCTTCGACACCACCATGAAAGAAGACATTACTGGTATCCCGGATCAATTGCGACCCCAAGAGATCCCTAAGATTTTTTCCAATAAGTTTAAACATGTTAGTTATGATAAAAGGTTTTACACTGACGGATCTAATCTAGATGAGTCCACTGACTTCGGTGTTTTCCACGAAAATTTTACCGCCTCCTACAAACTCGATGCTCCTGCTTCCGTGTACGTCGCAGAACTTGCTGCCATTCAGTACTCTCTTGGGATCATCGAAACCCTACCCACAGACCACTACTTCATCTTCACAGACAGTCTCAGTGCCATTGAGGCTCTGCGATCGATGAAGCCTGTGAAGCACACCCCGTACTTCCTGGGGAAAATACGGCGGTTTTTAAGTGCTTTAACAGATAAAAATTACCGGGTTACCTTAGCGTGGGTCCCTTCTCATTGTTTCATTCCGGGCAATGAAAAGGCTGACGCTTTAGCTAAGGTGGGTGCTATTGATGGCGATATTTATGAAAGGCCAATTGCTTATGATGAATTTTATAGCATTTTGCGTCAGAGAACACTCAACAGTTGGCAATTATCATGGAACTCAGATGAACTGGGATGGTGGCTACATTCCATTTTTCCTAAGGTATCGACGAAAGCATAGTTCAAGGGGTTGGATGTAGGTCGGGACTTCATTCGCGTGATGTCCAGACTTATGTCCAATCACTACCCGTTAAACACGCAACTCTTTCGTATAGGGCTTGTAGACAGTCATCACTGCGTTTGTGGCGATGGCTACCATGACATCGAGCATGTTGTTTGGTCGTGTACCGAATACTGTGGTGTTAGGTCCGAGCTTATAGATTCCCTTCGGGCCCGAGGAAAACAAACGAACGTACCCGTTAGAGACATTCTGGGAAGCGGTGATCTCCAGTACATGACACAGCTGTACGGGTTTATAAAAAATGCTGGAATTAAAGTTTGATTTTTTTTATCTATTTGTTAGATTATAATTCCCGTCATAAACTGAATGGTAATGATACACCATGTTGGAGACACTAAAACGAAGACTCGGCATCTTCATGTTCACGCAGACACCTCAGACCAAAACTGCTCAAATGGAACATCACTGCTTAGCCATGTACAAATAAATGAATCCTGTAACTCAATATAGTTAAAATCAAAACTGTAACTCCCCTCCTCTCACCCTAAATCCCCACTAGCTCGTAGTCGGCAGCGAGATATAAAAAATGTGCCTCCCTCTTTTCCCTGCTAACTTAGAATTAAAAAAAAACATGTACTTGGCTCAGTTAAACATAATTTGTATCGTGCCGTGTCAAATAAACTATTTTTAAACTAAAGTAGTGAAAATTGTAATTGATGTCATGTTGAGCTAATTAAATGTATTTTTGGATGTTTCTGTAAGGTTCTATTTTGACAATTATTGCTCTAGCCGAAGAACTACTTTACAGGAAAATGGTGCTCTCGGTAATGATATATTATGTGTACAATTTGTGTAACTGTTTTCCAAAAAAAATTGTCGGTCGTAATCCACTTGTAGAGCCTTGATAAAGAATATAGATTATTCGAAACGTCGGTGTAAGAGAAAAATATCGTTTTCCTTTCACCTTTTAAAGACTGCGAAGCCGAAAGAAATTCCTCTATCTGGAAAAAGCGAAAAAAAAATCTGGACGTCGTTTTTTGGAACAAAAGGGCCTTCTTGAGGCACGCAACTTTTGAAGTAATAAAGTTGTAAAATTTTGTGCAAAATTTAATGAGCTAAGTTTCGACTCTTGTGGATCTGCTGGAGAAACGGCAGCAAGTTGACGTGATATATATTGGCTTTGCCAAAGCATTCGACAAGGTGCTGCATACTTTAGCTGTCGAAAAGTTTAAGCGACAGGACTTTCGGTGTGGCTAACACAATGGATTTCGTTTCACCTTACCTGACGTAATTCTTCGGTAAAAGAGATGAAACGTATTCTATACTTTTTGAGATTCTTTGAGTAATACCTCAAGGCAGTATCCTGGGCCCTCTGTTGTTCATACTGTTTAGAAAAGATCCCTATACGAAACAGAAATCTCTTAAGTTTTGGTGTGTCGAAATATGTGCTTAGACTAAGAATTAGTAGGTACATAAGATAATTGTCTGTACGCAATAATAATAAATAAATAAATAAATAGTGGTTTGTCCTACTCACTGTAGGACAACTCACTACCCAAAACGGGTCATCCGTTGACACACTGCGCAAAAGCTAATCAATTTCAAACCAGAGGACAGAATCCAAAAATTAGCGTTCCAAATTGATAAGGTAAAGTTTGTTATTGTACCATAAATTCCATGTCCTCTCTCTTCCATTCGGTACGCGCTGGGAGGTGATAATTTGGTAAGATTAAAACTTTTCTCCGCTGCTTCTGTGGTCGAGCAAACTGCTGCGACTCATTTCTTCGTTTTGCATACTTATTGCCCCACCCGAACGGACAACTAAAGTTTATCCTCGCTGCCTTTCCAGGATGTCATTCTTTACTTTTCACGTTCATATCGGTTAGCCTGGCAGGTCACGGCGGCGGTAAGCAATTCGTAGCTGCAGGTAATTTTTCCGTTTCCCAATCCAGTATTTTCGCTCAGCGGAAATCTGTTCGATACATCTTCCAACTTGTTTGCCTTTAAGTAAATTCCTGGTAGAAACGTGTAATTATTAGTAGGTAACCCGATTTTTTCGGCGCTGTCAATAATGGATGGTTTTGAACGGCACCAGGTAATGACTTTTCCGTGCTCAGGTAATACAATCGCTTTGAAAGTTGACTTCCTCTGTTATTTTTTTATCCTGAATCAGAGGGATATCCAATATAATTTCCATCCTATCCTGGTTCACGGAGCTTGCTAGATGCTTCAAGCTATGGTTTTTTTCTGGTCAGTTTTTTACCCACCGATGATTGTCTCGTTACCGGTTGGGAAATTGCCCACTACTGGTTGCAGCAGACGTCTTCCGGTTTATGTGCAGCGTTGCTCTCTATTTCAGCTGACTTTAGTCTTCTGCCTGACACTTTCCCACCCACCAGTCTGCTTGGTTGGACAATTTATGTTGCTTTCTCGCATTTATTTATCATTTGCTGGTACCATGCAATGCGAAGAAACGTCAATAGCGTTTCCAGGAGGAGAAAAATATCTCCTGAGAAATATTATACCTAGCTACGATACTGGTGATATAATTTGTCCTGCAACGAATATGTTTTGTTAAAGAAAGTCGCTTGTCAACTGAACGGTTTCTTTTTCAACAATTGTCTTTGTGTTGTTTCGGGAACCGCACACAAAAAGGAAAGTGCTGACTCTGCTTGCTCAATAGTTTTACGCTAAAACACATAAATCGTGTCAATAATGTGAACAGATAAGTAAGAATAGAACAAAAGAAACGTCGTTTTATGTCGTTTGTTCTGATATTAATAGTCCTTTCTTCCTGCTTGATGGAGTTGTTGCATTGTACAATTATGGCGATGAGCAAATTACTGTAAAACATATTTGGTGTTTGATTGTAGTTATGACACTCCGCATACTTTACCTTAAGCCTGTTATGCAACTTTCAATATACAGTTGATAAACTTTCTGTTATTGCTTCAGATTGCATTCGCCATTTCCTTCGTTTGCCGTTGTAATTTAAGTGAATGTGGCCCGGAAATGCAAAACAACTTTTGTGTTGCTTCTTGACAGTTGGCTTGAAAATTGGATCGACTTCTCACTAAATGACAGCTCCACCAGAAGCAGCGAGAAAAAACTTGACTGAAGAAAGAAAGTTTTTCTCAATTTCTATTTGCTCGTCGATCTTTACCAACAGGGAGCAACAACTTGGGCTCCAGCTTTTATCGAAATGAAACTGTTGTTGCACTGATTCTGAAGGTGTTATTTCGAGGAATGGTTTTACATAAGACGAAAAACCATATTGTGAATTTTATTGCGAAATTTGGCAATCAATTTTTTATTAATAGTTACGTATACAGTAATGACGATGCGTATTATTCGGACAGGAAAAAATCATCCCTCAAAACTGACTGCCCTGTTGAAATATACTTACCGACCTGGATGGAGGTTTGTTTTCCCTTTGGAACTAACGGAATGTTCAGTCTACATTCAGTGGTGCGAAAAAACTACAATTTGAGTTCTCTATTTGTCAGAGCTTACGCGCCAATCAAGCGCAAGTTCAGAAGTAGTGCACTCTGTTTGATTGTGCTGGAAATTTCTCTTCCGAATGGACTCGATCGAACGGTTGTTGTATAGAATTTCGTTTCCAACCGAATTCAAATAAATTAATAAGATACGCATAATGTTCAATTATTTGTAATTTTTAATAAACATTAGTGGCACTGCCGGAATGTATTCATCTTCTAGAATACAATCGCACAAATAAAATCTTATAAGATTGTTGAACTTTCTGCATGAATACTTCCCTTTCCAAAATTTCCCCATATAGTACCGTATCCATAAGCTGATTCCCATTCACGCATATTACTTCTAAATTGACTTCATTCCGGATGCATTTTTTTCAATGTGTCCTACCTCCGCGCGGGGACCAGGAAGCAGCCATTGATAAGAGGCCTTAAATCGCTCAGCCGCTCGTCGGCGGCGATGAGATGTCTGTCGTATGGTTTTTCTTTATTCGCTATTATTCGTTTTTTGTTCATCCTTTTCCTTTTGAGACTGTGCACACTTTGGCACGAAGTGAAGTTGTAGGGCAATCTAAGGCCTCTTCCCCGGGTTTGCATACCCCGTCCAGAAGTGTGTCACTATAGTATACAAAACTTCCTCAGCTCGGCAGCATGTACCAACGGCCGAGTACATGGGGGTAATGGATGAATTCGGTGGACAAAATGCTGCTAGGGAGTTTGCTGTTAAGAAAGAAACTTTGAGTTAAATGGATTTTGCGTAATAGAAATCGTTTCTAGAATAGTTTTGGAATTTTACGAAATCTTAAGCAGACTTTAGCAAACATGTTATTATCGTATTCACCGAAAACCATTAAATTCTTATTTATTTATTGAATCACCATGCGTCTCCATCGAATTTGCAAAGGAACGCTTCAAATGAAAATGTATGGCAGAGTTTGAAAAAAAAATAGATAAATTGAACAAACACTTAGCGGGCTTCAGTCGAAGTTCCGAAAAGCTTCAATAAATACTTAAAAAGTGTTTATAGTGGTTTTATCGAAGTCCGTTTAGAAAATAATTTGGGCACTAAATTGAAAAGGATTTCATCAATGAAGCAGCAACATAAAAAAATCGAATAAAGTGAAGCAACAATATCAAAAAATATCAAAAATCTCATATCGTCAAAAACATCAGAAATATAAAAAATGACACGAAAAAGAAAAATATGTCGAATGTGTCAAATATGTCAAAAATGTCAAAAATGTTAAAAATGCCGAAAGTGTCAAACATGTCAAAAATTATGTCGAAAATGTCATAAATGTCATATATGTCATAATATCACAAATGTCATCGATGTCATCGATGTCATAAATGTCATGATTGTCATAAATGTCATAAATGTCATAAATGTCATGAATGTTATAAATGTCATAAATGTCATGAATGTCATGAATGTCATAAATGTCATGAATGTCATAAATGTTATAAATGTCATAAATGTCATAAATGTCATTGATGTCATAAATGTCTTAAATGTCATAAATGTCATAAATGTCATGAATGTCATAAATGTCATAAATGTCATAAATGTCATAAATGTCATAAAAGTCATAAATGTCATAAATGTCATAAATGTAATAAATGTCATAAATGTCATAAATGTCATAAATGTCATAAATGTCATAAATGTCATAAATGTCATAAATGTCATAAATGTCATAAATGTCATAAATGTCATAAATGTCATGAATGTCACAAATGTCATAAATGTCATAAATGTCATAAATGTCATAAATGTCATAAATGTCATAAATGTCATAAATGTCATAAATGTCATAAATGTCATAAATGTCACAAATGTCATAAATGTCATAAATGTCATAAATGTCATAAATGTCATAAATGTCATAAATGTCATAAATGTCATAAATGTCATAAATGTCATAAATGTCATAAATGCCATAAATGTCATACATGTCATAAATGTCATAAATGTCATAAATGTTATAAATGTCATATATGTCATAAATGTCATAAATGTCATAAATGTCATAAATGTCATAAATGTCATAAATGTCATAAATGTCATAAATGTCATAAATGTCATAAATGTCATAAATGTCATAAATGTAATAAATGTCATAAATGTCATAAATGTCATAAATGTCATATATGTCATAAATGTCATAAATGTCATAAATGTCATGAATGTCACAAATGTCATAAATGTCATAAATGTCATAAATGTCATAAATGTCATAAATGTCATAAATGTCATAAATGTCATAAATGTCATAAATGTCATAAATGCCATAAATGTCATAAATGTCATATGTGTCATAAATGTCATAAATGTCATAAATGTTATAAATGTCATAAATGTCATGAATGTCATGAATGTCATAAATGTCATGAATGTCATAAATGTCATAAATGTCATAAATGTCATAAATGTCATTGATGTCATAAATGTCTTAAATGTCATAAATGTCATAAATGTCATGAATGTCATAAATGTCATAAATGTCATAAATGTCATAAATGTCATAAATGTCATAAATGTCATAAATGTCATGAATGTCATAAATGTCATAAATGTCATAAATGTCATAAATGTCATAAATGTCATAAATGTCATAAATGTCATAAATGTCATAAATGTCATAAATGTCATAAATGTCATAAATGTCATAAATGTCATAAATGTCATAAATGTCATAAATGTCATAAATGTCATAAATGTCATAAATGTCATAAATGTCATAAATGTCATAAATGTCATAAATGTCATAAATGTCATAAATGTCATAAATGCCATAAATGTCATACATGTCATAAATGTCATAAATGTCATAAATGTTATAAATGTCATAAATGTCATAAATGTCATAAATGTCATAAATGTCATAAATGTCATAAATGTCATAAATGTCATAAATGTCATAAATGTCATAAATGTAATAAATGTCATAAATGTCATATATGTCATAAATGTCATAAATGTCATAAATGTCATAAATGTCATAAATGTCATAAATGTCATGAATGTCACAAATGTCATAAATGTCATAAATGTCATAAATGTCATAAATGTCATAAATGTCATAAATGTCATAAATGTCATAAATGTCATAAATGTCATAAATGCCATAAATGTCATAAATGTCATATGTGTCATAAATGTCATAAATGTCATAAATGTTATAAATGTCATAAATGTCATGAATGTCATGAATGTCATAAATGTCATGAATGTCATAAATGTCATAAATGTCATAAATGTCATAAATGTCATTAATGTCATAAATGTCTTAAATGTCATAAATGTCATAAATGTCATGAATGTCATAAATGTCATAAATGTCATAAATGTCATAAATGTCATAAATGTCATAAAAGTCATAAATGTCATAAATGTCATAAATGTAATAAATGTCATAAATGTCATAAATGTCATTGATGTCATAAATGTCTTAAATGTCATAAATGTCATAAATGTCATGAATGTCATAAATGTCATAAATGTCATAAATGTCATAAATGTCATAAAAGTCATAAATGTCATAAATGTCATAAATGTAATAAATGTCATAAATGTCATAAATGTCATAAATGTCATAAATGTCATAAATGTCATAAATGTCATAAATGTCATAAATGTCATAAATGTCATAAATGTCATAAATGTCATGAATGTCACAAATGTCATAAATGTCATAAATGTCATAAATGTCATAAATGTCATAAATGTCATAAATGTCATAAATGTCATAAATGTCATAAATGTCATAAATGTCATAAATGTCATAAATGTCATAAATGTCATAAATGTCATAAATGTCATAAATGTCATAAATGTCATAAATGTCATAAATGTCATAAATGTCATAAATGTCATAAATGTCATAAATGTCATAAATGCCATAAATGTCATACATGTCATAAATGTCATAAATGTCATAAATGTTATAAATGTCATAAATGTCATAAATGTCATAAATGTCATAAATGTCATAAATGTCATAAATGTCATAAATGTCATAAATGTCATAAATGTCATAAATGTCATAAATGTCATAAATGTAATAAATGTCATAAATGTCATAAATGTCATAAATGTCATAAATGTCATAAATGTCATAAATGTCATAAATGTCATAAATGTCATGAATGTCACAAATGTCATAAATGTCATAAATGTCATAAATGTCATAAATGTCATAAATGTCATAAATGTCATAAATGTCATAAATGTCATAAATGTCATAAATGCCATAAATGTCATAAATGTCATATGTGTCATAAATGTCATAAATGTCATAAATGTTATAAATGTCATAAATGTCATGAATGTCATGAATGTCATAAATGTCATGAATGTCATAAATGTCATAAATGTCATAAATGTCATAAATGTCATTGATGTCATAAATGTCTTAAATGTCATAAATGTCATAAATGTCATGAATGTCATAAATGTCATAAATGTCATAAATGTCATAAATGTCATAAATGTCATAAATGTCATAAGTGTCATAAATGTCATAAATGTCATAAATGTCATGAATGTCACAAATGTCATAAATGTCATAAATGTCATAAATGTCATAAATGTCATAAATGTCATAAATGTCATAAATGTCATAAATGTCATAAATGTCATAAATGTCATAAATGTCATAAATGTCATAAATGTCATAAATGTCATAAATGTCATAAATGTCATAAATGTCATAAATGTCATAAATGTCATAAATGTCATAAATGTCATAAATGTCATAAATGTCATAAATGTCATAAATGTCATAAATGCCATAAATGTCATACATGTCATAAATGTCATAAATGTCATAAATGTTATAAATGTCATAAATGTCATAAATGTCATAAATGTCATAAATGTCATAAATGTCATAAATGTCATAAATGTCATAAATGTCATAAATGTCATAAATGTCATAAATGTCATAAATGTCATAAATGTCATAAATGTCATAAATGTAATAAATGTCATAAATGTCATAAATGTCATAAATGTCATAAATGTCATAAATGTCATAAATGTCATAAATGTCATAAATGTCATAAATGTCATGAATGTCACAAATGTCATAAATGTCATAAATGTCATAAATGTCATAAATGTCATAAATGTCATAAATGTCATAAATGTCATAAATGTCATAAATGTCATAAATGCCATAAATGTCATAAATGTCATATGTGTCATAAATGTCATAAATGTCATAAATGTTATAAATGTCATAAATGTCATGAATGTCATGAATGTCATAAATGTCATGAATGTCATAAATGTCATAAATGTCATAAATGTCATAAATGTCATTGATGTCATAAATGTCTTAAATGTCATAAATGTCATAAATGTCATGAATGTCATAAATGTCATAAATGTCATAAATGTCATAAATGTCATAAATGTCATAAAAGTCATAAATGTCATAAATGTCATAAATGTAATAAATGTCATAAATGTCATAAATGTCATAAATGTCATAAATGTCATAAATGTCATAAATGTCCTAAATGTCATAAATGTCATAAATGTCATAAATGTCATAAATGTCATAAATGTCATAAATGTCATAAATGTCATAAATGTCATGAATGTCATAAATGTCATAAATGTCATAAATGTCATAAATGTCATAAATGTCATAAATGTCATAAATGTCATAAATGTCATAAATGTCATAAATGTCATAAATGTCATAAATGTCATAAATGTCATAAATGTCATAAATGTCATAAATGTCATAAATGTCATAAATGTCATAAATGTCATAAATGTCATAAATGTCATAAATGTCATAAATGTCATAAATGACATAAATGTCATAAATGTCATAAATGTCATAAATGTCATAAATGTCATATATGTCATAAATGTCATAAATGTCATAAATGTCATAAATGTCATAAATGTCATAAATGTCATAAATGTCATAAATGCCATAAATGTCATAAATGTCATAAATGTCATAAATGTCATAAATGTTATAAATGTCATGAATGTCATAAATGTCATGAATGTCATAAATGTTATAAATGTCATAAATGTCATAAATGTCATTGATGTCATAAATGTCTTAAATGTCATAAATGTCATAAATGTCATGAATGTCATAAATGTCATAAATGTCATAAATGTCATAAATGTCATAAATGTCATAAATGTCATAAATGTCATAAAAGTCATAAATGTCATAAATGTCATAAATGTCATAAATGTCATAAATGTCATAAATGTCATAAATGTCATAAATGTCATAAATGTCATAAATGTCATAAATGTCATAAATGGCATAAATGTCATAAATGGCATAAATGTCATAAATGGCATAAATGTCCTAAATGTCATAAATGTCATAAATGTCATAAATGTCATAAATGTCATAAATGTCATAAATGTCATATATGTCATAAATGTCATAAATGTCATAAATGTCATAAATGTCATAAATGTCATAAATGTCATAAATGTCATAAATGTCATGAATGTCATAAATGTCATGAATGTCATAAATGTCATAAATGTCATAAATGTCATAAATGTCATAAATGTCATAAATGTCATAAATGTCATAAATGTCATAAATGTCATGAATGTCATAAATGTCATAAATGTCATAAATGTCAAAAATGTCATAAATGTCATAAATATCATAAGGGCCATAAATGTCATAAATGTCATAAATGTCATAAATGTCATAAATGTCATAAATGTCATAAATGTCATAAATGTCATAAATGTCATAAATGTCATAAATGTCATAAATGTCATAAATGTCATAAATGTCATAAATGTCATAAATGTCATAAATGTCATAAATGTCATAAATGTAATAAATGTAATAAATGTCATAAATGTCATAAATGTCATAAATGTCATAAATGTCATAAATGTCATAAATGTCATAAATGTCATAAATGTCATAAATGTCATAAATGTCATAAATGTCATAAATGTCATAAATGTCATAAATGTCATAAATGTCATAAATGTCATAAATGTCATAAATGTCATAAATGTCATAAATGTCATAAATGTCAAAAGCGTCAAAAGATTTGCAAATGTTCAAAATTCTTGAAATGTTAAATATTTTTAAAATATCTAAAACGACAAAATGTCGAAACTATATATAAACATGTCCAAAAAGATATATATGTAAGAAACTGTCCAAAATGATAAAAGTGTCAAAAAATATTTAAAATGTCGAAAATGTCCAATACAGGTCTGACAAAGCTTTGATACCCATGCGGAAAATTACAGAGGAAGAGGATGTCGAAAATAGCTATTGTTGCGATGCGTCATTTGTAGACGTTTCCGAATTGATAATATAATAAAAGGATTGAATAAACAGAAAAAACATGTACAGAAAATAAGAAAATAAAAAGAAAAAGCGATATCAAATTTGAAAAACATTAGATAAATGAAATAATAAAAATAAAAATTGAAAAACTAAAAATAAAATAAACAAAACTGATAACAAATTTGAAACGAATAAAAATAATTAAAGCAACTGAACAAAAACATATAAAAAATTAAAAACGAAAACTAAAAATAACAAAAAAATCGGAAGAAGATGAAGAGCAAAGTTTAAAAAAAATTAACAATACCATTTGTTAAATAAATAATGAAAAATCAATATAAGTTATAGAAAAAATGAACAAAATATAAAAACCATTCAAGAAAAATAGAAAAGGAACTGAAAAAAATAGAAAAAAAAATTGGAAAACTGTAAATGAATAAATAAACCATGTTAGAAAATATTCCAAAATAATTGAAAATAGTAAAACCTAAAAGTAGCAAAAAGTAGCATATTTAAAAATAAATAACAAATAAAAAAGCTGAAGATATAAAAAAATTGAAAAAAAAACTTTGAATAGAAAATTAGCAAAATTAGAAAAATAATCAAAAATTTATTAGTTATAAATAAAAAATAAATATACGTTTAAAAAAAATTAAAAAAAAGTAGGAGGTTGTATCCAAGACACGACCGCATAACTGACGGAGAACTACGCACACTATTAACAAATGCATTGTTGTAAGTGTTTCATTAATGAGTCATAAAGCCTCCAAACGCTCGCTTTGTGCTGCCTCAACAGTGGGGCAATGAAGACACTGAAAACACGAGCTGTAAAAGCTGTTCAACATTCAGTAAATTGGTAGTATCCAGCACAGATTACTCGCTTGAGTTGTCAAAAAATGATTAACCTTCAAATACTTGTTTATCTGTCTTAAGCTGCCTCAGTAGTGGGGCAATAACGGCAGTCTGACGACACACGCTAAGAAGTTAGAAGAACCGCGCTGCTCCTGAGACATGGTGACCAGCCACAGAGCAAATGATTTGTTTGATTTAAAGACAGCCACAGGCGCAACCCGCTGCATTCCGCTGTTACTGCTGAGTGCTAATATCTGCTGCTACTGCTGTCTATGTTGTGGACGGTCCAGCCAGCTTACCTTCCGACTAATGAATGTAGCTGATTTTACCATAAACTCTCTTTTATAGCCGAAGGTTGCTACGAAATAGGTCACGCCTTCCTGTTCAGTTCTACCATTCTCTAATGTTCTTTAGATGAATTATTCCACAATTCGCATTTGATTTTTGTATACAGCGAATAAACACCGATGGTGCTCTCACACACGCAACAATTTTGACCCGTATCGTGTTGCGGTTTGTAACATCAAGCGATTTCGTTTGCTCGCTGTAAAAGCTGTTTTTGCATTCAGTAAATAAGACGGCCGCGACAGATTGTATTTTATTGGATTCAGCACAGAATGTGTTGTAGCCAAGATAAAGCAAAACTTTATCGCGGGAAGAATACCGAAACCCTTATCGAGACGTTTGGTGCTACCTCGTTGCTGCTTAGATACGTAATGTGATTTGTTCACTGGCGTAACACGCTGCTGCTACTACCACAATTCGCGGCTAACTAGTTATACTATTCCAATCAGAAGACGTTATTTTCATTTCAACAAGGCTTGACAATTTTCAATAGTACAATAGTTCGCATAATCAATCAACACTTTTCTACATTTGGGTGGATGCGTGTACAATTTTCCAATCAATTGCTACAAGAATCAAGGAAATCGGTTGAAAACAAACCGATTTATAAGCATTTAAAAAGGGACATTTTTCGTCACCACGTGGACAGCTTTTTCAGAATTTATATGGGCAGTTGTCCACGGAGGAGGAGGGGGGGGGGTCAAAATCGTTGTTCAAAAATGTTCACGTGGTATGTGGATGGCCCCTTATCCGGAATATCGATTTTTTACTCCGGATAATAAAATTTCCCGAATTATCGAATCACAACAAATTTATTAAAATTGGCAATCAGCGAACAGAAAAAAAAATTGTTCTGTTTTGTTACGTGAGTGATGCAGAAATAATTTTTATGAAATAAGGAGGTTAAGGTTAAGGTTAAGAAGCCAAAAGGAAAAAGAGACATTGATTATTTTCACGTAATTCTTACATGTCCAAAATATGCCGAAAGGGACAGAAAGAGATATTTGAGGTAAATTTCAAAAGAAATATTGTAAACAAAAAGCAAAAATAGCACAAAAATCTTTGAAGAAAAGTGTGAAGAAAAAAAACATCAAAAAAAATCAACAATCTAAAATATTTAAAATTTTTAAAAATTATTACGATTTGAAACGACAAAAATGTCAAAAATTTTAAAGTGTCCATAATATCAAAATCGTTATAAGTGCTAAAAAAGTCAACAATGTTAAAATTTCAAATTGTGGAAAATTTCAAAAAATTTAAAAATGCCAATAATGTCGGATAAAACAAAAGAACTTTCAAATATGTTCAAAATGATAAAAATTTAAAAAAATGTCAGAAATGTAAAGGTATCAATAATGTCGAAAATTCCAGCACTGGCAGTTTGTACAAAAGCCGCTAAATTTTATCCAACAAACTCTAGATCGACGCTCACAATGCTACGATATCTACGCGATCATCGATGCGTTCATACGCGGAATATGGCGTTGTTGGCTGTTTGCAAGAACGAAACGGAGGAGGAGGGTATTCAAGAAACGAAACAAGGAGTGGTATGGCAAATAAGGCACTCAGCAGCGTAATACAGTTCATTCATTAGACACACACAAAAAGACAGACTCCCTCAAGAGGAACGTGGTATTTTGCTCTCGCTGAAAAGCTAAGGAAGTGAAGGTTTAACCCTTTTCAGGAAATGTGCATGTGCAGTGTGTACCACCGTGTTCCGAGGGGACTTGGAAGAGGGGGGGAGCATAGGAAAATGTCGCTGATGAATTGACTCTCGTTGCTTTGGACACCGCTAATCTAGGCCCTTCGCGTCGTAGCAGCTAGTCAGTGATCTGCGAAGCAGAAAATCCGTCAGAGGGCAAAACACGTGCTGGGCTTAAGAAAGGGGACCCCGGAAAAACAAAACTGCCGTTGAAAATGCATAAACACACTTCGCCATGTCTCATCTCATGTCCTGAATTGGATGTGTACGGCCTGTTTCACTTTGGCGAGAGCGCATCTGCATGCAACTAGATCCCTAGAATGACATGTGTGAATGCACTTCATCCCATCGTCGTCGTCGTCGTTGTGTGCAGGCAAAATAGGTAGCGGGCATCGTTGAGCCTAACTAACAGCAACTGTAGTAGGTACGTAGGATGGCAGCAACAGCAGCAGCAGCAGCAGCGGCGATAGCGAGGAAAAACTCTATTGTTGGCATCAAGGAGCATAAAAGAAAAACCCATCCAATCAACGTTTTTTCGCTTTCTCGCGAGCTATTTGCCTCGGAAGAATTAGCTACTTGAACGGAATATGAACCATTTGAATAATTTAGCCTAAAGATGTGTATCGCGAATTTTGCAACGTTCTGGCTTATGATTCATTTGGTGGATGTATAGAAGGGAGTGAAATTTTTGCAAAGATGTCTTTCGATAGCTTTGGGCTTTTAAAATTTCGACCTGCTATTTTTTGATCATAAACTTTCATTTAAACTTGCATTAAAAAATAGGTTTTTTACAGTGGATGAACGGAAAAGTTCCATCGCTATTCAACCTACTTTGTATACAGGGAGAAGAGCTAGGTTAGGTAATAGTAGTTTCAAAGATCTGTTTAGGACAGTTCGATGTGTTGCGTAATCAACTGACGTGATATATTTCCCACGAGACTATCAAATGCACTGATAAACTGCCAACGCAATTAATAAGCATTATCAATAAATCACACTTTGGGTGATGCATTACACATGCTTCATCATTGTTCATAAAACGGTTGCTTGTCATTAAATTTAATGAATGATAAATTTGGCCTGTCTGTATATTAATTTCAATTGTGAGTTTAATGATTCACGATTTAACCAAACTTGCTTTTTGACGGGTTTTAGGAAAGGTACTGTTAAAGTTTCCCCTTTTGCTGACAAAACCTTTTCACTTTCCCGCTATAGCTTCGCCTATTGTACGGTTACTTTTTTTATTAGATGATGTTGATTTGATTAAAATATTCGTAATGTAATATGATTCAACTGCCAATTTTGTTTTTGTTTCATTTATTTATTTTCAATCAGAGAACATCGTTTTTTTTTTTTTAACCCAGAGGCAACCCACAACAGTTCAGAAACCGAATTCAGAAGAAAATTTGAACCTAGAGTTCGAAAGCAATATCCTAAAGAAAAACCTTCTTCTACAAAGTTGTTACATATTATGAAGCGCTTATTTTCATGCTATCACAAATTAGGGAGACCAAAATATTTGATGAAATTAGAGGTCTAGCTTCTATATCTTTGTAGATAGAGAAAAAGATTGCCCTATAATGCTGCAGTTTCGTTAATTGAATAAACAATTTGTTTTTATGTTTGAAAATAAACGATTCACTATTTATAACTTTTTCATTTCTATTTTCACATTCGAACAGTCTTCGAACAATTCGGAGCTTTTCAAGACAAACACTTTGCAATCCTGAAATCTTAGTCTTATTCGAAGATATTGGTGTAATTCATCAATATTTACACTTTCTTCATTCGACTGTCGTTCTTTTTTGGGCAAATATAAAAAAAAATCTATTCGTCTCGTTTAGAAAGGTATATTTGACACTGAATATCATGTTATTGTTAAATTTGAGTAAATTCAATTTATAAGCAATATAAAAATTACGATATTTTGAAAATTTTTGCATTTAAAAAATTACACATATTTAATTCCTTGGTGTTTTCCCCTAGGACTAAAAATAATTACATTTGATTCGAAAACATCCAAAATCGATCACCTGGTTCTAAAGTTATGACTTTTTGAAAAAAAAAAAATATATACCGTATAGAGCCGTTTTTTCTGGCCACCAATCAAGAATCATAAATAGGAAAAAAGCACACTGCGCCCCTCTTATGTTTGTGCCGGTAGGGATATTAGACAGAAGCAAATTCATCGGGTTGTCGTCAGGTACCCCCTCTATTGGATTCTGGTAGGTGTGAAACAGGATTTTCTCCAAGCAGCGCGTGCAGGTCATAGTTCATGCGACTTCACTACTCTCAATCGTCTGTCTGTGCTCCACCGTAGATATTCCGCAGCACCTTTCTTGAGATTGTGGGGTCACATCGATCTAGCTCCTTCGTGATCGATCAAAGCGCGGTTCATCGTCACATGGAAATGTTAAAACTATATAGCAAAGAACTTTTCCGACTTTATAGAAAACGGTCAAAATGATACTCGTTCACAAATCAGGGAGTACACGAAAAGTTGAAAATTACTGCGGAATATCGATTCTCTGCTGTTTAGTAAAGCTCCTGGAAGCTCTGGTTCATGATGTCATGCTATCCGCAGTGAAATCGATAATATCGAATTATCAACACGGATTTGTCCCGCAACGCTCTACAACTTGCTATGCTACACTAACGTACTGTTCCGTGAAATTGAATGTCGTAATCAAGTGTACTCGGTATACATCGACTTCTCAAAAGCATTCGATACCGTACCGCACACCTTCGAAATTGAGAAACTGAGGCATATGGGCTTACCCGATTGTATATCCGACTGGTTAATGTCGTACTTGACCGGTAGAACCGCATTCGTCCAAGAGAACTCTGCACGCTCCAGAGAATTCGACATCCCGTCTGAAGATCCACAGGGAAGCGTATTGAAACCACTGATTTTTGTCCTCTTCATCAACGACTTGTGCTAACAAATTTCTTCTGGTAAGCTGCTTTTCGCCGACGACCTAAAAATCTTCCGAGTCATTAAGTCTATGTTGGATTGCTTATGTTTACAAATGGATATCGATATTATTTCACGTTGGTGCAAGCAGAACGGGATGCTACTGAACATTAACAAATGCGAAGTGATCAGTCTCAGTCGCAGTCATAATTCGATCGATCATCTGTACAACATCGACACTACTCCACTGGACCGTGAGCAGTCTATTCGTGACTTGGGTGTCATTATCGACCCTAAGCTCCGTTTCAACCAACACATCTCCGCCATTAGCGCCAAAGCTTTCTCGATCCTCGGATTCATTCGCCGCAATGCTTCACAATTCACTGATGTGTACGCGCTCAAGGCATTGTACAGTGCTTTAGTATGCAGTGTTCTAGAATACGCTGCTCTTGTATGGGCCCCGTACCATACCTCTCAGGTTATAGGCATTGAGCTAATACAAAAATGTTTTTTACGTTCTGCTCTTCGTCGTCTACCGTGGAATGATCCTGTACATCTGCCAGACTACCCGCAACGATGTCGTTTAATTGACCTGGAATACCCTCAACAAGGCGTCTACTTCAAAGATTGGTTGTATTCGACGTCCTAACAAATAATATTAACTGCTCAGAGCTTCTCCTGCAAATTCAGATTAACCGTTCCCCAGCGCCAGTTGCGATACAAAACAATGATTTCGATACCCGGCCACAGGACATGCTATGGCTATAACAATCCGCTCAGTTCCTGCCTAAGAGGATTCAACGTCGTCTGTGACTCTTTTTTTTTGACTTTAACATGACCAAAAATAATTTTAAAAACAGAATTAAAAGTGTAGCGTAAGAAAACCAGTCTGTACGATATTACCGAAGATGAAAGACAAATATACAAATATACACACTTAGATTTTATTGCCGAGAACTCAACAGCTGATAAATTCAGCGAAATGTTCTAAAAGTTTTCGGCTGAATTTTCACGAACTTCGGCAAACGAAATTTAATACCTGCTGGTTTACGGTAGATCGATATATTTGCTGAATGTTCGTCAAAATATATTGCTGACATTTGTTGAAAATTTCGCCGAGCTCCATCAGCTGTTGGGAAGTTTGCCGAGATAAATTAAGTGTGTATATATTCGAATTTGTCCATTTCTTTCAGTCTAATTAAGATGGGATTAATCTGGTTTTTTAGTCTTTTTTTATTATATCTTTATTATAGGATAATCTGTGTAAATTGTCCGACGTTTCGGTTATTAATGGCCGCCTTTTTGAAGGAAGCTATATTTAACAGTGAACATGTTTAGAGGCATAGTACAATGCAATATCATGCAAAAGTAACTCGCTTTTGTATTGGCATATTTGTCTGGATGGATGTTTACCAAAACTAGGAAGTCGTGTAGTGCTGTCGTGTAGTCTAATGTTCGGCCCTTTTCTTGAGAATCGTTTGTCCAATCGTCTTGTTGTCAAAGAATGAATTGTGTTATATTGATCATACAACGGGCGGCTGAATTATGGGATGCAGTATCCCGCCAGCTATAAATAATAAATTTTTTCCCATGGGACACTGGCCAACAGTATTCCAGGCGGAAATATACGCGATAATAGAATGCACGAATACGTGTCTAGAAAGAAATTATCGACACGCAAATATTTGCATTTTCTGTGATAGTCAGGCAGCACTTAAAGCCCTGAATTCTCCTTTCTGCCACTTTAAACTAGTGCATCCTGTCGCTCCGAAAGTTAGCTATGACAAACCAGGTAAACTTATACTGGGTTCCTGGTCATTGTGGAATCGAAGAAAACGAGAAGGCCGACTTACTAGCCAGGCAAGGGTCATCTACTAACTTTGTTGGCCCAGAACCTTTCTGTGGCGTCTCCCCGAGCGCTCTAAAAGCTGAACTCGGTGACTGAAAGAAAGCGACCATCAAAGCAAACTGGGATGTCATAAGCGGATTACGACAATTGAAAAGATTCATAGAGCCAAATCGCGAGAAGAGCCTCGTGCTGCTCAGGTTGAATAAGAAAGACTTGAGGACATTCACAGGTCTTATTACAGGGCACTGTCCGAGTAAGTATCATCTCAAGAAGATAGGCAAACTTGACTTGAACTGTGAAGGTAAGGGACACATAGAACCTACCGAAATTTGGAGGGAAAGTCCTGGTGAGGTAATAAACTTCATACGAAGTGCGTTGCCCAACTGGGATAAATGTGCAATGTAGCAAGGACATCAACTCGCCAAATAGTGATGTACCTGCTCGTACGCACTTAGAGTAAGGTGAAGCATACCACAATAGATCAAATAATGGTCGCAGTGGTTCAGTCTTCTACAAGGGAACAAAATCCCGCCAGCTACACCTGAGGTGGCAGCCCCATCAGCAGGATGTAGGTATCGCGGCCCTGGTAAGGTAGCATATCGAAACCTTTTTCTCAACCACGAACAACGGAATTAGAAATACGGAACGGATCAATTGACAAAGACCTAGGCCACGAATACGGAAAAAGATTGAGGTAAACGATTGGAAATTGGGTACTTGGAACGTCCGATCTCTCAATGAACCGACGTGGGCTGGCTTGCTTGCTTGAGAACTACAGCGGCAGGGAGTCGAAATCACAGTGATTCAGGAGGTTCGGTGGCCAAATTCCGGAGATAGGGAATTCCGTGCAGTAGACCCTATTGCACAATCTTCTTTCAAGTACCAAATCTATTACAATGGCGGCAAAGCAGCGAAATGGGGCATCAGTTTCGTAGTGCTGGGAAATCAGAAAATAAGAGTCATCCGGTGGAGGCCCGTAGATGACCGTATATGCGTGTTGACGAATAAGGGCAAATTCTTCAACTACTGTTTAATTAACACCGACAAACGACAAATCCGATGAAGTCAAAGATGAGTTCTATGAAAAGCTAGAACGAACCTATGACGAGTGCCCAAAACACGACATAAAAGTCGTCATCGGAGTTGCAAACGCACAGGTTGGGAGTGAGGAATTCTTCCGTCCGGTCATTGGAAGGCATAGCCTCCACTCGTCAACCAATGGAAACGGCCTGAGATTGATAAACTTTACCACGGCCAGAGGAATGGCATATGTAGCTCCAATTTCCCACGTTTGAATATTCGGGCCATACAAATGGAGAAGCCAGCTCTCAGATCGATCACGTACTGATGGATGGTCGGCACTTTTCGGATATTACTGATGTTAGGTCTTTTCGGGGACCAAACATTGACTCTGACCATTATCTCGTCGTTTGTAAGATCCGCGCACGGTTTTCGAACGTGCTGAAATCTCGCACTGAGAAGACGACGCGTTTCAACATTCAGCGGTTGAATGCCGATGGCGCGGCAGCAGAATACGCCAGAGAGCTGGATCAACGGATCGCAGAACAGCAGGATGAACGAGCGGAAGACATAAATGTGCTGTGGAGCAGTATCCACGGTGCCATCGAAGAGACTGCGAAATAGGTTGTAGAGTCCACTGTCGGAAGAAGCGCGAGTACAAGGAGCAGGTGCTCGCCAGCGCAGAGGACAGCTATGCTCAAAACGACGTGCGGAGATTCTATAGAACTGTCAACAGAGTCAGAAGCAGGAATTTACCTGTGCCGGTCATGTGTGATCAATGACAAGGACGCAACCTGCTTGCTGATAAACTGATGGTTGCAGCCAGGTGGAAGAAGCATTTTCAGGCGCTATTGAACGGTGAGGAGCCGGATGAGCAGAGCAGTAACAGGATGACGATTATGAGTGATGAGTAAGCTGTGAAGCCGCCAACACAGGAGGAGGTGAAAAAAGCGATTAGTGAGCTGAAAAACGGCAAGACCGCTGGAAAGGACGGCCGATCTTCTAAAACCGGGAAGCGAGCGGCTGTACTATGCGATCCAACAGACAATACTAAGGGTCTGGGCAGATGAACAAATGCCAAACGACTGGTTGGAAGGCCTTATACGCCCTATCTATAAGAAGGGTCATCGATTGGATTGTTGCAACTATCGAGGCATTACGTTGCTCAACTCCGCATATAAAGTGCTCTCCCGTATCCTGTTCTTCAGATTGAGACCGTTAACGGAATCCTTTGTTGGCGAATAACAGGCTGGTTTCCGACAGGGGCGTTCCACGACGGATCAAATTTTCACCCTACGATAGATCGTCGATAAGTTCCGGGAGTACAACATACGACTCAGTGAAAAGAAGGGTGTTGGCATACAACTCAGTGAAAAGAAACGAGCTGAAGCAGATCATGCTGGAACACGGTTTCCCTGCGAAACTAATTAAACTGAGTCGTATGACGCTGGAGGGAACGAAATAGTGCGTGCGGATAGCTGGCGAGACATCAGACGCATTCGTAACGTTGGACGGACTGAACTTACTGTTCAACATCGCTCTTGAAGGTGCAGTACGAAGAGTAAACGTGGGAAGAAACGGTACGATCATCACGAAATCTCACATGCTTCTTGATTTTGCGGACGACATCGATACCATCGGTATCCACCGTAAGGCCGTGGAGGAGGCCTTCGTACCTTGTAAGAGGGAAGCAGCGAGATTGGGACTTGTCATTAACTCTGCCGAAACGAAGTACATGGTAGCTGGTAGAGAGCGTGGGAGTTCCCGTGGTGTTGGTGCTGAAGTGGAGATAGATGGAGAACGATTTGATGTGGTTGAAAATTTCGTCCATCTTGGTACGCTTGTGACATGTGACAACGATATGAGCCGTGAAGTGAAACGACGAGTTGCAGCTGCGAATAGGGCCTTCTACGGACTACGTAACCAGCTAAGGTCCGTAGTTTGCAAACTCGCACAAAACTAGCGCTCTATAGGACGCTGATACTCCCGGTGGCCTTTTACGAACATGAGGCATGGACGCTGAAGGAAGCTGATCGACGAGCGCTCGGAGTTTTTGAGCGTAAAGTTCTGCGATCGATACTTGGCGGTAAACTGGAAGATGGAGTGTGGCGCATACGCATGAATCACGACTTGTACCAGGTATACAAACATGCTGATTTAGTGAAGGTAATACAGCGGGGCAGGCTTCAGTGGGCTGGACATGTAACCAGAATGCCTGACGAGAGAGCCGCCAAAACTATCTTCAGTAGAGAACCAGGAAGAGACCGTCGACTCCGTGGTAGGCCTCGCACGCGGTGGATGTGCGCGGTGGAAGAAGATGCACGATCTGCTGGTGTACGAGGAGACTGGAGAACGGCTGCCCAAGACAGAAGAAGCTGGACATTTCTAATTCGATCGGCTCTAAACCGGAGACAGTCCGTTAGTCAAAAAAGTAAAGTAAGTAAGGGCACGTTGTATTCGTGGCATATCTGCATAACCTTCCAAACCTTGAAAACCTGATCCGTGGTGGCGCGGGCACCCATGAATCCCGCTTAATAGTGCCCCACGAACTGCTTCGCAAATGGTGATAGTCAACGGCAGAGTATTTGGGAGAGTACCTTGTAGGCGCCGTTCAGCAGAGTTATTGGCCGGTAATTGCAACTTTCCAGCTGGTCGCTTTTTTTGTAGATGGGACACCTAATACTTTATATCCACTTCTCCGGTACTCGTTTTTCCTCCCAAATTGTGGCAATGATCAGTGCACGGCTCTAGCCAGGGTTTCTTCACCATATTTCAACAATTTTCTGGGAGTTTGGTCCACTCCAGCAGCTTAATTGTTTTTCATCCGCCAGCTCTGGCAGATCGGGGGCTGTCTTCTGCTCGTGCATCAAGATCAATTACCATAACGCTGCTTCTTCCACCTTTCGATCTCCTCACACTCGTTCGTAAGGAGGTTGCCGTTCAAGATCCTGCACATATCGGCTCAGCTTCTCATAGAACTTCCGAGTGTCGTTAGCTTGGTACAGCTTTTCCATCGCTACGGTCCTCCTGTTGACGCTACTTCCTTCGAATTCAACACCGTTTCACCGTTTCACCGTTCGTGGTGGTGCGAGCTCTTCTTAAGCCCACTTTGTACCGGCTCATGAACCTCCTGGTTAAAGGTGATAGACGACGACACAGGATCTGCGAGATCATTTGGAAGACGGCATTGATGAGCGATGTGTTACGGCAGTTCGGTCACTCCAGTTTGTCGTCCTTCTTGTAGATGGGACAGAATACTCTCTCTATCCACTCGGCTGGTACTTGATGAGCTGGCTCGGCAGTTCGTCCCTACCGGTGCACGGTGGCTTTGTTGTTCGTCAGCATCCAGATTTCACAATGAATTTCATGAATAGCGGCGATGGTACTTGGTTATTCACTGCTAGAACTTCTAGGTCAGATCTTGTTCCGCTTTTGCTTACTTATCCCCATTAAGGCCGGCCCCTGCGAGACTGGTTCTTCTTTTCAGTTAGAACTTCCGCGTATCGCTGACATGGGACTGCTGCTCGAGTTTCTCGTGTTCAAGGTCCTCTTGCTGGCCCATCTTTTGTCGAAAAATCTCACGATGTCACTCCTTGCGTGTTTGTACTTGGCCTCGCTGACTTATGCATATGTATATAGCCCAGGAACGTTTCTTTAAATTCACCGCTGCCTTACCAGTCGTCTCTGCCGATCGTTGCCTCCACTTCTAGTGTCCCTGATAGCTGTACGAGTCCTGCACCAGCCATTCTCGAGAAATGATGCGCCGGGCTCCTCCGCCGCGGGTAGTACCGCTTCGAGCTGATGCGTGTATTCCTCCTGGAGCCTGGTTACCTGGAAGATCCGGAGCTGCTTGATGTTGAGTCCTTAGCTGCCTTAGCTCCTTACTAGCAGTTTTGGTCATCCGAAGATCACATATACTTTTAAGTGTTCGTCTTAATTATCAATTGGAATGTTATCGACATTATCGGCTCAATATGTCAGGTATCGAAATGTTTGTTCCTTTCACGTAAATAACTTTGGGGTTTTATTGGGACACCTCTAATCTGATTCTGCGCAATCTAGGGGAAGCTCGATCAAGTGGTTTCCGAAATATTGTTTCTGAAGGCTTATGGTCCGTTTTGACCGTCAATTTCTTACCGTAGATGTATTGGGCACCCAAGTAACAATTTAAGTCGTATTGCTTTCTTTTAGCGGTTTTCATGACCAATTTCGCAAAATTGCTGTTAAAACTAAAAGTACTATCAGAACCTCCTGATAACCGCTATAAGTTTGCTTTACAGCCAGGTGGTCCACCCTTGCCAAGCTTATTGAATCAATTATAAGAATGGCAATAAAACTACTTCAAAACCACATGGAAAGAGTACCGCATACTATAAGCAGCTGGCATTACCTCTTTAAGAGCGCAATAAGTTTGGTTGCATTATTGCGCTCTGCTACTTGCCACAATAAGTCCAAATCAACTTTTCATTGCTTGACAGCAACCGTAATAAGTTGATTTGTTGTGCCGTTCCTGCACACACACCAGAACATCACGCCACTTTTGAAGTAGAATACTTCTCTCAGGAAGTTCGGCTACATAGGGATGTGAAATGAAAATCTAAAACCGAAAAAAGTGAAAAATATGTCCAATTTCAAATGCTAATAAATCGGTTAGTATTGGATGGATTTCCTTCGTTCTTGCAGCAATAGATTGGAAAATCTTCTAAGATTCTTCCCAAAATAAGATAATTGTAATTTTATTATTCACACTATTGTACTGTTGAAAAGAGTCAAGTCTTGTCAAAACGAAAAATTCGACCTCTGATTGGTCGTTATATGCTTGCTTTCCAAGCACGGTCGAGAGGATCATATACCTTGCAATTGAAAACATGCTATTTGGCTTTTATAAGAGCCTGTTTCAGCCGGAGCCGCTCATAATAGTTCTAGACAGCGACAACAGCAGTCATCCTTCCTTAGTAGCAGCACTAGCCCTGTGGTTGGTCACCACGTCTCAGGAGCAGCGCGGTTTTTTTTCAGCGTGTGTCGCCAGACAGCCATTATTCCCCCCGTGCTGGGGCAGCATGAAGATTGCCATCAGGAAATCCAATTTTGGAAATCAAAATGCCTTTTTCCAGGCAAATAAACAAGTCATTGAAAGGTAATCATTTTTGTCAACGCAAGCAAGCATTCTGTGTTGCATCCTAGCAATTTAAATCTGTCGCACCCGTCGAATTTACTGAATGTAAAATAGCTTCCACAGTGCATGTTGTCCGTGTATCTTAATTCCCCCAATGTTAGGGCAGCTCAAAAGTTGTAATCAGTAACCGATTTTGTACCGCAAAATGCTTTTTTCAAGGCAAATAAACAAATAATTGAAGGTTAATAATTTTCTGGCATCAACACAAGCAGACATTCTGTGCGGGATGCAATCAAATTCTGTTGTAGTTGTCTAATTTTTACTTTTACTTTATTTAGTAAACCCCCCACTGTAGGGGCAGCGCAAAGGCTGCGATCAGCATAACCAACTTTGAATAACAAACTGCCCTGTTAGACCGCATTCACAAAGACAGTTAGTTCGACTGTGCAGAGCTAATATGAAGTCGATTCAATCAATCAGCAGTAACAGAATTTCGTCGTCTCCTAGTTGCCAAGTTGCAACATGATGCAACACGCAACAGCGAGCAAACGAAATCGCTTGATATTACAAACCGCAATAAGATACGGGTTAAAACCGTTGCGTGTGTGAGAGCACCATCGGTTTTTATTCGCTGGATACAAAATCAAATGCGAATTTTGGAATAATTCGTCTAGAGAACATAAGGAAATGGTAAACCTGAACTGAAAGGCGTGGCCTATTACGTAGCACCCTTCGGCTATAAAAGAGTGTTTCTGAGAAAACTAGCTACATTCATTAGACGGAAGGTTAACTGGATGGACCGTCCACAACGTTGACAGCAGTAACAGCAGATATCGGCACTCAGCAGTAACAGACCATAGCAGCGGGTTGCGCCTGTGGTTGCCTTCAAATTAAACAAATCACTTGCCCTGTGGTTGGTCATCACGTCTCAGGAGCAGCGCGGTTCTTCTCAGCGTGTGTCGCCAGACTGCCATTATTCCCCCCGTGTTGGGGCAGCATGAAGATTGCCATCAGGAAATCCAATTTTGGAAATCAAAATGCCTTTTTCAAGGCAAATGAACAAGTCATTGAAAGTTAATCATTTTTGTCAACGCAAGCAAGCATTCTGTGTTGCATCCTAGCAATTTAAATCTGTCCACCCGTCGAATTTACTGAATGTGAAATAGCTTCCACGGTGCATGTTGTCCGTGTATCTTAATTCCCCCAATGTTAGGGCAGCTCAAAGGTTGTAATTAGCAACCGATTTTGAACCGCAAAATGCTTTTTTCAAGGCAAATAAAAAAATAATTGAAGATTAATAATTTTCTGGCATCAACACAAGCAGACATTCTGTGCGGTATGCAATCAAATTCTGTTGTAGTTGTCTAATTTTCACTTTAGTTAGTAAACCCCCCACTGTAGGGGCAGCGCAAAGGCTGCGATCAGCATAACCGACTTTGAATAACAAACTGCCCTGTTAGAACGCGTTCAAAAAGACAGTTAGGCCTCTGCCATGGTGAACGCGAACGCGAGCGATGGGCGGGAAACTTGTCGTAGGTAAATAAACAACTCTCTTCACGGCTGTTCAGCATTCTGGATTTTGGCAATCAAAACTTCTGCTGGCTGTCTGATTTTCAATGTGAAAACAGCCTTCAACTTTGTTGTCAGAGGGCCTGACTTCGATTTGGTAATATTGTTTGAGTTAAATGTTTACAAAATTTTACAATATTCCTCTTTCTCCCATTCAATAAAACAGATAATACGATGCCTTCATCATACGCAAGTTCACAATAACTCCCGCTAACGGCGTAACACAGAGATGCAATCAGCGTCATATCCGATTTTAAAACCAACAAAACTGTCTTTCTCAGGACAACCAAACAAATGAATTGAAGATTTAATATTTTCTCGTTCTGAGCTTTAACCAAAAGTTAAGTATCTTAATTTGAATTTACATATACTCTGACTGTTGAAACTTGTTTGCGCCGCAAAGGGTTTGTTCTTTTCCTGTTCAGTGAGGTCGTATTTATATGTGCAAACTGAAATTGAGTAGTACTTCAACTTCATTTGCACAGAATTTTCAATACTGCCAATGAGCGGTCAACATTTATTTGCTAGGAAAAATGACTGACACGCAAGCAGCCGGGTTATCTTTCTTGTAAAAGTATTCTACTTCAACTTGCGGTCGTGGCTTTGCATACAACCTTCCTGTGATTTTTTTTCAATAAGGAAATCTCTCGTCGCGGGAGAAATGTTTCACCTGTGTTGGTTATTATCGTGCAATTGATTTTATTTGATGGTGATATTGTAGAAAGATAAGGAATAAGGAGGGGTTTTTAGTAGGTTTTGTAGCTCTCAAGCATATGCGCATGAAATTTTGTCGTGCATTGTGAAAACATAGGCACTTAAAATTTATGCGCCATCAAAATAGTACGGGCTTACAAAAATGATTTCATTGTTAGCTAAAATGAATTGGATTGTTTTAGCTCAGTTTTTCAGAAAAAAAATCTAGCCGTGTTCTTCAATACAGAGATAGATCAAAATCAACTTTGGATATTCAATTTATTTGTTAGTCAGATGACGATTCGATTTTCGTTTCAAGATTATAAAAAGTTTCACAAATATCAATATGGCGCGGTTGGTAATTAGTTGGCATTAATCGTAGCCGCAATAAGCCTAGTTCAATGATATATATGTTGTAAGGTGCGGCAAAGGTTGGATGCCTGTATTATTAGAGAAAAATATGGTAAATCCCTGGGGCCTAGACAACTTTATTTTTTTGAAAAATCTGACATCACACCGACGATAATGAGGAATCAACAAACTTTGATATAAATAGAGAGGTGCACGAAAAATGCAGCGATACATACTTAGTTTAATTGAATATTGAATATATTTCGAAATATATCAATAGTGTCTTGCCCCTACCTTATTTTTAATGACGCATAATTTAACGACATAGGAAACTATTTTCAACCAAAACAAGACAAACTGGCGATAAAATTTACAAAAAACTACCGAAAAGTACTAAGTTTGCTGTGTTACTTTATCAGATTTTTGGAGTTCTACGTCATCTATGATTACAAATGCGCTGCAAGATGCTCTAAAGCATTTTACACACATCTTACGGAGACTGCGACAGAATTCTGCATCACACTAAACCAACTCAGCCGCTTTTGTCTCACCTGTATGTATATCATTGCCTGCATATATTTGTTTACAAGTTTGACAGGTTAAAACTGGGCATTTGAATGACCGCAATAAAACTGGTTTCTATGTTATATGACAGCAAGCTGGAGTGGTTTTATGGGGCAATAGATAGTAATAATAAAACCAATAATAAAGCAAAATCGCATTGACTCTCGCCGGTTTTATTGGAAGTTTTATTAGAGTTTTATTGACAGCTATCAGTGTTCATTACGACTTGCTATTTTTGGCAACGGGTTTAACCGCCATAAAACCGTTGGTAATATTCATTGCTGTGATAAAACCGTTAGAAAACCAAGTAGCTATAGAATTGTTACTTGGGCAATGTCAATACATCGTTCAACAGCTGCCGTACTCAGCTTTTATATTTGATCCCTATTATGATTTGGTCTTTCACAAGACAATCATGGAGAAAACTGAATGAGCATGTCTTTGCTCTTTTACTCGAGTACCGGAATTGTCGAACTCTTCATCTTTCTGTTGAACAATTTGGTTGTGCAGTTCAACTTTCGACTTTAGATTCCCCACTACGCCACCATATTGTCTCCCAACGGCTTCAATCCTGCTGAAAGACGCCATTTTATTGAATAGCTTTTAACTTCGATTCGAACTTCGATAATGTTACGGAATAAGTAGTATTTTCATCGGAAATTTTCCTTGCATCGGCCAAAATGGCATCATTTTTTTTTCACTTCAACTGGGTTTCCACTGGCCACTATCTGTTTGATCGCTTGATTTTGATCGAATTTTAGAAACGCCGTTCTTGTGTAGGGATATCATCTGGTCGAAGTTAGAAATCAGGACACCTTTTCTGGGCACAAATTTGACTAAGTCATTCTATTCTTCGAAGTATGAGCAAATATAACACGTAATATTTGATTTACTCAGTTTTTTTACGCGGGGATACGTACCTCGTGGAAAAACGCGTTAATAAAGAAATCCGCGTATAAAAACGCGTTATTTGAAAATCCTTCGATTTAAAAATCCGCGTGAAAAAACCGTTAATTCGAAAATCCGTGTAGAAAAATACCTAGTAAAAAATCTGAGTGTATCTCTGACGATCTACTTTCATCGAACCACTTTGAATTATTACGCATTAGTAGATACTTTGAAAATTCAACACAAGTAAACTGTTTCAACTTAAACTTAACAAATGCCAGATGCCTAATGGTAACGGTCAACGCGTGAGAGATTCTTTTTATTACTATAGTGAGATTCAACCAATGGAAAATTTCGATCGCAGTGAGCGTTGCGACCTGAAATCGAAAACACTTACTGAGCAATTCTGAAAAATTCTGCTTATTGCCACACAACAAAGTCAAATATCTGAAGAAAATAAGGACAAATGCTAAAATATAAAAAATAAATCAGGACGCTCAAATAGGACTTCAAAATCAGGACATGTCCTGCTAAATCAGGACGGATGGTATCCCTATTCTTGTGACATCATGTAAGCTATTCGTAAATGAATCAACTGCTTTGTGTTTCAAAGTATCTGTCAGTATTAGGGTAGGACATAATAATAACCCTTCGCCACTCGTATCCTAGTCGGTACCACGTGGAGGTATGGATAGGAACACCATGCCAAAGATAGAGAGATTGTGGATTCTAGTCTCGTCTGGGCGAGATAAATATTTCTAAATCTCTAATGGCACATTTTCCTGTTGTCGTTCATTTTTCGCATTTCATAATTAAATTAGTTTGAAGAAGTAATTTCACTTTTTAACTAATGATGCTGAGAAGTTACCCTTTAATATAATTGAGGACATGGATGCTTAGAAGTTTAAAGATAATTTTTGTAGCTTCTAAACCCATGAAAGTATTTATGAAAATATTTATCTAAAAACAGAAGCAAAGTAAATCGTTTGGTCTTTTCCGATAAATGATAACTAAAAGGGTCTGGCGAATTCGAGAAACAAAACCTGTGTGATATTTCCATAGTTTTCCCACGATGAGCGAACGAATAAACTCGCTAACGTCACACATCCTGGCCGGTACGAGCTAGTCAATGCGGTATGCATGTGACGCACCGTTCGTCTGAGCGGCAATGAATGGCAGGCAGACTTATCAGGCATCCTTCCGAAGGTGGAACACGCGGTTGCCGGTTACTATGGGCTTCCTTAAGGCGTACATGCGGGGAATCCAACACAAGTACAATCAATTCAGTACTGAAGCTGCAGAACCACCGGGTACGAATGCGGAGAAAAAGAAAAACAAAAGCCGAGACTGACGGCGATTTTAATTAGCAAAATTACTAATGAAAAAGAACGACACGTACAATACACACATCCGATGACGGCGGAAAGCGTAAACGAGCCTTCTCCCGGTGAGATATAGAATGACGTACGTTACGCAAGGGTAGCATTCTTTTGTTAAGAAATTTAAGGCTTTATTCACATGTTATTTGGAACGGAAAAGTGTACAAAACAGGAAGGAAGGGGTTCGAATCGACGACGACGACGCGCGGTGAAGTCAAGACAGAGTGGTAGTACAAAAATTGAATATGCCATGAGTATTCGACTGTAGTTTTTTGATTCACTTCGGAGAATCGTAAGGTTATGGTTTAGTTTAAAGTACACGAATTTTGATTTAGTTTCTCTATGTTCCTACATTCAACAACTCGTATTTTAAAGCTTTGTTTCGTCCAAAACCACAACATTATTTTTTATCTTTAATCTATGCACAGTTACCAGACTCAGCATTCACTACTTAGCGAAAGAACTACTCAAGTTATTGTCAATTGAAGGTGAATGAAGTCACAACCTAGGACAAACTTTTAACAAGGTTCAATGACTGCTAGAGTTTGCCGGGGCAAAGATTTACGCTAAATTTTTTTCGTATCATAACTATTAGAATTTTTTTTATAATGTTCGGTTACTAATTGGGAAACCATTTTTTTGCAATTTTGTTTGTGGTTGGCGAATTACATTGTTTTGAATAAGCTCAGCATATTTGTTCTCCGATGAATGACGAGTAAAAATCTCAATAATGTGATGTACAAAGTCGGTGCTTCTAGAACAGGGAGAAATCGCAGCTTTTTATTGAGTTTTCTAGTACAGAAATAGTTTTGAATTTTTTATTGGGTATGAAATGAATGTCAACACATCATAAATTCGAAACAAAAATTCGTACTTATCTAGCTGAACTCGCAGAATCCGTCTCATACTCGAGCGTTCAAAGTGTTTTAAGCTATGACTGTTTTAAAAAGAAATAACAGTTGGTGTTGTGTTTTGGGAATAACCACAATAAAACTATTACACTATTACACAAGAATTTATAAAATTTTGTTTAATCGGAGTGTCTGTAGTTATCGATTAGGTAAATCGTAATACTCAAACTTTGAAACTCTTGCCCCGCATTACTCCATATGTTTTTCGGTTACTGGCGCCACACACGAAAGCAACGACGCGCGCTGTCATGCAAGCTATGGGGGCTCAGGGACGCGAGCTGCTTTCTCATGTAACACTAAGGGACAAAAGTAAGCAACTGTAGATTTACTAAGATAGCACTGGCTTGTACTTCACTTAAGGGCCAAATGATGATCCTGTCGAGAAGGGAGAGGTATAAATACAGGGTTACCCAATTTTTGTCGTCACCAGATTGGACACAAAACATCGCCAGAACCCTGGTATATTTAATGTTTAAATTCGAGATTAAATCAGGAGATATCGGAATCCATTATTTTTGGATTATTTAACATTTTTAACATTTTGTGATGCGTACCAGATACATGTTGAAAATCTCAAAAATACAGACGCGAAAAACATTCTCAACATTTCTAGCAAGTAACATTTTTAATATTTTAAAGATTGTTATCTTTTTTAACATATTTAACATTTTTAACATTCCTGACATTCTTAACATTCGTAACATTTTTAACATTTTTAACATTTTTAACACTTATGAAATTTTTATCAGTTTTAAATTTTTTAAAATTTTTAACATTTTTAACATTTTTAATATTTTTAACATTTTTAACATTTTTAACACTTATGAAATTTTTATCATTTTTAAAATTTTTAAAATTTTTAACAATTTCAACATTTTTAACATTTTCAACATTTTTAACAATTTTAACATTTTTAACATTTTAAACTTCTTTTAACAATTTCACTTTTGGGAAACTACGAATCTGGTGTAGAGCTTATCATGATTCCCCAGCGAAAGCAGATCGTTACAATCCACCGAAGCCGGAATTCACTGTCTGCAATTGCAGCAGTAACTTAGGTGATTATGTCGCAACAAAGGCCACCTACTACTATATGACTATGTGTTTGGTTTGCAGCGGATTCAGCGTGCAAACGAGTGCTTTTCCGTTTCTCCTGGCACCATGTGTAGATAGCGTGAGTGAAGATTAGCATAGTCTTTAACGTTGCAGGCGTAAATCGTTGAGTATTCATGCATGGAAATTAGGATTCACAGACTGTTAGTCGTAAACGAACCAGCAGCTAGGAAAGCCGTTTCGTTCCTACTTCTAATTAGCCTTTGAAAAAAAAAAAAAAACTTCAAAGGCGACACGAGGATCGGAGAATGCAGTGATACATAGAAGACAGAAAATGTTGATGAGCCTTATTTTCAGGAGGTTCACCTTTCCGGACAAGTTGGGATTACAATCAAGTAGTTGCACAGAATGTATTTCCCGAGTGGTGCACCCGGAAGCGGGGTGCAAATCCTTTCAATCAATATTCGTCCTTCTCTTCAATGTATGTCGCAATTTTATCAGCGTTACTGGATGACGGTGAGAGTTTCTTGGGAAAAATCGATTGCCAGAATGCTACAGGAGACCTGCTGCAAGATGTTAGTAGTGGCAAAACTAAATTTGAAGCAAAAACAGAATGTTCGTTTGATGTTATTAATTTTAAATGAATTCTCAATGGAACACTCACTATTCGCCTCCACTGTCCCAATTGCGTAGGGAACAGGATTGCAGGTTTGCAGAATCGAGTGCTTTTTACGAAAGTCGGCACAATTTGATCGGCTTTAGTCATTCGATCCTTTGATTTTGCATTTAACCATTTGTGCAGTGAACATATCGAATTTACGTGACACACACCAGATCGGGCAGCAGCGGTATTTCACCGCGTCATCGTGTTTCGTCCCGATACTCTCCAACGCTGTAGCCGCTCTACACAGCTCGACGGCTTCGAGTCCGGTTTATTTCTAGTGTCCTGCCCTGCCGGTTGTGCATTTCACTTGGCTGGCTCCATTTACCATACCACCTTGTAGTTCCTCACCACGAGCCAGTGCAAATTCACTAACTAATAATAAAGGCCAACAACAATAAAAGAGAGCAAAGAACAAGCGTGTAATTGGACACCCATGGTGCTGGTGGTTGCACAAGAAGAGAAAAGAAAACACACGTCAACTCAAATATTTGCTTACAATTTGAAGCCACCGAGCGTTCTGCCCAGCTCAACTCCTTGCCGGGACGACCGTTGTCCTTTCGTCCCTGTGTTGAAGAGCTGAACGCAGGGAAGAATAATGAGAAGCTTTTCGTCCCGCTGGTATGTGTAGACCGAAAACTGCTCCATATAGGGTGAAACTAACGATTGAGGGCAGATTGAATGCGTATGGTTAAAGTTTATCGTAGAAACGTTATTTTCAAAGATGCGTTATAGAATGCATTCTGTTGAGGGTTATTATTATTTCATTTATCGTACCCACACAGCTAACAGTGTGTGTCATTCTAGTAATTGTTGATGTTTATTTATAATTTGGTTTTATTTACATGCTTTTCTAGCACTATAATTATATGATTTTGAATTCAAAACGGGTAGAATATCAGTAAAAGTTGATCTGTTACCCTGTCATAACCAGAGTAACCTTTAAATGAACAGTAAAGTGCGTCCATGTACTCTAATCGGAGCGGCTAAAACATCGTCTGGTCCGAAGCGGGTATCGGAGTCAATGGAGATGGTAATCGGAGTCAATGATAGCCTGTCTCGTATGCTAAACCTAAGATGCCAACCACTTTTTCTTGATCATTTTAGAATCCAATGTCACGATTATCTTGAGAACCTTAGTCTTATTTTTGTTTAAGATCTAGTATTTCCCAACAAATTCATCGGCGAAAACATATCTAAACTTGCCGGGGATATTTCCTTAAGCTCCTTTGGTAACGCAAAACCTGCTTCCGGTTGGTTGGCTAGACAAAGCCGTCCATTTGGCTAAACTTTAGACGGTCACACAACTGGCCAACGAAGATTGCGGGCGGCTACTGAAGCGCTACCCTTCGAGGAAAACTTGAGTTGAAGTCGACCTTGTGAGGACTGCACACTGTCCGAGATAGTAAGGCGGTTGCTTCGACGAGACAACAGATGGAGGCCTAACTATAGTGAATCTAGAGGCTCCTACAGATAATGACAGTGTCCAACCCACAGATCCAATAGAATTCTAGGGAGCTGATATCAACAGAATCGGCGGTAATGACGGACTGTCGAACGGGACTACGAAGTTCACGGTCGAGTACAGAATTGATGAGTGCTCGAATGCTCATCCGGAAAGATCATTATAGCATTTTAGTTGTATGTTTTCTTGATTTGGCTGATCAGAGTTGAAACCGGATGTGTCATGTGGGTGTTTCGTTCGGAGACATTTAAAAGAGTTTTCAAGTTACGCAGAGGTTAAAGAAAGAGTAACAAGCCGTTACTCAAGCCGCTCACGATGGTGTAATCCAAAGTATCTCCAAACCATTGCGATGGTGAGGATGAGTTTATTTACTTTACTTCGTTGGCCGACGGACCGTTCACTACTATTGACCGAATGGATTAAAGATACCCAGCTTCTTCTGTCTTGGGCAGCCGTTCTTCAGTCACTTTGTGCACTAGCAGATTTTTTTTTGTAGTGGAACTAGACAACTGCGTCCATTTATTAAAACTATTGTTGTATATTCCCATTACTATACGTACCATGTAGGATAACCAGTCACCCACTTTTGATCTAGTTTTCATTCGGTTGCAAGCAGCCCTTGCTAAGAAATTCAGTTCTGCTCATGTATAATGCACCACAGCTGCATGCAGATGTTCCGAGGTTTTGCTTTCCATATTGCAGAAGCGACAAGTGTCATCCTGAACTCGACCAATATTTTTTGAATGATACTTACTCGGGCAGTGCTCAGTTACCTCTTGCCTGGCGACAAGTTGTCCAGCCCACTTCCTGAGCTTTAGAAGCTTTCTAGTAATTTTTCCGTTTTATTACCCTTTTCGACTGGTGACATCCTCTGACAGCCCTCCAGTTGGCTGCCACCTGTTGTCGTAGTTATCCGAAGGTTTCATCCAGTCTCCGTACAAACTCAACACTGACCCTCTTTTAAAAAATTGCAGAATACTCAGATGACCAACAAGATCACCAGGTGAGACATTTGAGCTGAAGGGCACTCCTTTCCGCTTATAATTGCACAAATTCATGCAGAGGCAGCAGGTGAAGGATTGCGTCCAACACTTTCGATGGAGTGCTGCGCATTGCTCCAGTTACGGCAATACACGCCAGTCTCTGGAGCTTTGCTAACTTTGTTATTTTGTTTTAGGCCACCATACTTAGGAAGTGTATGTTATTTTCGGGAGTGTGATGGATGTGGAGATCAATCTGACCATTTTTGGTTTTAGGTTCCATTCACTACCAACCGTTTTGGAACATAACCAAAAAGCATTGACCGCTTTGCTTATTCCACCGTCTAGATGGGCGCTTTAGTTAAGTTTTGCGCCAGCTATTCGCATGCATGACTTCGATGCTTTTAGTGTCATACGACTCAGCTCAATTAGTTTCGTCGGAAAACCATATTCCAGCATAATCTGCCACAGTTCTTTTTTTTACTAAGTTGTATACCGCTCAAAATCCACAAAAAGGTGGTGAGTCTGCAAGTTGAACTCCCGGAACTTATCGAGGCTCTGTCGTAGGGCGAAAATCCGTTCCTTTTCTTAAATCAGCCTGCTATTCGTCGACAAAGGATTCCGTTAACAATTTCAATCTGAAGTACAGGATACGGGAGAGCACTTTGTATGCGGAGTTGAGCAACGTAATGCCTCGACACTTACAACAACTCAGTCGATGGCCCGTTTTGTAGATTGGGCATATGAGGCCTTCCAACCAGTCGTTCGGCATTTATTCATCCACCCAGATCATCAGTACAATCTGGTGGGTCGCATAGTACTGCCGCTCGCTTCCCGCTTTCAGAAGTTTGGCGAGGATACTATCCTTCCCAGCGGCTCTGCCGTTTTTCAGTTCACTAATCGCCTTTTGAAACTCCTCCTGTGTTGGTGGCTCCACAGTTTGTTTGTCGCTCAATAGCACCTAAAAATGCTCCTCCCATCGGGCTGCAACCGTCGGTTTTTCCGTAAGCAGGATGCCGTCCTTGTCATTACACATCACAGGCACAAGGAAATTCCTGCTTCTGTCTTAGTTGACTGTTCTAAAGAAGCCTTCTCGTCGTTTTTGGCAAGGTTGTCGTCTGCGCTGGTGAGCACCTGTTCCTCGTGTTCACGCTTCTTTCGACAGTGGAATCTATTTTCGGCCGCTATTGCCTCTCCGTATCTCTCTCTGTTCTGGCGCGTAGTTGCAGTGAGCATGCGGCTCCTGGTACGGTGCGACATTTCACCTTGTTCCACTGCTTTGTCGTCACTGTATTAGATGTGGTACTCGAAAGAAGTGTGTGCAATAGGTTTCATACACGGAATTCCCTTTTTCCGGAATTTGGCCACCGAACCTTCTGAATCTCAGCGATTTTCTTCCCCTGCCGCTGTAGTTCTCGAGCAAGCAAGCCAGCTCGCGCCGGTTCATTGAGAGATCGAATGTTCCAAGTACCCAGTTTTTAATAGTTTACCGTTTTCTGTTGTCGTGTTCGTAGCCAAGGTCTAGGCCGATTCTTTCGTTCCATATTTCTTATATCATTGTTCGTGGTTAGGAGAGGTTTCGGTATGCTACCTTACCAAGGTCGCGATGTATACATCCTGTCGATAAGGCTGCCATTTGAGGTGTAGCTGGTGGGATTCAGCATTTCGTTATTCAGCCGCCCGTTCCGGGTCCAATGTTGTTTGTACACCGACCCAGCCGCGTACGACCTCCCAAGCCTGTGCATCGAGCGGAGCTACATGGTAAATGAAACCAGTGACCGTTTGGGGTTGGTACTTCATACCTTGTATGGAGTTGAGAGGTAACTTCCGAAGAAGTTGAACGATAGAGAACAAACGTTCATCTTATTTTCAAAGGATGTGTAATAACTTGCAACCGTCATTTAACCGTAAGTGGAAAGGCGGCATCCATAAATAATGTAACGCTCATAGGGGAGAGGGGGGTTTCCTTCAGCGTTACAATTTGTCACACAAGGAAGGGGGGAGGTGAGTTCAGCGTTACGTAACTAACAATTATAATCGCGGTTAAGACTTTTTTGACTTTGTAGGACTCCAAACCGGAGCGCTTGTTTGATTTCTGAACGAGTCCTGGTGACATTCTTACTTTTCGAGCCAAAGTTTGGATAGAGAGATTCGGATTCCTCTTCAAAATCGTCTTCGCCTCTGTGTCCATAAAACTATCCACATGACTATTATTTTTGGCCCTTCTTGGTTTTTTTCCGACACTCAAACGTTCAGAAAACCTGTTCAATAAATCATGGATCGAGTATACGTATCGAGAGGTGAGGATTTCCGGTATGACTGTTCAAGATCCGTTCGCGCACGTCTTTTTCGTTCGTGAGCACTGTTTGCGAAATGTCAAGCTATGTTTAAATGAAAAGAGTCGCTTATAGTATGAATATTGCAAAAGTTACACTGATCTGAAGGTGTGATACAAACCTTACTTGCTTTCCTGGTAAAATATCCGTCAGGGATATCACCTGCGTTGCAAAGTGATGCCTACGTGTTCGGTCCGTAGCAGCCTGTCTCCAGTTTCTTGTGCGTCCCACATTTCCAAAATTTTGCTCTACTTAGTGCAATCAATTAAATCGCTGCGTGTCACTACGTCTTGTATCGGCCGGACTCTTGACGAACATCGTTTATTGTCTGGCATTTTTACAACATGTTCCGCTCATTGTATCCTTCCAGTTTCAGGGACCTTCTGGATACTGGGTTCACCGTACAGTTGCGCTAGTTCGTGGTTCAACCTTGTCTTCATACGCCGTCGGCAGTCTTGTACAAGGTGCACCTGGTGCGGGGGCGATGTTTAACCAGGTCTTATGGAGCCCGTGATAGACACAACTACCAGCTGTAATATGTCTGTGGATGTCTCTGCTGTCCACCATTTCAAACTAATGTCCGTCGATTGCTACGCTATTGGCTATGCGGGCCTTATGGTGTTCGTTTTTTTTTTGTTAGCAAATACATGGTCTAGTGTACTTGATGCTATCGACTGAGAAAATCTTATTCGGGAATACATAGTTTTTATCTACCAGATGGTCTCGAGGTTCGATACAGGCCTGAGAAGCCAGTCGTCGTAGGTTCGAGTCTCGGATTTGGAGAGAATGTTAGTGTCAGTAGGATCGTAGCGTTAGCTCCGCAATTGCCCTGTACACTTAACAGTCGGTTGCGAAATCTGTGTATAAAAAAACAGACGGCCAAGTTCCGAATCGGAATGTAGCACTGAGGTTTTGCTATTTTACATAGTCTTCGACGTATTTATCTTCAATCCCCCCTCGCGTTTTAGATCGGTGCTCAATAACCACCTGCAACGTCCCTCCGACAAGGTCCACCTCGTCAGCGACGCAGATAAACTGGCTGGTTTCATTTCTTCAATAAATCGTGCCCCAGATGTTGAAGGTTACATGTTTCATAACATCTTTTAACGCAATATTGAACAGGTGGCAGGAAATATCGCCACATTGTCGCAGTCCCTTGCGTGGTTCAAACGGGCTTGATAACGCACGCGCAATCTTCACACAGTATTCTACCAGCTATCGTGTCCTTAATCAGGCTTCGTGGCCATTTCAAAACCGGTTTGATGATTTCCCACAAACCATTTTGCTAGGAGTGAAAGGCGATGTAAGATGATCTGGGAAAGCACTCATCCGCTGTTCTGACGAAGTTGTTTCTCCTGCTGTCTTGAACTTCTACCTCTGCGCCATTCAGATGTTCATCGTAGAGCTGTCGACACCTGGCGGTCACCTCACGTTCAAACATTCCTCTGTCTTTATCCCGACACATCTTGGCTCGTGGCACAAACCCTAAGTGGGGAGCGTTAAGTTTCTTGTAGTAAAAAAGCAAAGCCTTGATGCTACATTCCGATTCGGAACATGACCTTCTGTTTATTTTCACACAGACTTCGCAGCCGACTGTTTAGTGTACAGGACAATTGTGGGGCTAGCGCTACGATCCTACTGACACTAACAGTACCTCCCGAGCCTAGACTCGAACCTACGACGACTGGCTTGTTAGGCCAGAATCGTACCTCGAGACTATCTGGGAGATCAAGTTTCTTGTAGTATTTACATGTTTATTGAGTTTCGATAGCAGTGCTCCATTTTCTCACACTTCAACTCTTCCAGGTGGCACTTTTTGTTCCGGAAAAGTTGATCCTAATGACTTTGTTTCTGTTTGGATCGCTCCACGTTTTAATGGGTATCTTGCTGTAGCATCAATACTCGCGTTGGTGTTTTCTTCTCATCTAAAATCGTCTGACATACCTCAGTGAAACAGCGTTTACATCAATTTCTTTCGACGAACCCTTCAGCATTTTCCGCTACCCTGTTAATGGCTGTTTTTACTATACTCCAGCAGTTCTCTAGAGGGGCTACGATGTGCTCCTCTCCATCCGGCAACGCTTTTTCAAGGTTTTGCTCGTAGTTAGTGGCGACGGTAGCGGATGTTGTTGACCATCGAAAGTCTTTGAAGTATCCTAGCCATTACGAGATAGTGGTATGCCCTGTCGTTTGCGCCACGACAGGCAATCAAAACGTGATCGATTCGTGATTCGATCTGTTGTGGTGATATCCAGGTGTAACGGTATGGTATACGATGCTGGATGTAAGCACTACGTATGGCCAAGTTCTTGGAGGCGGTGAAGTCAATGAGTTTCAAGCTCTCGCCCAAGCTACGCGACTGTTTCAGTCGATTGATCGTAGATGCGTGAGATGAACTTGCGAGGATCATCAATTCGCAATATGTAGGAACCGAAACGACTAAACATGTATCCTTCCGTTATTAGTTTGTAAAGACCAGTTTAGGTGATTTTCATTTTTTTCCATTCTATTGAGTAAAGATTGAATGTTAGTAGTAGTCACTTTCAGTTTCAAACACTAATGGGCAATAATCGGTTTGCTAACCGTAACTATGTGAAGGATAAAAAAAACCATTACACGGCATTTCATAAAGTGAATCCTGTGAGCGTCCGACTATCGCTTTCGGTGCCGATTTGCCCGTAGAACAATAAGCTGCTAAGAAGGTTATGGCAGCCCTATTTACCTAATTGTTTCGACGCAAACAAATCAATTCTGGTAAACGAATTAAACAATTAAGCAAATGCAAGAAGAAAGACAACATCGTTTCGCAAACAGTTCTATCGAAATGGGGCAAAAAAAAAACAAAACAGACATTTACTAATGAATGGAGAGCAGCAAAAAAAAAAACGAGAACTTAACGAGAAACTTCTCATTTGTTTAATTGTTCTTTTCTATTACAGCAATTTTTAAACCCCCCGTACAATACAATTTTACTCTCGCGTGTGTCCTTCCGACGTGACGAATTGGCTTAAAAGTGCATGGGAGTGTGTACATACGTGTGGGTGTGTGCGTTCGTTCTGAGGGGAGTGTGTACCGGATGATAAATCCGTTGATGTTGTGTACGACCGACCGACGACGGCGGTAATGCATAGAATGGAATCATTTTCAGTTGGATGTCATTCCATTAATGCATGTTGGAATCGGCTGCATTCCCTGCTGTCCCACCCAACAACTCGACTCGATAGCAGCGATTAAGAACGCTATGGTTTCCAGGACTGCGGCTTTTTCGATGGAATCTATGCTATTCAAGATCAAGTGCATGTAACAATAAAATCGAAAACATATTGATTGTTGATTTTACTTGAAAATATTTCTGCCAACAAAGGTTAAGTTTTTGAGACGTCTTTCAAGCCTGTTTCAGCTGCCCCCGGTGCAATAATTTTGGCAGGCTGTTCAGCAAGTTCAATATTTTATAATGAATGAAAATTAACTATTTGTTTGCTAGTTTGGGTTGTTTGACCCGATAGTGCAAACTGTACGACATACGGACGCAAATCCAACAAAACTCGATTGTTCATCGACGCATCCCTGGCGGAGTACAGCTATTTACATTACTCATGTGTTTGCCCAAATACAACGACGAAGTCAAACCATCGACCAAATTTCTGATATGGCAGCAAAAAAGAAACCGGCGCGGCTGGAACGGCAAAATTTTGGAGTTAAACCGAGCTCTGGCAATTTAGCCATCCACATTCCCATGAAGCTTTGTAATTGAAAGTAAATATTTGCCAATTGAGGAAGAGTTGAATATGACAAAATTCAATTTATATAATTTAATTTAACTCGACAGTCTAGCGAATGGTTTTTTTTTCGTAGTAGATAGCCGTGTTAGTGACAGATAGCACTGAGTACTGTTCCGTGCTGACATAATGTAAGTGAATATTTATTGCATAAACATTAGTTATTGCGCACAATCGTCCTTCGCATATGCTACACATTTGCTAGTGATCTGTATTAACCGTTCAATTGAGTAATGTTTTGCTCTTCCACGGAAAAAAGCTGATTTGTGACATTATTTTTATTTATAACTAGAGCAGTGAAATATACTTCTTCGAGCGCCAACGAAAGGCTAATCAATTTTCATTTCCATTGTTTTATCACTTCACTATGATTTTTTCTCTGCTTCTCCAGATGTCGGTGCTTGTTTATTTTCACTGGTCGGTATCAGCGGGAAGCTTTTCGATTGGAATCACCTGCAAGTCAGAATGAGGGAAAAAAAATCACAGGAAGGTTGTATGCAAAGCCACGACCGCAAGTTGAAGTAGAATACTTTTACAAGAAAGGTAACCCGGCTGATTGCGTGTCAGTCATTTTTCCTAGCAAATAAATGTTGACCGCTCATTGGCAGTATTGAAAATTCTGTGCAAATGAAGTTGAAGTACTACTCAATTTCAGTTTGCACATATAAATACGACCTCACTGAACAGGAAAAGAACAAACTCTTTGCGGCGCAAACAAGTTTCAACAGTCAGAGTATATGTAAATTCAAATTAAGATACTTAACTTTTGGTTAAAGCTCAGAACGAGAAAATATTAAATCTTCAATTCATTTGTTTGGTTGTCCTGAAAAAGACAGTTTTGTTGGTTTTAAAATCGGATATGACGCTGATTGCATCTCTGTGTTACGCCGTTAGCGGGAGTTATTGTGAACTTGCGTATGATGAATGCATCGTATTATCTGTTTTATTGAATGGGAGAAAGAGGAATATTGTAAAATTTTGTAAACATTTAACTCAAACAATATTACCAAATCGAAGTCAGGCCCTCTGACAACAAAGTTGAAGGCTGTTTTCACATTGAAAATCAGACAGCCAGCAGAAGTTTTGATTGCCAAAATCCAGAATGCTGAACAGCCGTGAAGAGAGTTGTTTATTTACCTACGACAAGTTTCCCGCCCATCGCTCGCGTTCGCGTTCACCATGGCAGAGGCCTAACTGTCTTTTTGAACGCGTTCTAACAGGGCAGTTTGTTATTCAAAGTCGGTTATGCTGATCGCAGCCTTTGCGCTGCCCCTACAGTGGGGGGTTTACTAACTAAAGTGAAAATTAGACAACTACAACAGAATTTGATTGCATACCGCACAGAATGTCTGCTTGTGTTGATGCCAGAAAATTATTAACCTTCAATTATTTGTTTATTTGCCTTGAAAAAAGCATTTTGCGGTTCAAAATCGGTTGCTAGTTACAACCTTTGAGCTGCCCTAACATTGGGGGAATTAAGATACACGGACAACATGCACCGTGGAAGCTATTTCACATTCAGTAAATTCGACGGGGGGACAGATTTAAATTGCTAGGATGCAACACAGAATGCTTGCTTGCGTTGACAAAAATGATTAACTTTCAATGACTTGTTCATTTGCCTTGAAAAAGGCATTTTGATTTCCAAAATTGGATTTCCTGATGGCAATCTTCATGCTGCCCCAACACGGGGGGAATAATGGCAGTCTGGCGACACACGCTGAGAAGAACCGCGCTGCTTCTGAGACGTGATGACCAACCACAGGGCAAGTGATTTGTTTAATTTGAAGGCAACCACAGGCGCAACCCGCTGCTATGGTCTGTTACTGCTGAGTGCCGATATCTGCTGTTACTGCTGTCAACGTTGTGAACGGTCCATCCAGTTAACCTTCCGTCTAATGAATGTAGCTAGTTTTCTCAGAAACACTCTTTTATAGCCGAAGGGTGCTACGTAATAGGCCACGCCTTTTAGTTCAGGTTTACCATTTCCTTATGTTCTCTAGACGAATTATTCCAAAATTCGCATTTGATTTTTGTATCCAGCGAATAAAAACCGATGGTGCTCTCACACACGCAACGGTTTTAACCCGTATCTTATTGCGGTTTGTAATATCAAGCGATTTCGTTTGCTCGCTGTTGCGTGTTGCATCATGTTGCAATTTGGCAACTAGGAGACGACGAAATTCTGTTACTGCTGATTGATTGAATCGACTTCATATTAGCTCTGCATAGTCGAACTAACTGTCTTTGTGAATGCGGTCTAACAGGGCAGTTTGTTATTCAAAGTTGGTTATGCTGATCGCAGCCTTTGCGCTGCCCCTACAGTGGGGGGTTTACTAAATAAAGTAAAAGTAAAAATTAGACAACTACAACAGAATTTGATTGCATCCCGCACAGAATGTCTGCTTGTGTTGATGCCAGAAAATTATTAACCTTCAATTATTTGTTTATTTGCCTTGAAAAAAGCATTTTGCGGTACAAAATCGGTTACTGATTACAACTTTTGAGCTGCCCTAACATTGGGGGAATTAAGATACACGGACAACATGCACTGTGGAAGCTATTTTACATTCAGTAAATTCGACGGGTGCGACAGATTTAAATTGCTAGGATGCAACACAGAATGCTTGCTTGCGTTGACAAAAATGATTAACTTTCAATGACTTGTTTATTTGCCTTGAAAAAGGCATTTTGATTTCCAAAATTGGATTTCCTGATGGCAATCTTCATGCTGCCCCAGCACGGGGGGAATAATGGCTGTCTGGCGACACACGCTGAAAAAAAAACCGCGCTGCTCCTGAGACGTGGTGACCAACCACAGGGCTAGTGCTGCTACTAAGGAAGGACGACTGCTGTTGTCGCTGTCTAGAACTATTATGAGCGGCTCCGGCTGAAACAGGCTCTTATAAAGGCCAAATAGCATGTTTTCAATTGCAAGGTATATGATCCTCTCGACCGTGCTTGGAAAGCAAGCATATAACGACCAATCAGAGGTCGAATTTTTCGTTTTGACAAGACTTGACTATTTTCAATAGTACAATAGTGTGAATAATAAAATTACAATTATCTTATTTTGGGAAGAATCTTAGAAGATTTTCCAATCTATTGCTGCAAGAACGAAGGAAATCCATCCAATACTAACCGATTTATTAGCATTTGAAATTGGACATATTTTTCACTTTTTTCGGTTTTAGATTTTCATTTCACATCCCTATGTAGCCGAACTTCCTGAGAGAAGTATTCTACTTCAAAATTTCCGCTATTGTTTTGCATCTAGGAAGGCAATAATAAGTACAAAAAACTCAAGCTTGAACACCGGCACCAATGGAGGCTCAGCGTAGTAGAGCGAAGCAATTTTCCCATCCACAGGAAATAGTCCTGCTTTTTATCGGACTCAAGACAACCAGCTAGCAGCATACTAAAATGATAAATTATATCGTCTGTTCTTTCCGCATTTGTAATCCACAACCGACGGAGCGTTGGTGGTATTCTACGGTTTTTCCTTCAAGTTTTTTTTTCTCCTTCAGCACCGCCAACAGCTTTAGCTGATGCACAGGATGCTGTCGGGGCAATTTTCCGTTTCCTTTGTTTGATTTTCCCAGCTTGTTTCATTTTCCTTGGTGCAAGCTAAGCAAGGCACATGCTGGTTTATGTCGGAAAGAAAAGACTACAATCAAGCGATTTTCGGTAAATACGGTTCTGGCTTTGCCAAGCTTTGATTTGTATGCGGGTATGCTTCCACGGCGGTGCGGTTCAATGAACGGCCGGTATCTTCAGTCCTTTATTTTGTTCTTTAATCTAGCAGGATATGGACGAATGTATATCAATAATAATTGAGGATGATATAAGGAAAACGATATGAAAGAGAACGATAAATCGATATAACGACAGTATACGCAATTTAGCATTTGGTTCGCACTTTCGATTCTGTACATATCTTCATAAGTAAAAACCAGTTTATGTGCATCAGCCTCAATTTTGTTGGTTATTAAGTACATAGCCAAAATATCCGAAGGTTATTGCTCAAGATTATGGGCTACAGATCTGAGCTTTAATAGACTTGTGAGTAACCTAATAAAGATGTTTAATATTTTTGGTGTTGCGCACATGATAATAATTTCTTGGACCGGTTTGTTATACCAGTATCTCACCTCAAGACAAATTCATCAAAGAAGTTCTAATCAAATTGTCATTTATTCTGTTATTCGAGAAAAGGCAAAGATATGTCAATAGGATTAAAAGATTTTCTAAAATCGGTGTGAATTGAGACATAACAAAGTCATTTATTGAATTTAACAAAATTATTGTCAACACAAAAATGAAAAATTTTCGTATCCAGCTAGAAAATTATGTTTAGATAGAAAAATGAAAATACCCTGCAGTTTAAGAAAGCAGCACCTTATGAACGCTTCAAAATATTCACTCCAATGGGACCAAAAGTATTTGAATGTGCACTACATATTAAACTTTAGAAAAAGAAACAAAGATAATAATTGATGAGCTAAAGCCACATCAGTTCAATTCATATTTTCCTTTTTGGCTTTTTCTGGCTTTTAGAGGCGGTTTTCGGCCACCTTGAGCTTAACTTGGGATCATTTTCTATTCTGAGTTTTTCTGGCCTTCAGAAGCGGTTTTGGCCATTCTGAGCCTAATTTGGGATCATTTTCTATTTTGAAAATTTTCTGGCCTTTAGAAGGAGTTTTCGACCATTCTTAGCTTAATTTGGGATCATTTTCTATATTGGCCTTTTTTGGCTTTTAGAAGAAGTTTTTGGCCATTCTGAGCTCAATTTGGGATCATTTTCTATTTTGGCTTTTTCTGGCCTTTAGAAGGGGTTTTTTTTCATTCTGAGCTTAATTTGGGATCATTTTCTATTTTGGCTTTTTCTGGCCTTTAGAAGGGGTTTTCGACCATTTTGAGCTTAATTTGGGATCATTTTCTATTTTGGATTTTTCTGGCCTTTAGAAGGGGTTTTCGAAATTTCTGAGCTTAATTTGGGATCATTTTCTATTTTGGCTTTTTCTGGCCTTTAGAAGGGGTTTTCGACCATTCTGAGCTTAATTTGAGATCATTTTCTATTTTGACCTTTTCTGGCTTATAGAAGGGGTTTTTGGCCATTCTGAGCTTAATTTGGGATCATTTTCTATTTTTGCTTTTTCTGGCCTTTAGAAGGGGTTTCTAACCATTCTCAGCTTAATTTGAGATAATTTTCTATATTGGCTTTCTTTGGCTTTTAGAAGAAGTTCTTGGCCATTCTGAACTCAATTTGGGATCATTTTAGAAGGGGTTTTTGGCCAATCCGAGCTCAATTTGGGATCATTTTGTATTTTAACTTTTTCTGGCATTTAGAAGCGGTTTTTGACCATTCTTAGCTTAATTTGGGATCATTTTCAATTTTTGCTTTTTCTGGCCTTTAGAAGGGGTTTTCGACCATTTTGAGCTTAATTTGGTATCATTTTCTATTTTTTGCTTCTTCTGGCCTTTAGAAGGGGTTTTTGGCCATTCTGAGCTTAATTTGGGATCATTTTCTATTTTGGCTTTTTTTGGCCTTTAGAAAGAGTTTTTGGCCATTCTGAGCTTAACTTGGGATCATTTTCTATTTTTTGCGTTTTCTGGCCTTTAGAAGGGGTTTTTGACCATTCTGAGCTTAATATGGGATCATTTTCTATTTTTGCTTTTTCTGGCCTTTAGAAGGGGTTTCTGACCATTCTGAGCTTAATTTGATATCATTTTCTATTTTTTGCTTCTTCTGGCCTTTAGAAGGGGTTTTTGGCCATTCTGAGCTTAATTTGGGATCATTTCTATTTTTTGCTTTTTCTGGCCTTTAGAAGGGGTTTTTGACCATTCTAAGCTTAATTTGGGATCATTTTCTCTTTTGGCATTTTCTGGCCTTTAGAAGCGGTTTCTGGCCATTCTGAGCTTAATTCGGGATCATTTTCTATATTGGATTTTTCTGGCCTTTAGAAGGAGTTTTCGATAGAGATGGTTTGAAAACCCGAAACCCGAGCCCGACCCGTCCCCGACGGGTTCGGGTTTGAAAATTTTTGAAAGTATCGGGTACGGGTCGGGTTCGGGTTTTGTGGAAAAAATATTTTAGGGTTCGGGTCGGGTTCAGGTTTCAAAGAAAAATAAAATTCGGGTTTGGGTCGGGTTTGGGTTTGAACGAAAAAAAAAAGTTCGGGCTCGGGTCGGGCTCGGGTTTCAACCGAAAAAAATTCGGGTTCGGGTCGGGTACGGGTTTGGAAAACATCAAACCCGACCATCTCTAGTTTTCGACCATTCTGAGCTTACTTTGAGATCATTTTCTATTTTGACCTTTACTGGCTTATAGAAGGGATTTTTGGCCATTCTGAGCTTAATTTGGGATCATTTTCTATTTTGGCTTTTTCTGGCCTTTAGAAAGAGTATTTGGCCGTTCTGAGCTTAATTTGGGATCATTTCTATGTTGGATTTTTCTGGCCTCTAGAAGGGGTTTTCGACCATTCTGAGCTTAATTTGAGATAATTTTCTATTTTGAGCTTTTCTGGCTTATAGAAGGGGTTTTTGGCCATTCTGAGCTTATTTTGGGATCATTTTCTATTCTGGCTTTTTCTGGCCTTTAAAAAAAGTTTTTGGCCATTCTGAGCTTAATTTGGGATCATTTTCTATTTGGGTTTTTCTGGCCTTTAGAAGGGGTTTTTGACCATTCTGAGCTTAATTTGGGATCGTTTTCTATTTTTGCTTTTTCTGGCCTTAAGAAGGGGTTTTCGGTTATTCTGAGCTTAAGTTGGGATCATTTTCTATTTTGGAATTTTCTGGCCTCTAGAAGGGGTTTTTGGCCATTCTGAGCCTAATTTGGGATCATTTTCTATATTGGCTTTTTCTAGCCTTAAGAAGGGGTTTTCGAACATTCTGAGCTTAATTTGGGATCATTTTCAATTTTTGCTTTTTCTGGCCTTAAGAAGGGGTTTTCGAACATTCTGAGCTTAATTTGGGATCATTTTCTATTTTTGCTTTTTCTGGCCACTAGAAGGGGTTTTTGGCCATTCTGAGCTTAATTTGGGATCATTTTTTATATTGGCCTTTTCTGGCCATTCTGAGCCTAATTTGGGATCATTTTCTATATTGGCTTTTTCTAGCCTTAAGAAGGGGTTTTCGAACATTCTGAGCTTAATTTGGGATCAATCTCTATTTTTGCTTTTTTTGGCCTCTAGTAGGGGTTTTTGACCATTCTTAGCCTAATATTGATTCCTTTTCTATATTGGCTTTTTCTGGCCATTCTGAGCTTAATTTGGGATCATTTTCTATTTTGGATATTTCTGGCCTTAAGAAGGGGTTTTCGAACATTCTGAGCTTAGTTTGGGAACACGTTCTATTTTGGCTTTTTCTGGCCTTAAGAAGGGGTTTTCGGTAATTCTAAGCTAAATTTGGGATCATTTTCTATTTTGGCCTTTTCTGGCCTTTAGAAGAGGTTTTTTGCAATTCTGAGCCTAATTTGGGATCATTTTCTATTTTGGTCTTTTCTGGCTTTTAGAAGAAGTTTTTGGCCATTATGAGCTTAATTTGGGATCATTAGAAATTTTGGCCTTTTCTGGCCTTTAGAAGGGGTTTTCGGCGATTCTGAGCATAATTTGGGATCATTTTCTATTTTGTCCTTTTCTGGCTTTTAGAATGGGTTTTTGGCCATTCTGAGCTTAATTTGGGATCATTTTCTATTTTGGCCTTTTCTGGCCTTTAAAAGGGGTTTTCGGCGATTCTGAGCATAATTTGGGATCATTTTATATTTTGGCCTTTTCTGGCCTTTAGAAGGGGTTTTTAGCCATTCTGAGCCTAATTTGGGATCATTTTCTATTTTGGCCTTTTCTGGCCTTTAGAAGGGGTTTTCGGCCATTCTGAGCATAATTTGGGATCATTTTCTATTTTGGCCTTTTCTGGCCTTTCGAAAGGGTTTTTCGGCTTTTTCTGGCCTTTAGAAGGGGTTTTCGGCGATTCTAAGCTAAATTTGGCATCATTTTCTATATTGGCATTTTCTGGCCTCTAGAAGGGTTTTTTGGCGATTATGAGCATAATTTGGGATCATTTTCTAATTTGGCCTTCTCTGGCCTTCAGAAGGGCTTTTTCTGGCCTTTAGAAAGGGTTGTTTTATTTTGGCTTTTTCTGGCCTTTAGAAGGGCTTTTCGGCGATTCTTAGCATAATTTGGGATCATTTTCTATTTTGGTCTTCTCTGGCCTTTAGATGAGGTTTTCGGTGATTCTGAGCATAATTTGGGATCATTTTATATTTTGGCCTTTTCTGGCCTTTAGAAGGGGTTTTCCGCCATTCTGAGCTTAATTTGAGATCATATTCTATTTTTGATTTTTCTGGCCTTTAGAAGGGGTTCTCGACCATTCTGAGCTTAATTTGGGATCATTTTCCATATTGGCTTTTCTGGCCTTTAAAAGGGGTTTTTGGCCATTCTGAGCTTAATTTGGGATCATTTTTTGTTTTGGCCTTTAGAAGGGGTTTTCGACCATTCTGAGCTTTATTTGGGATCATTTTCTATATTGGCTTTTTCTGGCCTTTAGGAGGGGTTTTCGGCGATTCGGAGCATAATTTGGGATCATTTTCTATTTTGGCCTTTTCTGGCCTTTAGTAGGGGTTTTCGGCGATTCTGAGCATAATTTGGGATCATTTTCTATTTTGGCTTTTTCTGGCCTTTAGCAGGGGTTTTCGGCGATTCTGAGCATAATTTGGGATCATTTTCTATTTTGACTTTTCTGGCCTTTAGAAGGGATTTTCGGCGATTCTGAGCATAATTTAGGATCATTTTCTATTTTGGCTTTTTCTGACCTCATTAAATGCTTGTTTGCGTTGCTAGCTTTGTACTTCCAGCTTTAGTGACATGAGTTATGAAGTGGTATCCAGGTGAATCAACTTGAATTTTCGAATTTGTCGTCTATGCTATCTTCTCTTCAAAGACTAAAATCCAGCGCTTTGAGTAGCCAAAAGTTGTCAAAAATGTAATTAACCTATCCCACAGTTCAAATTAAACTAAAACTACATCGTCCTTTGACCGCAAGGTTAAACCCAGCAAGCCCAGCAGTCTAGCGAACGAGAGCAAATCACACACCTCGCCCATACCGAACATGAATAATTACACGCTCAATTAGATCTGGGAAACAATTGGATCAACTACACGTGTCATTTGGTTGGTTTTACCTTGACATTAGAAACAACACGTGCGTATACATGTGTTATGACAGTGCTATGGCGGAAAGGTAACAACAAACGCAACGTGTTTACCTGGTTTCAGAAATAGCCAAAAGGGAGTTGTTATTCCATTTTAGCATAAGTGTATATGTATAACCTATTAATGGCTAATGCCTATGTTGATGGGAAGTTCTTGCTTACCCGATGACATGTGTCGTTCATTCTTTGATGGATCTTTTCATTCAAGTGCTTCTCACTCCACTCTCGTTATTTCCATCATTCAAAATAATTTCTTTGCATAGAGCATCTTAGAATTTTGTGAGGACCGAATTTGTGCTTATCAATTTTTGATCTCTATCAAACAATTTACACAATTTAGGAGAACAGACTCCGTCATAATTTACCAACACCATAAGAGAATCTTATTCAGTAACCTGTTTCCCGCAATAATCTGCATCATTTATGAGCGAACCTTTTGATATGTATAGTTTGCGTATAGGCCACCTCAAAGGCCATCATCCAGCCAACAAGAAGCGGGTGTCCTCGGTGGCACACGCTCGTCGTTAGTCTGTCAGAATGCGCTTATCGACTGCGTGAGCAGCAAACGCCATCCGATGCGGCATCACACAACTAACAATGTTTGCCTTTTGATTGAGGGTTTCTACACATCTTAGCACACTCCGGCACGTGCCCTATCGATGACATCCCCGGATATCACGAATGAGTCAGCCCATTTCCTAATGTAGTGATAAACTATATCGTCGATCCGATGCTGGCTTCTTCCAGTGTCATCTTATTGTAAACAGGCCGGCAAACAAAGACAGCTCTGCGCCGACATTTACAGTGGGTAGATTCTCACCGTGGCGTGCATCGGAAATGCTTTTGATAATGCTAACCAAAGACAGTTTTATGATGTATGATATCGAAAAGGGAAGTGATAAATTATGATTCAGATCGATTGATAGCGTGTGGGTAACAAGTTTCCACGGTAACCTCAACTTATGCTGAAATATCGTTATTTTCAATCGCTATTTGCAAATTGATTATGCATACGGAAATTGAGATCTAATCGATATTCGATATTAACTATACAGTTTTTTTTCTAGAACAACTTAAAAAAATCGCATCTTAAAAAGTAGTAAACGCATTTTTATACACAACATTTGAACCTAAAACGCAATGACGCAATAAGTCAATAACAATCAACTGCAACCGATAGATATATCTTGGCTCAGGTATATCTATTTACCAGTTTGCTTACATAGCAATACAAAGACCTGTCTGTAAATTCTGTATAATGTACAAACACTCAGCTGTAACTTCTTTGCTATCTGATGCTTAAAAAATTATGTTCCTTCACGTTCTATATCCAACAGTCGTAGATTTAGCTACGTTTTCTCCCCAGTCCAAGGAAACCCCCGATGGAAACAGTTCACCGGCATCGACTCACCGGAAAGCTCAAATATATGTACGATGCTTCTGGAAACCGAATTGAAGCAGCAGCCGCCTTAAGCGCAGCGAAGAGTGACATCACTTTACTTACGTAGGTATGTATACACCAACGAAGAGAACATTCAATCGATTGAATGCAGACACATGTTCTAGCTGGTACCAATTTTCCTATTTCGCCAGCAGTGAGTCGAAAAGAAGCATCGGTATAGTGCCAGCGAAAACACATTATTTATGTACAGCATTGAATCAACCCACTTAAATCAGGATAAATAGTAGTTAATTTTCGTCGGTAATTGATTGATGAATAAATAACTACGCGCTCTTCGAGTACGACTACGCCTCGCCGGGCTGCCGCGTAGCACAAAATAAACGAATTTTTTGCTAACGTAGAGAGAAGCAACTGTACTGAAGATTCCTTGCAATGAATCGGGTTGAAAATAAACAGAGCCTGGTGCAAGAGTGAATTACTCAGAACGAAAAGAAAAAGCTAACATAAAGTTCCATTTTCTGAGAAAAATAGAAGTAAATTTAGACAAAAAATGGACGAGTTTTTGGAGTATTTTTATAAGCGCTGTTTTTACGAAATCAAAGTTAATTACATGTGATATTCATATGCATTTCATAGTACAACCATCAACGAACAATAAAATCACTAGAACCAGTGAAAACCACAAGCAGATTTTTCGATTGAGCTAAAAAAACTAGTAACTTGTTAGTAAACATTTTTTTACCACAGACAGATACAAAACACAACCGCAGAGATTCAATCAAACTGGGTCGGTACCCGGTTGGTAGGACATGATACGGCACACATCCGGTGGTATTGAAAATTGTGTACATTCCAACACACCGGGGTCCCGGCCACCGTCCGCGCATGAACAAACATTGTCCCAAAACCGTACCACAATTTAAGCAAATAATTAATTCATTGCCACTCTAGCCGCAATCAATTAATTCAAATATATACATACCGGGTCCGATGTAACGGAGCCCGTTTATCTCCGAAGCCTGATAGTTTGCACCCCAAATGGTTGTAGCTTTATAGGCGTTTGGAATTAATTTTCGCACGCACTTTGTCGAGTTACATCCAGCTAAAATATTTTGCCAATGTTTTACGAGCAATAGTAAGTACATTACTCATAAATATTTACAGAAATAACAATCCAGTATTCAATAGAGGTAAATGGTTGTTAGAGGGAGTTAACCTGATCAAACTGGTTCTAGTACTAGAGTAATTTCTATCCCTCAACGTGGTTTTGACTGTTAATCAGCTAATCAACTACGGCAGGAACCTGATCGAACGCTGATACGAGTTGAGGTTTTTTAAAGCGCCTGCTCTTGAAATTAAGAACGATCTAAAACGGCGTTTTATTCCCACACGCATGCTTGGTTTCGCCCTTTTGCTTTTTGAATGCTCATTAGGCTATATTTCGTCAAGGAGACAGAATTTGAACAAGTCATATATGAAGCACTTGTAGAGACACTCTATCTTTAAAATTTGTCTGAACATTGTAATGTTGAAATTGCTATAGTTCCATAGCCATAGTTGTTTCATTTCCGCAGGCACCAAAAGAGCAGCTCTTCCAGTTTTACAAGCTTGGTCTGACTTTTACGCTGTACTTATGGCAATTTCAACAACACAATGTTTGAACGAATTGTAGAGATATAATGTTTCTACAAGTGTTTCATATATAACTTGTTCGAATTCTGCCTCCTTGACAAAATACCACTGCCGAAACCGTTTTCTACCCTATATAACGCAAGACAAATACGGTTTTTTTTCGGGAAGATCGACAGCAACAAATTTGGTGCAGTTTACTTCTTCATGTCAATGTTAAAGTCAACGGAACAGAGAGCTCAGATCGACACGGTATACATTGCTCTAATGTCAGCATTCAATAAAGTCACCGTATTCTTTTGGCAAAAATGGACCGTCTAGGAGTGGCGACGAATGTCGTTAGATGGATAGAAGCTTATTTGACTAATCGACAACTGAACATCAAACTTAAAACTTTGGAATATGATCCGTTCAGCAACTATTTCGGTGTACCCCATGGCAGTAAATTATTCTTATTTTTCGTCAACGACGTTTGTCACACTATTCCACAAGGGTGCAGGTTAGTTTACGTTGATGACTTCAAACTGAAGACGCCAGACGATTGCCGAATGCTACAGAAGATTCTCAATATCTCCGCAAACTGGTGTCAGCGAAACTTTTTGACTATAAGCGTGAAGAAGTGCATGGTTATCTCGTTCACTAAAATCAAAACATTGGAAAGAGCTAAGTTTGTGAAGGATTTCGGTGACCTTTCTGTTTAATTATTGTTATCATTCATTTCACTTCAATGTTAGCATTAGAGTCGCAGTCCTCCGAAAGACCATCATCACCATCAGACCACCACCAGACCATCAGACCATTCAATTCGTTATGACGTACTGAACTTCTTGTTGAATCTTCAAAATCGTCAAACGATACATTTTTGAGTAAGGCCCATTTGAAGGTCGTAAAATATAAAAAAGTTACAACAAAACGTCGAAATACTCATTGAAAAGCACGTTTTTCAACTACCATTTCATGAAATAACTTTCAAAATGTTTGCTGCACAATTCAAGTATTTTTTTTTATTCTCGCTTATTTTCCGTCGGTCTAGTTCCGCCACTGTTGTGGCCAATCACCGACGCCCAGGGAGGCGATTCCACACCCAGGACCCTAACTCACGACCCGTTTATTAACGGACCGGCGCCAACGGCTTTACTTCCTCATGCGATGGAAGGCGTGATCCCAGAGATTTTTCGCCTCAGAAAATCTCCCGGTGTCGGCTAGGATTGAATCTAGACCAGTTGGGTTGGTTGTGAGTGGATCACGCCACCTCACAACCATCGACACCTATGTCGGCGGTGGGATTCGAACCCAGGCGTCGAGCGTGGTTGGCGGAGACGTTACCATAATTCAAGTATGATATATCACGATATTTACAGTTGGGCGTTGGTGGAATGATTTATCTGAAAATCTCACAGGGCACAGTGGTCTGAATGCGAAAAATTGTGATCGTTTTTGATTTGACTGTGAAAAATTATTTTTAGGTGCCCAGAGTTTTCAGCAAGTTTGTTTCACAAAATAAAACTGAACTTTTGACGTCTTCGGTTTTTCAAAAATCCCAGTTGCATATTTTTTTTCTGATTTTCCACATACCACATAGCTTTCTTAAAATTTTAAAAGACAAAAAATTGCTGAATCTTACGATTTTCTATCTGTATGTTGGACACGACAAAATAGAGTTTTTCATGGAGCACCCCTCCTAAAAATCGAGTTTTTGTCTATAACTTTTTCTGTATTTCTCAAAACAAAATATTTAACAAAGTTACGAGGAAAACTTAGCTGAATGAATGAAGTCATAGAAAATTTTGAGTTGTCATGACCATCACAGAAAAATAAGAAATAAATGAAATAATAATAATACAGTGCTTTATCGATTTTATCACGGTCAAAAAAAATCATCGTGAAGTTGTCGAAACCATGAATTTACCGAAATGATAAAAATTGGATTTTTTATGTTGGATTCAATTGAAATTTATGATATTTTGGGTAAAATGATGCACTTTCAAAGCTCAATGGAACATAAGTTCAAAGAACGAACGAATAAACCAAAAAGATTAATTCATACATAATATTTATCCCCATAGCATTTTCGCAAGTTTTCTGAATGCATTATCAATAAAATTTGTACTGACCTTTCTCTGACATTCTAAGGAGAGTCTATTGCTTGTTTGTGTGAAACTGTGGAACCGCTTGATTTTATAATTTTTAAATCGACGTCGTATCAGCTTCAAACTGTAGGGATATTTGAGCTATTAATAGATCTTCTTTCTCAACTGTTCGGATAATACGTAATTTTGCTCCAAAGTCAATGAAAATACGAATTCAACGGTTCATTTTTCCCAAAATTATGACACAAATAAATTGTAACAGATCTGACACTTAAATGGCTTATCCAGAAAACTGATCGAATAATTTGAGTTCATAAAACTATACACATGCAAGGACACCAGGCACAAGTAAAAATAATATTTCAAATACCCTTTCTGCAACTTGAAGTACATTATTATTGATTCAGAATTTTTATTGAAAAAATGTGATAAAACGAAAAAAGCGTGAGAAATTCGAGTGTGAGTTTTGCGAGTAGTGAAAGAGAAGACTGGTGACAGAATGGCCGAAAACCCTTCTAAAGGCCAGAAAAAGCCAAAAAGAAAAATGATCCCAAATTAAGCTCGGAATCGCCGAAAACCCTTTCTGAAGGCCAGAGAAAGCCAAAATAGAAAATGATCCCAAATTAAGCTCAAAATCGTCGAAATACCCTTTTAAAGGCCAGAAAAAGCCAAATCAGAAAATGATCCCAAATTATGCTCAGAATCGTCGAAAAACCCTTTTAATGGCCAGAAAAAGCCAAAATAGAAAATGATCCCAAATTAAGCTCAAAATCGTTGAAAAGCCCTTCTAAAGGTCAGACAAAGCCAAAATAGAAAATTATCCCAAATTAAGTTCAGAATCGTCGAAAAACCCTTTTAAAGGCCAGAAAAAGCCAAAACAGAAAATGTTCCCAAATTAAGCTCAAAATCGCCGAAAAACCCTTCTAAAGGCCAGAAAAAGCCAAAATAGAAAATGATCCCGAATTCAGCTTAGAATCGTCGAAAAGCCCTTCTAAAGGCAAGAGAAAGCCAAAATAGAAAATGGTCCCAAATTTAGCTCAGAATGGCCGAAAAACCCTTCTAAAGGCCAGAAAAAGCCAGAATAGAAAATAATCCCAAATTAAGCTCAGAATGACCGGAAAGCCCTTCTAGAGGCCAGAAAAAGCCAGAATAGAAAATGATCCCAAATTAAGCTCAAAATGGCCGAAAAACCCTTCTAAAGGCCAGAAAAAGCCAGAATAGAAAATGATCCCAAATTAAGCTCAAAATCGTCGAAAACCCCTTCTAAAGGTTAGAAAAAGCCAAAATAGAAAATGATCCCAAATTAAGCTCAGAATGGCCAAAAAACCCTCCTAAAGGCCAGAAAAGCCAGAATAGAAAATGATCCCAAATTTAGCTTGGAATCGCTGAAAACCCTCCTAAAGGCCAGAAAAAGCAAAAACAAAACAATGATCCTAAATTAAGCTCAGAATCGCCGAAACCCCTTCTAAAGGCCAGAAGATGCCAAAACAGAAAATGATTCCCAATTGAGATCAAAATAGCCGAAAATCCCAAATTAAGCTCTGAATCGTCGAAAAACCGTTCTAAAGGCAAGAAAAGGCCAAAATCGAAAATGATCCCAAATTAAGCTATAAATGGTCGAAAACCACTTCTAAAGGCCAGCAAAAGCCAAAATAAAACACGATCCCAAATTAAGCTCAGAATGGCCAAAAACCTCTCCTAAAAGCCAGAGAAGGCCAAAATAGAAAATGATCCCAAATTAAGCTCCGAATGGTCGAAAACCCCTTCTAAAGGCCAGAAAAATCCAAAATAGAAAATGATCCCAAATTAAGCTCAGAATGGCCGAAAAACCCTTCTAAAGGCCAGAAAGGGCCCAAATAGGAAATGTTTCCAAATTGAGCTTTGAATGGCCGAAAACCCTTTATAAGTGGCAGAAAGTGCCGAAATGGGAAATTATCCTACATTGAGCTCAGAATGGTCGAAAACCTCTTCTAAAGGCCAGAAAATACCAAAACGGAAAAGGATCTCAAATTTAGCTCAGAATAACCGAACCTCTAAACAAATAAAAATGCAGCTCTCTCTGTTTATCTGTCTGTCTGTTCCATATAGGCTTGGAAACTACTGAACAGATCGGCGTGTAATTTTGTATTTAGGGGTTTTAGGGGCCGAGAAAGGTGACTAAGATAGTTCGAGACCCCTCCCTCTTCTGGAAGGGAGGGGTTCCATACAAATGAAACACAAATTTCAGCACATCTCAAGAGCTAACCAAGTAAATGGAACGAAATTTGGCTGGTGGATGTTTTTAGGGGTATCAAATATATCCATAACAGTTTCACACCCCTCACTCTTTCAAAAGGGAGGGGTCCCATACAAAAGAAACACAAATTTCGCACAGCTCGAGAACCAATTCATCAAATAGAACCAAATTTGGCATGTAAATGTTTTTAGAGGTAACAAATATGTCTATAATGGTTCGTCACCACTCTCTTTAATGTGAGGTGTCATTTTAATATCCAAGATGGCGACTTCTGTTTTCTGAAAAACAGCGGGATATGACCAATGATCCCACTGATGATGCACTGAAACCACAAATCGACCTCAGACAGCATTTTGAGTTGTAAAATGGTGACTTTTGGTGACTGGAAAACTGCCGAAAATGACCCAAAAACAACCAAAAATGGGTGTTTCATTAACCAGAATGATGCTCAGAGGCCAAAAATTGTCACCAAATGCCATTTTGAAATCCAAGATGGCGCCTTCCGCTTTTTGAGAAACACCCAAAAATGGCCGATTTTTATCCAATATGGGATGCTTCGATACCAGCATGATACACAGGAGCTAGAATCGACCACAGACACCATTTTGAATTCTAAGATGGTGACTTCCAATGACAGGAAAACAGCCGAAAATGACTAAATAACACCTATTATGGGTGTTTCTTGAACCAGAATGACGCTAAGGGGCCAGAAATTGTCTCCAAATGCCATTTTAAAATCCAGGATGGTGACTTCCGGTTTCTGAAAAAGCCTAAAGTGACCAAATACCACCCAATATGACTATCACCGGATCCAGAATAATGCAAGGAGCTAAAAATTGACCTCAGACACCAGTTTGAATTGTGAAATGGCAACTTCTGGGAAACAGCCGAATACTACTACATATGAATATTTCCGTAATCGAAATAATGTATAGAAGCCAAGTATTGACCCTGGACACCATCTTGAATTCGAAGATGACCACTTTCAGTTTCTGGAAAACAACGAAAATAACTGAATACCACCCAATATGACTAAAGGCAAAAGTCGAGGATGTTGTCATTCCGATGAAACCAATAATTTCAAACGATATAAACAAATCGCAAGAAATCAATGAATTTGGAATGTTGAAAATTAATAAAATAAACACAAAAATAAGCGGGACGAAGTTTTCTGGGTCAGCTAGTCCCTACTAAAAGCCAAAAAATAAAAATATCCCTAATTAAGTTATAAATCGCCGAAAATCCATTCTTAAGGCGAGAAAAATCCAAAATATAAAATGATCCCTAACTTAGCTCAGAATGGCCGAAAGTCTGAAGTCTAGGTTTTTAGCGTTACGTAATTTGTGTACGACGCCTAATAGAATATTTTCTTTTCTTTCTTCATTTATTTATCCTAAATTGATCTCAGAATGGCCAGAATAAAAAATTATTCCAAATGGAGCTCAGAACGGCCGGAAAACCTTACCATAGGCCAGAAAAAGCCAAAATTGGAAATGATCCCAATTTAGGCTCACAGTGACCGAAAATCCTTTCGAAATGGCCAAAAGGGCCGAAATAGAAAATGATTCGAAATTGAGTTCAGAATAGCCTCAATTTGAGCGCAGAATAGCCGAAAAGCTCCTTCCGAAGTCAAAAAAAAAAAAATTTAAATAGAAAATGATCCCAATTTGGTCATAAAAAGACAAAATTGAAAATGATCCCAAATTGACTTCAGAATTCCTGGGAAACCACGAAAACGAATTATAAATGCAATGATGAATAATTTTTTTTGAATTACTTTCAGATTTAGCGTAAATTTTCTAATGTTCTCAAATTGAAATAAGCAGCTTTTTTGATTGGAGATGTCTATCTGAACTTTTGAAACTTTTGGAATGCAAAATCTCTAAAAAATGTTAATGGAATCAAAGAAGTACAGTGCTTTTTCGCTTTTATCAATAGTCGTTTTTATCACTACTCGCCAAATTCACGCTCGATTTTCTCACGTTTTTTTTTCGTTTTTATCACGCTTTTAAAGAAAAACTTCAAATCAAGAAGAATGTACTTCCATTTGTAGAAAATGTATTCGAAACATCATTTTCACTTGTACCTTGTGTCTTTGCATGTGTATAGTTTTATGAACTCAATTTATTTGATCAATTCTCTGAGGCAACTAAGTGTCATATCTGTTACAAATAATTTGTGTCATAAATTTGGGAAAAATGAACCGTGAAATATGTATTTCATTGGCTTTGAAGCAAAACTTACGTATTATTCGAGCAGTTGATAAAAAAGATCTGTTAACAACTCAAATAGCCCTACAGTTTTGAGCTCATAGAGCGTGAATTTAAATTTTTTGAAATCTAGCGGTTCCACAATTTCACATAAACAAGCATTAGACTCTGCTAGCTATGCTAAAAAATGGGTAGTACAAATCATATTGATATTGCATGTATAATAGCCGTGAGAAAGTCTGCGAAAATGCAATGGAAAAAAATATCATAAACAAACCTTTTCTTGTTTATTCATTTGTATCTTGAACTTATATTCCATTCAATCATAAAAGTGCATCATTATACTCGAAATATCATAAATTTCAATTGAACCCAACACAAAAAATTTAATTTTTATCATTTCGCTAAATTCACGGTTTCGCCAAATTTTTTTTTTGACCGTGATAAAATCGAAAAAGCACTGTATTTTGTAACTTAACCTTCAATAAAAAGTTTGTAATAACGTCAGGTTTCCTTGAAGCAAAAAATATAGAAAAATAAAAATATCAACTCTTTTTTATAGTAAATTGAATTTTGGTGTGTATTTATGATTTATTCAGGAAATAAACTTTTTTCCCGTTGTTTTTTTTTTGTTGTAACTCGATCAGAAGAGCATAACTAAAAAATTACAAATTTCTATCAACACGAGATACGAATAACAAATTTTGATACGATTTTGTATTTTCCAATATGCTTTTGATAACGAAACTGAATCTGAATGAGTTATGATAACAAATTCTGAAATAAAGTTGTTCTGAAACAAGTCTCACAGATTTTTCATCTCCATCAAGACCTGTTATTTCCAACAATGGTTGTTATTATACTGTTCTATATGCTATCTTATTTTGTTGGAAAGCTGATACGTTAGAAACAAAGCTTGATATGGGTTTGATACTAGTGGAATAATTTTTGTTACAATTTCTGTTATTTTAACACCTAACGGGATCAAATTGAAAACACAACCTGAAAGGTTTTTCTCATAACACATTAACAGCTTCTGTTACAATTTTGTTTTGTTCTTCTGATCAGGAAAACATTATTAGTTCGCTACAATTCATCCTTTAACCACCCAAAGGTTTTCTGAACTACAATGCTTTGATTAACCCTCTAGTGCCTAGTGTCGCCTTTAGACGCTCTTCTGTGAAACCTCTAAAAAGCTTCAATCAATACTTAAAAAATGTTTATAAAGTTTAATAGTGATTTTTTCGAAGTCCGTCAGAAAATTAATTTGAGCACTAGAGACTTAAAACCAGTGTTAAAGTTCTTACGCCCTTTCAGAAAACTACTCTTGTGTCTGAAAGTCGAGCAACATACAGTAAGGTCGCTTTTTACGCGGTTTTTTTTACGCGGGTTGCTTTCCTCCATTACTCAAAAACGGTACAAGATATCGACCTCCTTTCCATCACGTTTTCCGTTTTAGGCCACGAGTGATCATATGTCAGTTTTCAAAAAAATTCACAATTTTTGGTGTAAATACTCAAAATTTAAAATATTAAATTTTGGTCTCTAGATTGGCCACTATCATATTCAAACGAGGTTTTTTACGTTTTAGGACGGTTTTCTTCGTTATATTTGCAAATTAAAAAAAGTCGTTTTTTACGCGGGCCCATACAAATTTGGAACGCATCCCCCGCGTAAAAATCGACCTTAGTGTTCTCAGTTTTCTGAGTGAGATTCGTGTGCAAACTTCCATTCAAATAAAAAATAGTTGATATTGGACGACCTGGTATTCTTGCTCTAGCGCCCTATTTACATATGCCGTTGACGGTCGCTGTGACCGGAAATGCTGGATGCTTTAGAGAAATGTTTTTGTTTGAATTCGAAAAAAACTCTTCTTCAAGTTCGAAAATATGCTCTTGCACAGACAAAAGTCAGCATAAATATGAAGAGCTTCCGACGAAAATTCGCAGAAATACTGGAAAAACTGTAAACAACGGCAAACCAATAAAACTGCATAGAATTCTGGTTATGTAAAAAATGATTTTTGGTGAGAATTTTTATATTTTTTAATACGCTAAAGTCGCTTTTTACGCGGGGGATACGTGCCGCGTAAAAAAAACCGCGTAAATTCCGGAATCCGTGTAAAAAAACCGCGTAAATTCCGGAATCCGCGTAAAAAAAACCGCGTAAATTCCGGAATCCGCGTAAAAAAACGGGTAAATTCCGGAAACCGCGTGAAAAAAAAAAACCGCTTAAATTCCGAAATCCGCGTAAAAAAGCCGCGTAAAAAATCCCGCGTAAAAAGCGACCTCAGTGTATGTTTAAAACTCAAAAGGCACTGAGTTTTCTTAGATGACATTTTGACCAGACATGTACCTATATTTGAAGTGAATTCATTTTAAATAAGTTTTTCAAATGTTCCTTTCGAGGTGAAAATTGTCTCATAGCAATGAAATCATGTTCTTCTTCTTGTGTCATATAAAAAACAGTCATGACAAATAACTCCGGATGCAACTTTTAGCTATAAGTAATATTTGTTACATCGTTAATAGTAACTGGTCCATAAAAAGTCAAAGTTCAAAAGTGCTACCGGCTTCCAAGAATAGCGTTTACTTAATTTTATTGTTTCAATCGCTTCTCATAACGCGGCCGAAAGTCGTAATCGATTCAACTCAGCCAATTATCGAATAAAAAAATAACGTCCTCGTTGATGTACGATCCTTTCTACCAAAAACTTCTCTGATTTACGGTTGAGCTCAGCCTAACTTGGGTGCTTCATATGGTTTTATCATCAAAATAAATATATCAAACGTGTTACCCTACATGCGTTCGCGGGTCAAACTTTGGAAGGGCAAATATAAATTTTCCAGATATAGCACATAACTGTCACACAGTTGGGTACAAAAAACGATGTAAAGCTATCATCTTCGCTTTTTTACTCTAGCTACACGTACTGCATACATAGGCAATGCTACTCATAGATACTGAGTCCCATCGAGCAGGCGATAATAGTGATATGTTGTTTTTGGGGCTTAAATTGTACATCTTTCGTCTTCGCACCGAGGCTTGTCTGAGTTATTTCTCGGTACGTGCGGTACGGCATTTTCGTGACAGACACAGGCAGCTGAATCTGTGTAGTTTTCACACTGCTGCCACGTTCACTTCCGCTATTTCGTCGACTATTATGGTACTTATTTTTGAGTATGCACTTTATACGTGATCATGGTTGTATTCTACTCGCGAAAAAAGGTCCAATGATTAACAGATTTAGCGTCTGCTCGTCGAGAGTGTCCTTTAGTTTAAGGTTATACGCCATTGTGCAAGCAATTTATTTCTGTGCGTGTATCACAACACAACTGTTTCGCAGAGTTAGATCGGAAGCATAATCAGGCTAGATAATGTGCACTATCCTGTCTGCCACCTGGCACATCAACCATGTTCTCTACCGCTGGCACTCACCACACAAACACCACGGATTACATGACCCCGGAGCCGGCAGCACTCGGTCTCTCCGGTCTAGATCGCCTATCATCAGCACAATCGTGCCGTCCAATCGAGGGTGAAAGTTGTCGGGATTATTATGTCTTTCTCCCACTTGCTGGCGGCTGTCGACAGGAGCGTAACATCTCGTAGACATTCGAAATCACAGTCGTACACATACATACACTGCTTTACACAATAACCATACAAACGCACATTCGTCCTCGCAAGATGAACGTGAAGCAAGTATGAGGTGAAAGTAGGCAGCAGTAGACGAACGAGCGGAGATCCATAATACGGATTATAGATTTTTATGCTATCACATAAATTAAATTGTTTCAGTCAGCAATGCGCGATAGCGGCGGGACATAAATTCAGCATCCGTGGATTCGGAACGGGGCACACAGCAAACGGGAGACGCGCTTTCTCCTCAAGGCCAGAGGCTGTTTGCAGAGATGATAGACGCGAGATTATTTGCCAGGGAATTTATCCGAAAAGTTATTGGAATTGTATTAGCTTTGCCTGGCTTTCTCGGTATCGCTGGAACTATAGGCGCCCGTTTGCAGTTCCGGTACATTGGTGAATAGATGAGTGGATGAATACTCGAGAAATGTTCTAATTTTATACGGGTATCATTCGGCCCGGAGGGGAAAAGAACAAATCCTTCCACTGAGCCGTAGTAGAAGCGTCGGGGTGAAATCCCTCCACTCTGTGTAGAGAGCCGTGCTATCGTGCAGCCATATGCGCGCTTCATTGATTTAAGGCATAACACGGTGATGGCGGAGGTGGTGGTGGCAAACAGTCGAGAGGGGGTTACGCGTATCGCCGCAATACGTACACGAGTGATATTAATTTGCAATACGCATCAGCAAGATGAATAAACACTTGGCGTAATTTAATTACGCGATATGATGATGTGTGATGCCACGTGTTGGTACAGTGTAAGTGTTGGATGACAGTTAATCGCTTGGGTGCATTAAATTACATTAGCTCTGGGGCTAGGCTTGCTAAAGGACTATATGAGACAGGTTGTTGCATAGTTGTTCATGTATATCGTTGCAGTTCCGATCGAAATAGTAATAATGGATAAATAATCAAAATTTCCTTCGTAGAAGAAAAAATCAATTCGATATTAACAAAACGTCTTCAAGTGTTGCGAAGGATTATTTGAAAAATGAGAAGTGACTTGTGTGAAAACAAAATTAAAAATACCAACCTTCCGGTTATAATCAATTGTTCTCCGCTGGACTTCAAGAGCACAACAAAACCAACACCGTGAACACTCATCATATCATATTATGTTTTTTTCCCCTTGGGGGTATAAAGTAATGAACTCCTGTGACCATCATTACCGTTACCACACACGATGCTTGACTTCTCGATTGTCGGTTTGATCTTTTCGTGACAGTTATCTGGGACATTCTAAGTGTAGTTTTACCTTTAAATAGATTGCGCGTGGTTAGCGACCGCGGTTGCGACAAAAGTCCGCCGCTGACAACAGCTGCCGTGGGTGAAGCAAAAAAGCGACTGATGCTGGGGTTACATCAGAAAAGATGCAGTTCAAGCACACGCCACTCTAAATTACCGCGAGAATCGTTACAAATGACAACGAAAATTTCAATAATTGATGTAACAAGCAGTCAATTAGAGGAAAATTTATCTCTCGAACGGTTTTTTGCTGTATCTTTTTGACAGCATACGTGAGCTGAGGGCGGCTCGACGCACTGCAGCATACCGGCTAATAGTGTCGCATTTCAACCTATTGATCTTTGCCACCGGCGTGTGGCCCCTGTTGCCGAATCCGGTGGAAGAGTAACTACTGTCTTGCATTCCTTGATACCCTCCTAGACTGTCGTAATCGTCTGGAAGATCTGGCTCACGTGTACGACATGTGGCCGTATCTGCAGTGCATCCGTACCATACGCAGTGTATAGATAGCTTGAAGATGAAACAGCTTGTGGTGATTTATCGTCTACATTCTCTTTTCGCTGTTGGTGCACGATTTGATTTCTTCGACTGTTCCTAACGATTGCGATTTGTACGGGTGGACCATTAGGGGAAGATAAATTGGAGCCTACGGCGATGGGTGGGACAAAACTTGGAAGAATAATTAAACGGAACTAATGATCGGGTAAGGACAAATGCGTGTGCGGTTGGGTCGGTGGATATGATGACTGCGTGTTGCTCACAGCAACCGCAGATGTCTGTTAAGCGTTATCGAGCGGTAATATATTGCTTGTCATATTATGCGAATTCATATGTTGGGTTGCTAGGAAAATGTTTGTCGCGGAAGGGTCTGGTGAGCGAGAATCGATGTTCTGAAGTCTAAGCAGTTGATAAGTTTTTTTAGTTGCTACACTTAGTTTATAGTCGAGTCTCGTCGAGTTACTTATTCGCATGCATGCATGTCAAACTCACTGAGCAAGGTAATGAAAAGTTGAATCAATCGTGCTTTTAAATTTCAGATTTTACTTGTCAATATTTGGAAAGAGAGAAAGAAGACTTGTGAAACTATACCAATTTCAAATAATTTTTGAAAAATGTTTTTAAAAATTACACTCCATTATGTCGCCGTTTAAATTACGCTTGTAATCCTGACGATATCGGTATAGTATTCTCTGTGGCAAGATTAGTATTAGTCATGTCGTTTCTGTAGATGTGTGAGACTAGCTCAGCTCAGATCTCTTTAAACTTACGTTTTCCAGTTAGACAATTTAGTTACCGAAAACTCTTCTGAACAAGAAAAAAGTGTTCTTACAAAAATGTTTTTCTAGTGCAACACTCTTTAACCCTTTTACTAATTTTGAACTTATTTTTATTTTCTGCAACGTCGAATCCACACAATTTGTTTCAAATCGTAAACTATTCCTTTATGTTCACGCTGTCACTTTAACTTATGGTAAATGGCATTATCTCATTGATATTTTTTTAAATCACCTGCCCTTACAAAAAAGGCTTCAACAGCGTTGAATAATTCTGAGTGAAATTAAATAATTTTGTTTGGTTTGCGATTTCGCGAGGAGTCGTTCTCCTTCCCTGTTCCAAGGAAAACGCGGCAGAATAATACTGATAAATCCACTAAAAGTATATCACTTCTGAACTAAAAACTCACCATCTACTTTGAGAGTCCGTACTGTATATGCTTATGCACTTGCTGACAATACTGGCGCACAGTTTGACACACGTAGTGGAACCAGAAAAAAGCAACTTCACGATTTCGTGATGCGCTCCCCGCGGAAAATTGTCACGATCGTGATGATTACACAGTGCAACAATTTTTTTGCCTTGGCTTCTATGCATGATTTTTTGATGAAGTTTGATGCGAAAACAAGTTTCCCCGAGTTTGAACATATTTCAACTTATTGGGGAAATATAGGCGCCATTTTGAATTTTTGAGAAATCGGAAATTTTCGATGTTTTTTCGACGCCATCTTATAACAAGATCAAATATCAAAATTCTATGAGTTTGTCCACATATTAGCATCTTCTTACCCATCTTTAAAAAAAAAAGCAGATCTTAAATCGGACAAAAACTGAGCTCAAAATGGTGATTATACGAAACCGGTTTTGGTGTGGTTTTATGATATTTCACAGTGCAAAATAATATCGAGTATGTATGAGCATTGATGGTAATGCGCTAATATCTAAAAGTGGTAGTCAAATTATATTTTATATTGAGTAAAAAAAGTCTCAGAAATTGATTGGTAGGTGTCTGATCTACGTAAAATATCAGCAACATGTCGATTTTGCCCCAATTCCCCTACAATACTAAATTAGGTTTATCTAGACGATAAATTAACCTATTTGAAATCTGTTCAATGTAATTTCAATAGTGTAAGCGATACTCTAAAATACAATAACAATTTGGCATCATATGATCCTCGCCATTTTGCGGGGAGGGGGTCGCATTTGACTTTATCGAAGACGCGATGATTCCGTCTCATAGCTGAAGCGAGATTTTTATGTTTTGATCTGTCCTGGCCAAAAATGCAACCCCTCCCCGCAAAAGGAGGAGGATCATGTGATACCAAATTGATATTGTATCTTTAAATATCGCTTACACTATTGAAATTACATTGAACAGATTTCAAATTGGTTAATTTAACGTCGAGATAATCCTAATTCAATATTGTAGGGGAATTTGGGCGAAATAGACATGTTGCAGACATTTTACGTAGATCAGACACCTGCCAATCTATTTCTGAGACTTTTTTACTCAATATAAGATATAATTTGACTACCACTTTTAGATATTAGCGCATTACCATTAATGTTCATACAAACTCGACATTATTTTGCTCTGTAAAATATACTAAAACCATGCCAAAACCGATTTCGTAGAATCACCGTTTTGAGCTCAGTTTTTGTCCGATTTAAGATCTGTTTTTTTTTTTAAAGATGGGTAAGAAGATGCTAATATGTGGGCAAACTCATGAAATTTTGATATTTGGTCTTAAAACAAAATGGCGTCTGAAAAACCTCAAAAATTTGCGATTTCTCAAAAATTCGAAATGGCGCTGTTGTTGCCCCTTAAGTTGAAATATGTTCAAACTCGGGATATTTGGTTTTGTATCAAAATACACAAAAAAATCATATATAGGAACCAAGACAGAAAAAAAGTCAATTTTTGTTGCACTGTGTTATTACAGTAAAAAGATACTTAAACAAAATTTGAGAGGTCACGTTGCTCATAAATACCAGAGTTTGTGAAAGATACCATAGTGGTCACCGGTCTAAAACTGTAAATCGAACCTAGGGTCACGTAAAAATAGTAGTTTTGTAAAATTTTGAAAGTTTTGTGGTAGATTCAAGTGAGCAATTTGATATTAGGTTTTCTGATGTATTGAGGTCGCAGTTTTGTAATAAATAATTGCTGGTAAGTCGAATAGCAGGGATTCCGTTCTATTTCATCTTAGATTAGCGCTGCGAGATAAATAATTGAAAATATTTTTTTTTGCAAAATGAACGCAACAAAAACAAAATAACAGCGTTGCAACAGTATAAGCAAACCTGGCGACTCTTCCCCTCCTGAACGTTTTTGACAGTAACAAATATCTCGCTCATAGACTCAATGAAAAACCATGAAACTGACAACCAGATACCAATGGGAAATGTTTTAGTTAGCACTAAACTCTTTTCTCCTTCGTCAGACTAGTAAGATACAGTGACTCACTTTGGGTCTGCCTTGGGTCACTTCCGTCTACGACCGGTATAAGAGGGTATTTGACGTTTTAATAGTAGAATCAAGTGGAAACATAACCTATTCTCAATACACTGAAAATATTTTTTCGTTATTCTCTGCCCGCACATTTCGTAAACATGAAATTCGTAGATTGTACAGTACTTATGTTGATTGTATAGAACATTCGTATTGCAAGATATCGAATTGAATTGCATGCCTGGCCGATCCGTTTGTACAAATCTGCTGGAATTTACGTCAACCTGCATCTCTCACATGGAGCAAAAGGCGCAAGTTGATGTTATATACACTGATTTAAAAGCAGCATTTGATCGTATTGACCACAAGATACTTTTGCGGAAACTTGAACGGCTTGGCGCTTCCCGAAAACTAACGGAATGGCTTAGTTCTTATTCGTGCGATAGAACTCTTCGTGTGCAGATTGATTCCAGTTTTTCATCTCAGTTCACCAATGTTTCCGGTGTTCCTCAGGGTAGCAATTTGAGACCTCTGTTGTTCATTTTATTTTTCAACGACATCGTCTTGCTACTTGGAGCCGGCTGCAAATCAGTGTATGCTGATGATTTAAAATTATACTTAGAAGTTCAAACTGTTGATGATTGCAAACGATTACAAGCATTGTTGGAAACGTTTGTTAATTGGTGTCGACGAAACAAACTCGTCATTAGTGTTTCTAAATGTCAAGTTATGACCTTTCACCGAAAAAGCAGTCCAATAGTTTTCAGTTACCGAATCGATGGGCATGTGCTCAAGTGATTAGACCAAGTCAATGACCTTGGTGTCCTACTACCTTGGCTGTTATCTCGAAAGCTGCACGTTAACTTGGATTCATCACAAAAATCGCTCGAGATTTCAAGAATCCTCACTGCTTTAAAACACTTTATTGCCTGTTGGTACGGCCTCTAATCGAGAATACTTCTATAGTTTGGTGCCCTCATCAGTAAGCGTGAAATTTACGCCTCGAACGTGTGCAGAAAAGATTTCTACGATTTGCGTTAGAAGGTCTACCTTAGCGGGATCCCGTAAATCTTCAACCATATCCCGATCGCTGTCGTCTACTCGGCCTAGAGACACTAGAACGACGAAGATTCATCAGGCTGTATTTATCGCCATATTCATGAACCTTTGACTACCTGTATTCGCAGCTTCTCCGTTGTGGAAAATTTGTCGAGTTTAGAGAACCATCATTTATGTTTAAACGAAGATTAAATAATACCTCACTTTTATAATTTTGACCGCTCAATATTTAATAAGACTTTTGTCAGTTAAATTAAATCAAATAAATAAATAAATAAATTAATAAAACGTTACGCATAATTTGTACAATGCACGAGTGTACTTTCGTACGGAAGCACGAGTATTTACTTGAACGAAGTTTTTGTGTTCTGTTATTTTTGATTTCATATAATGTACATTTATTTATTTATATATATATATATATTTTCATTGAGGTTTTAACCGGTGGTCATTCGCCTCAGCGTATAATGTACATGTTATTGCGTAAGCTTACTATTTTTTCGTACTATTTACATTATGCAGTGTTTGTTTGTAGGGTTGATTGCGTTCATTTTCAAAACCTTTCGTTAAGTATACGAACAGAAATCTGTAACAATTTTGACAGTACGCAGGTACCTTCATATTAATTATGCCTTGGTTTCGTTGCAGAAAACAACAAAAGGTTTTGTATAAAAACAAACGTTTTGGTGGAATAAACTAAAATATATTTTCAGTGTATGCAGCCATATTCCTAACCTGATAATTGAATCTCACAATTTTATTGACCTATCTTTTGCACATATTTCCGTGTTTAGATTTAATAATTACGTGTACTTATAGTTTTGAATGGATCGGCTTTGCAGTGACTGTGAATAATCTAAACGGCAAGTTTCTTCTCATCCAACGCTTCGGCTGTTGGTTGTGGCCTTTTTAAAAAGAATTCTAAAATAAATTAATTTATTGGACAAACATTCTACAACATTTCGGTATTTTTTTGTAAAGGAATAAAGGAAATTGAATTCTAAGATGGCGACATTCGCTCTCTGGAAAACAGGTACTCCGGTGTTTCATTTTTCGTAGACAGACAGACAGACAGACAGACAGACAGAGAGACAGACAGACAGACAGACAGACAGACAGACAGACAGAGAGACAGACAGACAGACAGACAGACAGACAGACAGACAGACAGACAGACAGACAGACAGACAGAGAGACAGACAGACAGACAGACAGACAGACAGACAGACAGACAGACAGACAGACAGACAGACAGACAGACAGACAGACAGACAGACAGACAGACAGACAGACAGACAGACAGACAGACAGACAGACAGACAGACAGACAGACAGACAGACAGACAGACAGACAGACAGACAGACAGACAGACAGACAGACAGACAGACAGACAGACAGACAGACAGACAGACAGACAGACAGACAGACAGACAGACAGACAGACAGACAGACAGACAGACAGACAGACAGACAGACAGACAGACAGACAGACAGACAGACAGACAGACAGACAGACAGACAGACAGACAGACAGACAGACAGACAGACAGACAGACAGACAGACAGACAGACAGACAGACAGACAGACAGACAGACAGACAGACAGACAGACAGACAGACAGACAGACAGACAGACAGACAGACAGACAGACAGACAGACAGACAGACAGACAGACAGACAGACAGACAGACAGACAGACAGACAGACAGACAGACAGACAGACAGACAGACAGACAGACAGACAGACAGACAGACAGACAGACAGACAGACAGACAGACAGACAGACAGACAGACAGACAGACAGACAGACAGACAGACAGACAGACAGACAGACAGACAGACAGACAGACAGACAGACAGACAGACAGACAGACAGACAGACAGACAGACAGACAGACAGACAGACAGACAGACAGACAGACAGACAGACAGACAGACAGACAGACAGACAGACAGACAGACAGACAGACAGACAGACAGACAGACAGACAGACAGACAGACAGACAGACAGACAGACAGACAGACAGACAGACAGACAGACAGACAGACAGACAGACAGACGGACAGACAGACAGACAGACAGACAGACAGACAGACAGACAGACAGACAGACAGACAGTCAATTGGCAAAAAATATACTGAAGCAACAGTTACTGAGTGTCTTCAAGCAATAAAAAGTGGTGTTTCGACTAGAGAAGCTTGCAGGCGCTCCAATGTTCCACGATCCACCGTAATGTTCCGTGTAAGCAGCAAGTGGTCAGGAAAACCACGAAGAGGTAAACCAACTGCATTGACTGCCGCGGAAAAGGATTCAATTGTTCGCTGGATAACTCGGATGGCAAATAAAGGATTCCCGATTACGAAAGAACGGCTGCAGTCTACAGTTGATCCAGATCCAGAACTCTCAGTGCGTAAACCAGAGTTAGTTTCATCAGCGGCAGCTACGGTTGAAGAGATGTAGGTATTATTTAGACCTGGCTCAAATTAGGAAATTGTTGTGGTCCAAATAAGGAAACGGTGGCCCATTAAAGGAAACTGAAACGATGATTTATTTCTTAAATTATAAGAAAATAGAGGTATTATCTTGTTGTTTTTCATGCAGAAAAGATGATAAACATGTTCATACATAATGTACATGTTCAATACTTCATGTTTATACATAATGAAATACTTAATTCAGTTTAGATATTTACACTTTTTCTTGCAAAATTTGCAGCTACGCTACTAAGTGGTCCGTTAAAGGCAGTTATACCCTATCTCTTCGTGATTACGTTAAAGTGTTCGGAATTTGAATCAAAGCCGATTTCTAAATTCTCCTTGTTTTCATGTACAACACGTGCTTAAATCTATATCAGGTGCACTTAATTGCAATAACAATAAAGTAACCAACATGTTGAACCTTCAAGATCGATGAGAAAGTTTATTTTTCGGTGATTTTTTAGTGTAAGAAGTTAAATCATGGCTTAAGTGTTCTAAATTTGATGCAGTACGGTATTAGTAAATTGTATGGAGCGGGCGTAATAAAAAATTATGTAAAGGGTGATTTTTTTGCTATTTGGTTTTTCGTGTATTCAGATTTGACAGTTCACGCGGGAATTCTGACAGTTGTCAAAGTCGAATGTACTCAGTTTGGTTTGCCATTTCACCATGAGCAGACTTACGCCTGAACAACGCTCACGAAAAATCGAATTTTATTACCAAAATTCGTCCTTTGGAAAAATGTTTTTCGCGCGTTACGTCCATTTTATGGTCGTCATAATCGACCTACCGAATGGGTATGTTAATAAGCAAATATGCCGCATTTGGATCGAAGAGCAACCAGAGGCAATACAAGAATCGTCAATGCACCACAAACATGCACGGTTTGGTGCGGCTTACACGCTGGAGGCATCATTGGTCTGTACTTCTTCAAAGATGATCAAAATCGCAACGTTACGGTCAAAGGCGCTCGCTTTCGCGCGATGATTTCTGTTTTTTTTTGCCGGAAATGGAAGAGCTGGATCTTGTTGACATGTGGTTTCAGCAAGACGGATCAACGTGCCACACATCGCGCGAATCAATGGACATATTGCGGAATGAGTTCGGTGAGCAATTCATCTCACGAAATGGGCCGGTGAATTGGCCGCCTAGATCATGCGATTTAACACCGCTAGATAATTTTTTGTGGGGCTACGTTTAGTCTCTCGTCCATGCGGATAAGCCAACAACAATTCCAGCCTTGGAAGACAACATTACACGTGTTATTGGCGAGATACCAGCCGAAATGCTCGAAAAGGTGACCCAAAATTGTACTTTTCGTATGGACCATTTAAAACGCAGCCGTGGCCAACATTTGAATGAAATTATCTTTGAAAAGTAAATGGCATAAACCAATTTATCGGCTCAAATAAAAATTTCATTCAGTTTTGTAATTTTTATGCATTTTTTTTAAAGAAAAACCAAATTCTTAAAAAATCACCCTTTACTTTGTTTTAGCTATGTTGTGCGGTAATAAATTCTCGGCGAAGTATATCTGCAGTTTCACCATATCATCCTTTATTAATTGAGTAATTTGAATCAATTCAGAAGATGTATAGGATAGAGACGTATCGTCATCAAAAATATGTGACTGCATGGAATCATTCCAACACTTGGCAGGTCATTGAATTAGAACAGGAAAAGTAGAGGCGTCAAGTTGCTGCCTTGAGGTACTCCAACGGCGGTATTAATGTGATATTTACACGATCCATTCACAACTGTTAATTGCGTTCTAGATGAAGGGCAGCTTCGTAACAACGTGTTTGCTAGACTTCGAATACCATAATACTCAAGCTAACGTAACAGAATTTTGTGGTCAGTCGTATCAAACGCCTTTTTCAAATCTAGGAAAAGTACGCCTAAAGCTTGTCGCGAGTCCAATGCATTGTAAATATTGTCAACTAATTTACAGGCTGCAGTTAATGTGCTTGATCCAGAGCGGTATAAAGCTCAAATACTCAAGGAAGGACAGATAAAATGGTTTTTGGTCTATAGTGATTGATTGCATAAATCTTGCATAATTGTTAGTTAAATCGATTGTGTAATCAGAAGATGTAAAATTCGAAACAGCTGGTGATTGGCTACAAAATCGCTTGTACGTTGAATGAATCGCCTGTATGTTGAAAATAAATCTTTGTACAGCTGGTTTAACTACATGATGGTTGCATCATTAGCGCAATCGCGCTTGTTCCATTGCAATACAATATCGGTTGTAAAATTACTAACTTCCTGCTTAATTAGCCGGAAATTGGTGTACCAAACTAATTGATTACTGAGCTGAACTAATTTTGAAACCGTTCTCAGAAACTAGTTTCTGGTTGTTACACTGTTGACATGCTTCTTCAAATATGAATACAGGTTCAAATGTATAATAATTAAAAGGAGATAAAATATTCCAAAACAAAAATCCAATTTTTGCCTGATTAAAGTTTGAATTAAGTGAAACAAAATCCTCTCACTTTTTGAAAGATAGTATGTAGGTATCTTATTCTGCTAGAACACGACACTGGTTTCCTCCGTTCTTGCACACAATGCGGTTCGTCATTTACACCAGGCTTCCGAACAATTTGATTGGGTAATTGAAAGCAGAGTTGCAATCGAGCCAAAGCGAATCGTTCGACTCGTTTTTCAGCTCCGGATCCAACCGCAAAGATGATGGCACCAGTTTATCTTGTTCCGCCGCGGCTACATTCTGATCTATCTCTGTTCAAAACCGTCAATTTATCGCACCGTAATAAATAATAATAGGGGAGTTGCGGTACCTTATCATCATCAGTAAATTTGGACGCTTTTCGCCCAGTGACGGTGACTGACAACGTTCGTCTTTCGGGACGGGAGGGAAGATTTGCGTCTGTCAAGCGGATGGAACGACTTACCTCGCGCACTGAGTCATCAGTCCCCGTTCTACTTGACAGTTCTCATCTTGCCGGCTCCAATCCAGATGGTATTACAATTTAACTACAGCTAGCGCGGTTGGTCGGTCGCTCCGTGGATAACGAACGTCTGCTGCCATCACCACAACACCGGATTCGCTGTGTGACAAGCGAAAGAATGGATGGGCGATAAGGCGATGATGATGATGATGATGATGATGCTGACGCCTTCGTTTTCTGTAGTTTCCATCGTTTGCGGCGTGGATTATCTGCTAGATTTATTTTAAAATTTGTGATAAATGAAACCATTCGGCTTCGTCCAGCTGGAATGGTTAGCCATTTTCTAGGGAAAAGCTTGAGCGAAGGATATTGCACAATCCATTGAAAAGTTAGTCGGCAAATCAAACGTCATTCTGAGCAACCGAATTCGAATGTTAACCTTCCGATTTACTATGCATATTGTGCAAATGAATCAAATCAAAATGGAACCAATTAAAATCAATTATTTTATTTATGGAGTTCGTGTCAGTCGGGGTGTGGCAGGGGGAGTATTTCAATTCATATAAATGTACAGACTTCGCCGAGTTTGCCAGGGCATTCATACTACACACACACACACACACACACACACACACCACTACGGCAATCGGCGTTGTTCCGTCTAGCGGCCGGGATGTTGGGATGACAGACAGATAAATGTGCCTATTGTGACGTCCACAATGGTCTTCAGTTTCTAAAATTGTATGCTTTTCATGCGAGTGCTGGAACGTGTATCGTGCTAGTCTAGTGTGTAGTGCGGCAATAGACTCACAACTTTTAGAGTGTTCACTTGTGGCAGGTCGGGTTTGCGTTACGTCTGTGCGTTCGATTGGAAATGTTCCGTTCATCTAGCTGTCAGGCCAATCAGCTATGCAACTCGTGCGGTTTTCTTGCATTCACTAGGTTGCTGACTCACATCAATGGTGTGTGCATTTTATCGACGATGTTGTCGGTTTGAGAGGAAGGATTCGCCAAACGATGCATACGAAGGAACCTTTTTTGATTCAGTTAAAAACCTACTGTATTGCTATGTATGTTGATTAAAGAAGGTTCATCCGATAAGGTATTCGAAATTGACTTAGACGAGATTTAACCTACATACTGCTCAAACGGTTTACGAATCATCATTTTGCGTAATTCAATTGCGCAATGCAATATCATAAAATTCGTTAGAAAGTAAGAAAGTCAGAAAGTAGAAGTGCTTACGATGAGAGTGAGCAAGGGGTGAAAATACTAAATGTCAGAATACTAGAAAAATATATAACGAGTTTTATAGAGCCCCAATTTTATTTAAGTTTTGATCAATCGAGAGCAACTTAAGTTGTAATCATGTTCTTTATCTCAGTGTTCTAATGATAATTTCACATTTCAGACTGTGAGCGCTTTGTTAATCCCTGTAATGCACAAATTGGTGATAATTTTAATTTAAGGAGTGAATGTAGTAATGGAGATAGAAAATTAAACTAACTGAAAATATGATTGAAGAAACTACGAAAAATATAGTTCAGCAGGTGGGACTCGAACCCACAACTTCCAGGTTCGAGTCCCACCTGCTGAACTATATTTTTCGTAGTTTCTTCAATCATATTTTCAGTTAGTTTAATTTTCTATCTTCATTACTACATTTACTCCTTAAATTAAAATTAAAAATAGCATGACTTTGCTTAGAGTCGAAAAAAGAAAAGTAAAAAAATGGTGATAATGCCTATGAAATTCTAAATAGCTCTGGTTGGAGTCATTATTATTCCAACGGCCTAATTTTATTTTCATAGCTTTCGAAATGGAAGTTTTCGACGGAATCACTGAATGGATAATCTAAACAAAGGAATAATGATTGCGTAGATTAGAGCAAAAAAAAATCCCAACAGCTGATTAACGCAACTATTTTATAGTCCAAACTCATTAGGGATATTCAAACAAATGGCTCTCGACATCGGTTTATAACAGATATTGCATAAATCGCGGGAAGAATTTGCTCCATTTCAGAGCGGTAACGAGGCGTGTTCAATTTAAGCATCGTGTCGAGCATTCAGTATGCTGACTCAAACAACCGCATTAATTTTAAATCGACCGGCATGATTGGATTTTAGCAGTAGTCAGCCGTAGAGAATGGAAACAGTCCGGAGGCAGAGCGCAGTCGAACAGTACGAAAGGTAGTTTATTATTGGACCCGATGTAATGCAGTGGAAAATTGGGTTCGAAATGCTGTTAGAGTGAGCGCAAAAGCGCTGCCCTCGATTCTATTGCACAGTTTAAAGCTTAAAGCAATACATTTATGATCAGGTGAACAAGTGCTGCTCTGATCAATCAAAGGTGTTTTGTGGCTCAGGTTGTCTTTTTACTGTAGTTTTATAGCGCAGATAGGTCCAATTACAAAATTCTAATGAGATGTTCAGTTGCTGAAACCGTAGGTTTTTTTTTACTTAAAATGAATCCAAAGTTTCATCCTTTACAATGCAGCACATGCCCTAATTATTAAACCGTGTGTGTCTCAATCAAAATGACAGCAATCATAATGTGCTGTCAGCATTTCATCACGATTCCTTGGCTCGACATAGCTAGCCCCTGCCCTCACCGCAGCAACTCGATAATGGCACTGATGTTAGTAGACACACAGAGCACATGGTTCTGGTTTCTTTTCAAACTCGAAGCATAAAGACACTTTTACTTCCAGATCCATCCTATCTGCCGGGCCAGAAGCCACAGGGCACTTCGGACTAGAAGACCATAGTAAGAAAACCGATAACGAAATATGGCGAAAAAAATATGATTGGTATCATCACATACAGTGCGAAAGAAGAAATACCGTTCGTCATCGCTGCCAAACGTTGTCACACCGCAGTTGTAAGATGCGGACACCAATCTATTCGGAATTTCCTTTTCTCTGTCTGCCGCAACGGCGCAAAAGTAAAATAGAGGTTTTCCGGATTTTTTCAATTTTGATTTTTTTTAGCTGGATTGAGTATTATTTTCAATTTGATTAATGCCGTTCTGCAGGAATGGATCATGTAAATTTTAAGTGTTTAACGAATTTAACAATTTTAACAATATCAAAAAGTTGAAAAGTTTGTGTATGAAACACGACAGTAAGGTGGACCTTTCGGAAAGAATACATAATTGGCATGTCTCCAATGAAGTATCTTTATCCGATCACAGACATATTTTATTCGTATACAAAACAAAAGACATTATCAAAGAAACTTTTAGAGGCCCCAGAAAAACGAACTGGGGGCTATACTATTCTTATCTATTAGCGGGAGGCAACTTCCCGAATGATATTATAACCACAAACAGAGAACTTGAAAATGTCTCTGTTCAAGTAACAAATAGAATCATACAAGCGTATAACAACAGTTGTCCGATCAGGATTCGATCAACAAACAGGGATGTTCCATGGTGGAACACCAGACTAGATAATCTAAGGAAGCAGGCACGAAAAGAGTTTAATCGCGCAAAGCGCATCTCACAGTGGGATGCATATAGAACAGCTCTTACTACGTACAACAAAGAAATAAGGAAATCTAAACGTAAAAACTGGAGGCACACATGCGAAAATATCGAGAGTACTCCAGTGGTTGCTAGGTTACAAAAAGTTCTTTCACAAGATCATTCTAATGGTTTAGGCACTTTGAAATATAACAGCGAAGCTTTCACTTCCACCGCCACAGAAACTTTGAACCTAATGTTGGAGGTACACTTCCCAGGATCCTCACCAGTCGTGAGCGAAAGTGCGACTTCGTTGGAATCATACACTGGATCAGAAACGACCAGCATAATTAATTCCAGTAAACCCAATGAAATTGTAGGTGCAGCTGGGCAAAATATGACCAGAGAGCATTCGCAAGATCTAGCAAGTCGTATTTTTACTCACGCGAGAGTTGAATGGGCAATAAATTCGTTTGCACCATATAAATCACCAGGTTCTGACGAAATCCGTCCTATCATGATTCAAGAGGGCAAAGGAAGTTTAACATCTTGCTTAACTGAGATGTTCAAAGCAAGCTTAAGGCTAAAATATATTTCAGCAAGCTGGCGCCAAGTTCGTGTTGTCTTTATTCCGAAAGCTAATAAAAAGAACAAAACGAGTCCAAAATCGTTTAGACCAATTAGCCTTTCGTCATTCATGTTGAAATTGATGGAAAAACTCATCGATGACTATATAAAGTCAGAATATTTGAAGCCAAAACCTTTGAATAAATATGATTTTGCTTATCAGCATAACAAATCCACAGTAACAGCACTTCATGCACTAGTAACAAAAATTGAAAAAACATTCGAAGCCAAAAAAATTACGCTAGCAGCATTTCTTGACATCGAAGGCGCTTTTGATAATGCATCTTATAATTCAATGAAAGGTGTGATGATAAAACGTAACTTCGACAAAACTATCGTTGACTGGATATTTGAAATGTTACAAAAAAGAGAAATAACCTGCCTACCTGAGTGCCTTATGGATCAGTAAAAAAACCTTTGGTAACAAATGGGGATTGAAGCCAAAGATGATCTATTGGATCTATACAGCTATCGTTAGACCCAGAATAACATATGCGTCCTTAGTATGGTGGCCAAAAACAAATGTCAGGTATGCTCAAAAGAAGCTGGAAAAGTTGCAAAGACTTGCCACAATTTTCATCACGGGAGCAATTCGAAGTACTCCTTCAAAGGCACTAGATGCTATGTTAAGCTTACTTCCATTGCATTTATTTGTACAATTAGAAGCAGAAAAAAGCGCACTAAGGCTACAAAGAACAAAAAAGTTCCTTGAAGGAGACCTTAGGGGACACCTCAGTATACTTGAAAATTTCAAAATCAGTGCAATGTTATCTCAGGAAGACTGGATGGATAGGCAGTACAACTTTGAACGACTATTCCAAGTGATTGAGCCAAGTCACACTGAATGGGAATCAGGTGGGCCTAGCATTCAACCAGGCTCAATAGTGTTGTACACGGATGGCTCCAGGTTAAACAATAGGGTTGGCGCTGGGGTGGCAGGCCCTGGAGTCAATCTATCAATACCTATGGGAGAGTGGCCAACAGTATTTCAAGCAGAATTACAGGCAATAATTGAATGCGCTACAATTTGCTTACGACGTAACTATAGACATACAAATATATGCATTCTTTCGGATAGTCAAGCTGCACTAAAAGCACTGAAATCCATTTTCTGTTCTTCGAAATTAGTATGGTATTGTATACAATTGCTACAGCAGGTGGCTAGAAATAGTAAAGTAAACTTATTCTGGGTACCTGGGCATTGCGGCATTGAAGGGAATGAAAAAGCTGATCTGTTGGCGAGAAATGGATCAATGCAGTTGTTCATTGGGCCAGAACCGTTTTATGGGATCTCAGAATATGCCCTCAAAGTGGAACTTAAGAAATGGGAACAATCAATGATAGAAAACATTTGGAAAAACAATAATTCAGCTCGACAATCGAAAAAATTTATTGCACCTAAAAAAACAGTAACCCAGCGATTGCTCAGTATCTCAAAAAAAGACTTATGTACCTTCGATGGCCTTGTAACGGGACACTGCCCAAGTAAATATTACTTTAAACAGATAGGTAAATTGCAAAATGATGCCTGTCGCTTTTGTAACCTAGATAAAGAAACCTCGGAACATTTATTATGTGACTGTGAAGCACTCTCTCAAAAGAGGAAGCAATTCTCTGATAAACACTTAATACAACCATTAGATATCTGGATGACTTCTCCCAATAAGGCAGTAAACTTTATTCGTTCAATAATACCTTATTGGGACGATGCCTATATTCAGCAAGTGGAAACCATTCAACCTAATAGTGGTACGACACCCTGATAAGGCTTACATCAAATAGGGACCCGCCACAAAAAATCAAATCTCTGGTCGCAGTGGAAAATGTACCCAACAGGAAAAAAAAAGGTGGACGAAGGATTACGAAAGCTTGACTTATGTCAATGTATTACTTGCAATAGATTAAGAAATAAACTTGATTGGGGTTAATCAGTTCGATGATCTAAAGTGATACAAGTGATGCTAATGCAATTCTCTTTCTATCCTCTCTTTTTTATGATGTATAGTATGTATATCTGATGAGAAGCGTTGTTCAAATAATTCAAAGTTATTCTTAGAGAATGTCAAAAGAAAAAATTAAATTTTGTGTGCTAAGCCACGCTCAGATCGGTAGGGAAGACATATACAAGCCGATGATCGACCCGCACAGTTCGCACGCCGTGAAAAACGACAACGGCCGTCAACTTCGCAGCTTCCCGAAGATTGACAGTCTGAAGAACCTTCTTTCCCCGAAAGAACATCCACAAAACTACCTAGAGATCACCTGACCTTCGTACAGCAAACCAAATTGACCATGTTCTCTTCAACGGCCGGTTCTCTTCAGACATAACAAACGTACGCAACAACGCGTTGCGGATATTGGCTCGGACCATTACCTAGTTGCGGTAACTTTGCGCTTAAGCCTGTCGACCGTATACCACGCGCGACATCGACGAACATCAAGCAGCTTAACATCAAGCAGCTCCGGGATCTCCAGACTGCGGAGGAATACGTGCAACAGCTCGAAGCGGTACTACCCACGGTGCAGGGGCTTGGTGCAACGCCTCTCGAAGACGGCTGGTGCAGTATACGCACAACCACCGGGGAGACCGCAACGACAACACTAGGAGTGGAAACACCGAGGGGTAGAAACGACTGGTATGATGGGGAGTGTGAGGGAGCAGTGAATGAGAAGAACCGGACCTGGGCGATAAACCAGGACAGGTCAACGAGAGAGAACAATTTTAAACGGGCACGGATCGACATGACCACGATTCTCGGAAGAAAAAAGCGCCACCAAGAGGATCGTGAACATGAGACTCTGGAGCAGCTGTACCGTGCCAATGACACGTGGAAGTTCTATGAGAAGGTAAACCAGTCTCGCAGAGGCTATGTGGCGCAAGCCGACATGTGCAACGTCGCTGACGGGAACCTTCTCGCAGATTCCAGCGAGGTGGTCGACAGCTGGATGGAGTACTTCGAGGGATACCTGAATGGAGATTCAGTAAACAAAAACGGATCACGAACTGACCTAGGAGAACCAGCAACAGATGACCGAGTACCAGTCTTCGATGTTCATGAAGTTCTTTGTAAGATCGGGATGCTGAAAAATAACAAAGCCGCAGGCAAAGACGGACTGCCGAGCGAGCTCTTTAAAAAGGGGAGAGAGGCGCTGGCTAGAGCGCTGTAATGGGTCATCCAGGATTTGGGAGGAGGAAAAACTGCCAGACGAGCGGATGGAGGGAGTCGTCTGCTCCATCTACAAGAAGGACGATAAGCTAGAATGCCGCAACTACCGTGGTATCTCGCTAATCAATGCCGCATACAAAATACTTTTACAGATCCTGTTCCGTCGTCTATCACCTTCAACCAGAAGGCTCGTGGGCCAGTACCAAGCGGGTTTCATGAGAGCCCGTGCCACCACGGACCAGATCTTCTCGATACGACAGATCTTACAGAAATGTCGCGAGTACAACGTGCTCACACATTTCATCTCCATCGACTTCACAGCGGCTTATGATACAGTCGATTGAGAACAGCCATGGCATATCATGCACGACAACGGATTTCCAGATAAACTAACTCGACTGATCAAGGTCACCATGGCGCAAGTGATGTGCTTCGTGCGTGTTTTGGGGATACTCTCGAGCCTCTTTGAATCGCGCAGAGGGTTAAGACAAGGTGATGGACTTTCCTGTTTGCCCCTGAGGGTGTGATTCGAAGAGCGGGCATCGACACGAGAGGCACGATTTTCACAAGGTTTGTTTAGCTTCTGGGCTTCGCGGATGACTTTGACATCATAACACGTGACTTTATGACGGCTGAGGAAACTTACGCCCGATTGAAAGCCGCAGTCGGAAGAATCGGACTGCGAATAAATGCGTCGAAAACGAAATACATGCGAGCGAGAGGCTCCAAGGAGAACAACATAAGCATCCTAACTCAAGTCTCTGTAGACGGCGATGAGCTTGAGGTGGTTGACGTGTTCGTGTATTTGGGGTCACTGGTGCCCGCCGACAATAAGACTAGCAAAAGGATCCGGAGACGCATCCTGGCTGGAAATCGTGCCTACTTTACTACTACGACGGACGAAGTTAACGCTGTACGAAACCCTGATAAGACCGATATTCCTCTACGGAATCGAGACAACAACGCTTCTCGCGGAGGATCTTAACGCACTTGGAATTTTCGAACGGAAGGTGCTGCGGACTATCTACGGTCGGGTACAGACTGACGAACGATAAGCGCGAAGCAAACGTTATCAAAAATGAATGATAGACGAGCAGATAGAATTCCTAGTATCAATATGTTTATACCAATCACTTTTAACCAACAAATAAAAACTCCCAGAAAATAATATGGTGGCCCTGAAAAAAAGATACGAAATGACATCTGGGTTCGATTTACGCTTTCTGGATATCATTCCGGTTCCGGAATGCGCAATATTATAAATCAATGTCATAAAGTTAGAGTTTTTCGCATTTTAATGGACTTATTGTTAATTTTCCAATTGAGTGCTGCAAAAATGAAGCGAATCCGTTGAAAATTGACTGTTTAACACTTAAAATTAATATTTTTGGTTTGCCAATTTTAACGTCTATCCCAGAGTGTTGTCACAAGATGCAGGTTACGTCAAAAATAAAACAAATTACCAAATTTAACCAAAACGCCAAATTTAACGAATCTTATCATTGTACCATATTAAAAAATTAAACAAATTTTACCAACTATCTTTACAAATTTATCAAAAATATCAAATCTTACATTTTCACCCTAATTAACGAAATAATTAATACGTGTTTGAAAAATTTGCTTGCTCCGAGTTGAATTTTCTTAAACTTTCAAAATTTTACAATTGTTACAAATGTCACGAATTTAAGCAAAACCACAACTTTTACAAATAATAATAATTTTACAAATTTACAAATTAAATGATTTACAAAATAAATAAACAGCATATCTAATAAATATAACAAATCTAATAAATTTATCAAACTTAACAAATTCATCATACTTAACAAATTTTACAAATATAACAAATCTAAAAAATTAATTTTTTTTATCAAATTTTGAAAAAAAATTATCGAATTCAAAGGATATAAAATTTGTAGCATTTAGTTTATAAACCAAACAAATTTTGCGGATTTAGAGTTCACAAATAATGAATATAATAGATTTAAAAAACTTCAGAAACCTTTAACTCTTACAAGTTTCAAAAATTAATTTGTTTTTATGGATTTAAAGTTTCGAAAAGTTTATAGATATCACAGGTTAGACAGACACGAACGCGTACAGAGTCTATTTTAGAGATTTTACAGTTCTCTCAATTTATGTTTAATCTTTTTTTTCATTCGGAATCAGAATTCAGATTCTTTAATTTTTTAAATTGTAGAGCTTTTGTTCTATGTTTTATTCTGCTATTTGATAGATTTTACAGACACCACAGTTTTTTATATTTACAGATATATATCCTATATTTTTCGCAAATTTTGTTGATTTTTCAAATATTACAGATTCCGCGAATTTTACGTATTTTACAAATTTTTTAGATTTTATAGATATCGAATATTTTCAAGATTTTATTGATTTTGTAGATTTATAGATTTTGAAGATTTCATCGATTGCATGGATTTTATAGCTTTTATAAAGTTTGGAGTTCAAATGGTGAGTCGACAACCTGGAAGGATCGTCAAATTGAGTTCCGGCCCTCATAAGTTCCTATTTCACTCCTCCACGAGTCATACCTTCATCATTCACATCATCCACATCATCATTCATTCGCGTGTCACACCTCTACAATAGAGTGCCAGCTGAAATGTAGACACAACTGCTTGGTGTTGCCTGGGCAATGTTGTCATCCGACAAAAACTAAGTGAAAAAGTGCGACGCGTTCATTGGCGCGTAAACCATACTTCGGCGGTAGAAGAAATGCTACTTCAACCCAATTCATTTCTTTGATTTTAATTTTCATCTGACATTGCGGTCCTAATGATATAATTTTAAAATTAGTCTAAAGTTAAAATATAGTTCGCAGGCGTTGTCTGAAACTGACACATGAAACATTAAAGTCGAAGACGTGATAGCCTTCTTGAAGACGGCTGCGTATAGTGTTGACTGAATCGTTATCACCGTATACGGTGTTCCTCGATTTTGGCAGAATAAGTTGTAAATACTCCAAGATCCTTGACTTCGTTAACCCGTTTAAGCATCTTATCACCGATGACATAATTGTACAGAATTGGTCTTTTGAGTCGTCGATATGAGATCACGTACCAGTTTGCCACGCTCATTACCAGGAAATTTGACTTGCACTAATGAACGAATTCATCCAGTCAATTTGGAGTTCCCTGCAATCAGCTTCATTTCGTATTATAAGGTGGATTTTTAAATCATCAGCGTAGATAAGTATTCCACCAATCGCAATCATCATCGTCACGTCATTAAAAAAATATCACAAACAGCAGTGGACCTAGATTGCTTCCTTGAGGCGCGCCAGAGAATGGAGTCAAGCTTTCAGATACTGTTGATTCGATTTTCTTCAGATACTGTGTGATGGTCTCTCGTGCCTATAATTTAATAATACTATGGAAGTTGTCTAGCGTGGGGATCAGAAGCGTGGGGATCAACACGAGTGGTACGATGTTCCAAAAATTGGTCCAACTGTTTGGCTCCGCCGATGATAACGACATTGTGAAGATGGCGGATAGCTACATCAGACTAAAAGGCCGAAGCCAAACGGATTGGACTGGTCGTTAATGCATCGAAGACAAAGTACATGAGAGGAAGGAGTTCACGAGTAGATAGTGACAACTCCTCACCTTGGTAGTCCTCAGGAGGGGCTCGCTAAAATAGTTACTGTCCCCTTCACCAAACGGAAGAAACACGCCTTGTCTCCTCTTTTACTGAATTGGTTCTTACTGAACTTCTGTAAAGAAGTGAAACACCTGGGGAACATTCTGGATAGTAAGCTGAATTGGACGGCCCGAATTGACTACGCAGTCAGAAAAGCTACAACGGCAATTTGGGTCTGCGGCACACTATTCAGTAAAACCTGGGGTTGAAACTACAATCGGCTCTTTGGTTATACATAACTATTGCACAACCAAGAATTACCTACGCTGTTCTCGTGTGGTGGCCAAAGGTGAATGAAGTGACAGCCCAAGCAAAGCTTAATAAAGATCAGCGACTCTCCGTCTCCAGCGCCATGCGCACTACACCAACGGCAGTCTTGGAGGCCATGCTCTGCTTACTACCTTTACTGCCCTGCCCCTGTTTACATAGTTGACGTAAGAGCCAAAATGACCAAAATGCACTTTTTCGTTGATTCAGCTTCCTTTCCCTAAGATACATACACTACAAACAAAAAAAAAACCATTTTGTTTTGAAACTTTTGAGAAATATTGGAAAAACGTTTTGGCGTAACTGCCAATTGGTTGCAAAAACTGGCGTCACTCCATACAAGGTGCAATTGTTCATGTTAAGTCGTTTTATTCGACTGTCCAATTACTGTCTGTTTGTCTAAGTTATGTCGTTTAATTCGACTAATATTCCATGGAAAGGGGTAAAGGGGAAAGTGGGATTGAATAATTGTATTGTATATTAATATTTTCACAAAACACTCAGCCTCAGGAAGGTGTAAAGTCACCGTGTCCTTTCCCCCTACTAGTGGATATTTGCATCAGATGAAATATTTAAAACGTGTGTGTATAATACGGTGGGTGTTTGTGTGTGTATGTGTGTGGGTTTGTATGTGTGTTTGTGCGTATTTGTCTAATTGAAACTGCCGATGGACAATAACTGACGTTTGACCAAAACACGATTGATAAAACTGAATCCACTGCGAGGCAGAGTAGGAAGTAGTCAAGTTTTTACGCCAAGCTATGCGAACAATCTGCGAGAAAATTACATGTTTATTCGCATAAACTGGCGTAGCGGTTTTTCTGGATCAATTAGCACGGGTCGACTCGTATAATACATTGGGCCTCTTTTCAAACATCAATCTTCCTAAAATTGACAGACTATTTTGTTGAAATTGTATCTCATTATAATGATTTGGGTTAAAATAACAAAAACGCGTTTTTCTCGCAATGATGGTGTTGTTTGTTACGTCAACTATGTAAACAGGGGCAGTGCCGTTCCAATCATAGTAGTCTCATGTTCTACACAAATCTTATGCACGCTGGGACAACTATGCTTGGAACGGCAGTATACATCTACATGTAAAGAAAGAAACGGTGCTTGGTGCACTAAGGCTTCAATGGAATAAAATAATATATAATAAGGCGATTATGTTGGTCATCTTCGAATTCTAAGGGATCGCCACATGTGGAGTAGGGATGGTCCTGCACTTCCATCAGGCATCATCTGTTTCAATACAGATGGGACTAAGGTCCGCCAAATACGCGACCGAATTAGTTTGGGAGTACAGCGCAGCACTACCAGAGCAATCCCGGTAGAATCAAGTTCTACCGTACTGGGTACCTGGACACTGTGGTATCAGGAGCTATGAAAACACTGACTACCTCGCATGACAAGGATCAGTATAGCAATTCATTGGACCTGAGCCATTTCTGGGCACCTCCAAATCCACCGTCAAGCGCTAACTTAAATCATGGGAAACGCTAGAAATAGCTAACCGATGAAACGATACACAGTGTTGCAGACAAACTAAAGTTTGTCTCTCCTAGACGGGAGTTATTACCGGAAACTGTCCTGCTGTTTACCTCCTACAGAACATCGAACTTGTTGGATGTGATAACTGCCGCTTCTGCTACCTTGCAGTTGAAACGTCCGCTCATCTGCTTTGTCATTGTGAAGCCCTTGAATTTGCAAGGTACTACCTCTCCGGACGTTACCGTTTGACTCCATATCAGGTATAGAACTCTAATCCCAAAAAGGTTGTAAGTCTATTTGACTATGCGATACCAAATTGGGGCACAGCATTACTATCAACTAACCCTATTCCATCAATGATTACGGGTACCTCGTAATCTGTGTACGGCAAACAGGGCCTGCCACAAAAGGTAATCAATATGATGGTCGCAGTGGCTCTCTTAGTCCTAATCCCCTTCAGTCATACAAAAAAAACTGCACTTTGTTCAACACTGCTATTGAAAATGTAATCCGAAGTGCGGGTATCGAAATAAGAGGTACGATGAAGTCAGTAAAAGTAGTCATCTCATAGGCTTCGTTGAAGACGTTCAACGTTAATATTAAGTACACTACCCGCCTTTAGTTCGGAATCAATGAGTATTACAGCCCCGCCCAAGAAAAAGTATAGCATCACCTGAAATTGTCAGATATTTCGTGTTGCCGACGAAAGTTGCGGTCTTCAGCAAACATGTTCAAAAGTTTGTTGCTTTTACGTTGTTTAGTTTCTCAACACTTTACGCTATTGCTCTGATTTTCAAAATGTGCGCTTCCAGGTTTGCGTGGCATAACCACCGCTCAACCGACTACCCCAGGAAGAAAGATGGATCATACCGTTTCGGTCGTCCCACCCAATAGCGCATCTTCGTCGTCATCGTCGTCGGTCGAAGAAGTGAAAGTGACGATGGACACAAAGACGGATTTTTTTGTGTACTGCTCTATCTACAGTCCGACTCGTTGCTTAGAACAAGACGATAATAGTGGTGGCAGTGGCGTTCATTTCTGATGGATTTTGTCCTTCTGCAGACCGTTCATCATTCGGAATGTGCTGCCGTGGTTGTGGCAGGATTCCACAATTTTTCCCATGGCAGCATTTTTACAGAATGTAAACCTGTCCAGGCATGCTCATTTTGTGTAATGGTTGAGCATTGGTCTCTCCAAGAAAGAAAAAAAAGCTCTATTACTATTGGCTGCCATTGTTGTGGTCGACAAAGGCGATGAAAAATAATTGTGCTGGAAAGTTCTTACTTTTTAGCACCTAGAAGTTGGAAAATCTTTATTTTCTACGAAGTTGTAAAATTCGAATTCGAGCAATTCAACTGTTCCCTGACCATTATTAGTTCACTGGCTGCAGAAACAGCGGCAATGGCCCTTCTGCCCGGCGATCGGGAAAACTCGAAATTTTTCCGCATATTTCGGAAGGTGCGGCACTTTCTCTGTCCGTTACTATTGCTCTTCTGTGCAGTCCGACGGCTCCTAATCGCAATCGTAAATTTGAATGACAGTTTTTATTTCAGGTTTCAGTTTTATGACCATCGCGTTTGCATTCGTTCAATCGGTCACACCGCCTCTTACACTTTGGGAAGCACTATGTTATGGATAGACTTCAGCATACCGTAGATTTTCTTCAAGTTGAAATGGATGGGGTGAAAAGCGAAACAATAAAATTAAAGAAATTATTTACTCTTGTTTTGCGTTTTATGGTGGGGAAATTTTGACAAGTTGATTCTCATCTCAAATGCCGCCCGTTCGACGGTAGCGGGCGTGAATCGGAAGTGTCTTTTTTCGCTCGTTCGCAAAGTGTATATATCCAGCTGGGTGTCGGTAGGAGGCGTTAGCAAGTCACAGCCACGGTGGTGGTACGGCAGTCCCAATTTCCCAATCATCGTGAAGCTCCGACGACGGCGGCAGTCGATGGATGCTAGCACTAATGAACACCATTAGCATATTTTAAGGTTCTCACAGTCACAACATAAAAGCGAGGTGAGGGTGAGGGGGGTGCAACGTCGAGAGAATCGGTTATATTGTTACAACATTTATATCCGAAATGAAATGTTTCTCATCAGTATACCAACAACAAACGAAAGCGCGCACCCGAAAAGGGGCCATAAATCATGGAGATAATTTTTAGTGATTTTTAATGGACTAGTTACTGTTTCTTCGTCTAATTTTCGTACAGGTTTCTTGCGTTACCGATGCAAATGTTGAGAATCAGTCTATTCTGTAGGTTTACCTCTGCTCTAATGTGCTCGTGATTCTTTTATATCATTTCTGGGTGGAAGATTTATGAAGTGCCAAAATCATTACTTTGCATGATTTGAATATAGTACCGCATTAAATATTGGCCAGATGCTGATAATATCTGAACGTTTAACTTAATGTCACAACAGGTAACAGAACCAGTAACTCAGTTTAAAAACTGGGCAAATTTGAGGATGACTCAAAATTAAATGGTGAATATATAATGAGTCCAGCTTTAACTTCAGTACTAGAAAAATCATCTAAACGAGTTCAGGTATTACTCACGACACCCATTTCGCTATAAGCTGTACCTATTCACCAAGTCGGCTGTTAGTCATAAGACACGAGACTCGAGAACATCTTACAAGAGGCTAAACGCACCGAAAGGTAACAGCCGAGATTGTTGGAACTCCGTCAGTCTGGTGTGAATTTTCTCTCATGTCACCCTCTAGAAACGGCATCGTAATGCTGCCTGTGTCTGTCCGGCCGACGACGCGACGCACGGTGTCAAACATCGGTAATCTGTCCTTCGTTGGGAAAATGATGGGAAACATGGTGAAATGCTTACGCTGGTGCTCGGTGACATATAATCTGTTCCGACGGAAAAACTTTACAATATTGACGTGTTGTCGTCCGGATTACGTCGATATGGATGCTAGATGCCAGAGACCGGCGGGAGCGTGTAAGAAAATCTCGGTGCCAAGATTGTTTGTTTTAGTCAGGGCTTATGACGGTTACCCGGTGCGCTAGAAATAAACATTCGGCGTAAATCCTCATCCGTTTTGGGGGCGTTATTTGGTACTCAGAAGACATACGACGATATGGTGCGGATAGTGGAGCCGTGAGTGGACCTTTAGAAAATTGTCCGTTTATGGTGTAGAAGTAGAAAAATCATTATTTCTTCTTGAAGGCACAAGCGGGCTGTCATTTGTCGACGAATAATCCCCGAGTCGGAAAACATAGCTTAGCTGTCGATGGCTGGTGCAGATTAGACGTCGGCTTGCTTGAAAGCAGCTGTCGGATATATTATACTTTCCGGAAAAGGATTAAAATCTCAGATGGTAGGGATTTTCTCAGATGACATATTGTTTTTATATTATTCGGCTCTCACACGTTACACGCATAAAAGCGCAGCTTCTATGTTAGTGTTTTTTGAAATAATTGGGCAAACAACATAAATTTCAACGACAGGTTTGGTATGAGAAAAGATTAAAAGAGTTCGCAAAAGCAAATATGGCGGATTTTATACGATCACATCCACGCATTGCTGTGTAAAGCAGCAGTTGTCTGCTTTTTCGTCAATCAAACAGTCGTACAATTCAGTTTTAGCCATTTCCTTTGATTTAGTAAAGTCATGATGTTTCTGGCGCAGGATTTTGTCTTAGGGGAGGTTCAGATATGAGCTTAAAATCTGAAAATGCAGCTTTGGCAGCTGCTTATAGCAGCAGCTCAATCAGCTCTCACCAATGTAAGTTACATTATGTAACCCGTAAACATACGAGGTTTTTTTAATGGTTTTTCTCAGCACTGCTATGTTTGTGTTTTTCACTTTTTGATATGATAAATAGAAGAAATACGAGTGAATTTTTAAGTTTCCAAATTATTTCAGTACATATCACATATACACATTTTTTATATAAATTCAAATAACATGTTGTAGTAAGAAAAATCATAGCTTCGTCTTTCAAGTTTTAGGTTCTACATTTTAAAAATATGGTCTCCTGAATTCTTACGCGATGGAATATTTAATCTAGCATGCAAAGATTTTGAAAAATAAGGCGGTGAAAGCCGCCTTGAAAAAGCATTTAGCGGTTTTCAAAGCGGCAAAAAAACCCAACAACTTGATAACAGAAAGAATAGAAACATATGACAATACTTTTTCATACAATAACTTAATACTAGCAAATAATTGAAAGTTGTCAAAAGCTAAAAATTACAATTTTGTCCATTCAAATTGTACTTCACTGCGAGATGACGGAAGAGTTCATACATGCTTCAATTAGTAAACGAGAATAAATACCAATGAATAACAAGTGACAGAGTGACTATCAAATCCCTTCACGCGAGGTGGCATCCAGCGGTCTCCACAGAAAAAGGTGGAGACGGATGCAGTAAAACCCGGTGGCGGTTAGGCTAACACGCCGCCGCCGTCCCTTGCTAGGCAAGGACATCGAAAAGAGCGGGGACAAGCGGCCTAGGATGGCAGCGCTTTCCGAACAGCTCGATTTGATCATCGAGTTCGCGGCGAATAGGAGCAATATCGCCACCTCCTGCTTCGAACCACAATCGACGAAGCTCAAAAGGAGTACGCTGAACTTATGGTTCGGTTTGAAACCTTCGAAAAGCGGACGAGAACTAGAAAGGAAACTGAATTCAGACCGATACCCCCTCGTTCACTGCGATCTACTCTACGGGGCAGATCAGTAAGCGAATGAGGCAATCTTCGGAGGAAGCAGCCCTCGACAACGTGGAAAGGCGGTTGGTGTAGGAAGCCTCACAAGCTAGCACAGCAACAGGTTCAAGGGCCGAAACGTCGACTGGAGTGGCAACAGCGAGAAACCTATGGGTTGCCGTAGCAGGAGAAGGGTGCCCGGAAGGTAAAAAGCGTCGAGACGGAGTGGCGTCAAAACATCTGTCAATGGTCGAAAAGAACAGGAGGTATGTCCTCATACTCAAGACTGACGGGTCTAACTGTTCTGAAGTCTTGAGGAAAATTAGGAGCGAAACCTAGCTAAAGGACTTAGGAGCGGATGTGCAAAGCATCCGATGATCTCGCCCTGGCGAGATTATTCTTGAGCTCCTAAAGGATGCAATGAACAAGGGCTTGCTACAAGTTTGTAGCCGAGTCGGTCCTAGACAAAGAGGTGCAGGTTCGGGCACTCACCTCGGAGTTGACTCTCCAGCTTAAAAACCTGGATGAAATCACCGAAGGGTGCCATGTTGCGCAAGCCCTCCAAGAGAAGAGCGCGATGAAGGTGACCAATCCTCCGAAAGGGTTCAGCAGGGACCCAGGTAGCTCGCTTCCGATTAGCGTCGGCAGATGCGAACCTGGCATTGAACGAAGGCAAGCTCAAGGTCGGGTGGTCAGTATGCCTTCTGGATATACTGCAGCAACCGGACGTTTGCTTCAGGTGCTTTGAGGTAGGACATAAGTCCTGGAGCTGCAAGGGGCCTGATAGGAGCCAGATATGCAGGCGTTACGGTGGTGCAGGTCATTAGACGAAGGATTGCGGGGAGTCTGCCAAGTGCAGGTATGTTCCGGAAAACGAGATGTCAAGCACTTGAGCTTGAGGTGCCCAGTCGGTAAATTGGTTACTAAACCATGGGCTTAAGGGTGGCACAACTGAACCTAAGCCACTGCCTTGTGACCCAGCAGTTGCTATACCAAGCAGCCTCTAAGTATTTGTTGAACATCGCTACGTATCGGATCTCTACGTATCGCATCCCTCCTGGAAACGGCTTGGGCTGTTGAGTGGGGAAGTCTCTCCACGAACCGTAGGCGTCAGAACCTACTTATATCTAGCCAATGTTGGGACCAAATGTACCTACAGCGGAAATGGTGTGGAGTCGAACATCGATGTGACGTTCTCCAGCCCAGGACTGATCATGAACTGAAGGGTAGAGATGGCTACACCAATAGCGACTACCAGTTGGTTTGCATTGGTGTAGACAACAATGCGAGGTGGCAAGTGACATGTAGAGCAAACACTCCGACCGTCCGCGAGTGGAAAACATCGCATCTCGAGGCAATAAGAAGAGAGCGCGATGGGGGCAGTGAGCCAAACAGATCAATGGAGGATTGATCGCCGCGCAGCATTCGATTCTGCAGGATCGGCGCTAAAAAGTGCGAATATGGCAAGCAAGGGAGCCTGCTTCGGTATGCTATGAACGAGTTCCAATAAAAATCCGTAGGGTGACACCTGCAGGATTGTAATGGCCGTGACCAAAGGCGCGCTGAAGCCTACCATCGAGGGACTCTCTCCACGCCACGAGCCCAGTCCTTGGCCTCCGGTAGTTGAGTCTCTCATGCGACGTTACAGTATCTCAGACGCAGACCAGGGATGATCGGCCAACCTGCCGAACATCCAATCCGTGAGCGACGACAGCCGTGTCGTGATCGAGGTAAGGGTTACGAATGAGGAACTCATTGTGAACGACAACACTCTAAAGGTGGCCAAGGCTCCGGGACCGGATGGAATACCTAACCTGGCAATCAAGCTGGCGATAAAACCCGTCCTGTTTCGGGCAGTCATGTAGAGGTGCTAGAATGGCTGTCTTTCCCGGAAAGGTGGAAGCCGCAGAGATTAGTCTTACTGCCGACGGCTGGAAAAACCAACAGAGAACCCCTCGGCAGATAGGTCTACCTGTCTGCTGGAAACTGCGGGCAAGGTGCTTGAGAGGATTATCAACAGATTGGTGGAGTATACGGAGGGTGTAAACGGTCTGACTTTCGCTATCCTTTCAGGACGGCGAAGGTATTGCTTATCAAAACGGCGGAGGTATTGCGCAATCGTCACGCTTGACGTGAAGAATGCATTCGATAGCGCCAGTTGCGACTCCATAGCGCTTGCGCTCAGGAGCTTCCATGTATCGGTGCCGCTACACAAGATTCACGCTGTACGCAACACGCCGGACGGTCAGAAGTGCATCCCAAGCACGACGAGGTTCTCTCCTAGGCCCGGTGTTGTGGAATGTTATGTATGACGGTGTGTTGAAACTCAAATTCCCTGTAGGAGTTGTGGTCGTCGGGTTTGCAAACGACATAACGCTAGAAGTCTACGGCAAGTCGATCGAGGAGGTCGAGTTGACGGCCACGCGCTGTATACGCAAAGTCGAAGGCTGGATGCGCTCCAAGAAACTGGAGCTAACGCATCATAAGACGGAGGTCACGATTGTGAAAACCCGTAGATCGGAGCAACAGGCGGTGGTAAGAGTCGGAGACTGCATCAACACTTCAAAGTGAGCCAAGCGCTAAAGCTCTTGGCGGTTATGGTCGACGAGAAGATCACGTTCGGGAGCCGCGTCGACTATGACTGTATGAGGGTCCCGTCGGCTATTACAGCACTATCTCGTATGATGTCCAATAGCTCAATGGTGCATGGCAGCAAGCGAAGACTTCCTTTCAGCGTAGTTTCGTTCATACTTTGGTATGGTGAGCTAGTGTGGTTGAGAGCTCTAGCTACTAACAGTTGCAGTGTGCGTACCGTACGGTGTCACACGACGCAATCTGTGTTTTGTCCGGCATGATGCCTATCAGCATCGCCATTGAGGAGGACAAAGAATGTAATTTGTAATTTGTAATTTATTCATTGATTTTGTCTGTGAGCTTTCAGCTCGTAGAGACTGACTAATGTTGGTGCTCGATGGTGAAAACCAAATAAATTTTTAATGGCTTTGTTTTGTGTAGTTTGCAGGCTTTTCATTGCGGTAGCGTTTGCTGCTCCCCATGTAGCTATGCCATAGATCAGATGACTATGAAAAAGCGAAAAGTAAAGATTCCGTTTTGTCTCAATGGGTATATAATCCGATATCTTTTTAAAGACTCCTGCTGTTTAAGAGAGCTTTTTATTTAGTTCTCTAATGTGGTAAATCCATTTCAGTTCACTGTCAAACCACACACCTAAGTATTTGAAGTTTTGAACTAGTTCGATTTGTTCACCATTATATGAAATATTCAGTGTGGATCCCATGTTGTCATTGAACACCGCAGCAGTCGCTCCAGATCCTCATTAATCAACGTTTGCAGTTGTTCAGTAAAGGTTGTGGCATAAACGAGTACGATGTCATCTGCGTACATGAAAAGGGTGCCATGAAGAGGAATATCCTTTAAGTTGTTAACGTAGCAGTTGAACAATGTTGGCCCAAGGATGCTGCCTTGCACCACGCCGTATTCCACTGATTGCAAAACACTGTCGAAGCCTTTATCACTTACGTACTGCTGGCGTTGATTCAAGAAACTTTCGAACCACGGTTGACTACTTCCATTGATGCCAAGTTCGCTTAATCGTCGTAGTAATATTCTTTTATCGCAGGTGTCGAATGCTTTGGATAAGTCTAGAAATACTGCCGCTACTTTTTTCTTTTTATCACAATGCGTTTGAATTCCTGTCACAACATCAAAAAAGGCCGTTTGTGTGTGGGATCGTGGCCGAAAACCATACTGTCGCGACGAAAGCAAGTCGTATTTTTCAAGGTACTCAGTTAGCTGTGTGTTTACTGTTTTTTTTTTTACAGAATTTTATCAGTTGCACTGGGAATATTTATGTGTCTATAGTCGCAGAAGTTAACAGGTGTCGATGTTTTCGGTATAGGTACAACTTTAGAAATTTTCAATTCAGTGAGGACGTGCGATTGGTTAATCGATGAGTTAACAACACCTGTAATGTTGCTTATTAGAATATCAACACATTGCTTAAGAACATTGGGTTGAACGGCATCATATCCCGCTGCTTTAGATGTAGACATATTAGGGGTCTTCACATCGAGCTCGTATACGAATACCCAGCCGTAAACTGTGTATCTTCCATTACTCGCCAATGGAGGTGAGTATTTTTACGGCTGGGTATTTGTTTACGAGCTCGACATGAATACCCATATTGTTAATCGCATGTTGGATCGTTGATTCAGGCGCAGCCTGCAGCGTAAACTGATGACCTGTTTGCATCCTTATGGGCGGTAGAGCCGTATACACAATGTTGTTTGCCAGATTTTTGTCCACTGTTGCGAAGTACTCATTTGCATCACTACGGCGCGTCTCTTATCTTCATGTTTGGTAAACCGATCCGACAAGGTATTAGTAGATCTAGGTTTAGTTTTGCCCAGAATCTCCCTTATAACTCCCCAGGTGCCAGCTACATTATTTCGTTGACGTTCAAAGCAGTTGGCATAGTACAGCCTGATTTTTTTTGTTTCAATTTAGTCACTCTATTCACCCAGTGGCGGTAAATGTTATGAGTGTATTCATCTCTGGAATTCATGCGATGTTTTGCATACCAGTAATTTTTTGTACGGATGCAGTCACTCATCTCTTTATCTACCCATGGCTTCGACTGTTTTATAGGACTATCTCTCGCTTCCTTAATCTTCGTGGAGGCTCTTATCGCAGCTTGGAGGTGAGAAATAAGAGCATAATAGTTGGCGGCAACTGAGCTTCGTGCATTTGTGTCAGGAAGATTCTGCAATAGACACTCACGAACTAAATGGACATGAGTCTTTGTGTGTGTTATTCTCTCGACTGGTGTTCGATCAATTGCGCACTCAACTTCGATAAACATTGTGTCATGATCAAATAGGCTATACTGAAAGTGTTGAATATTGATCAGTAGGTTGATATTGTTCGTGATAACGTGATCCAGGCAAGCTCCTTGGCGCGTCGGTGTGTTATCGCAAAAATAAAATCCGTTGGAAAGGACCAGATTGGAATATCGTTGCACAGTGGTACTCGCCGACAGAAGATCGAAGTTGAAATCGCCAGCGATGATCGTTGAACTAAATGTTTGTGTTGTTAGAAAATCCTAGAGCAAATCTAAAAATGTGTTAGTGGGTGATGTTGGACTATCTGGTGGTCGATAAATGCAGGCCAGTACTGTTTTTTTGCGATCTCCAATCTCAACGGCCACAATACTGTTATATTCATCACAAAAAGTGTACAGTAACTTGCTAGGGATTTTTTCATGTACAAAGACTGCGGAACCACCGCCTCGTCTTGTTGACCTTGGGGCGAAGAAACACTGGTAGTTGTTAAGTGACGTGGAGGTTTCAGACTCTGCATGCAACCACGTTTCCGTGATCATTAGGGCATCAATTGGAACATGGGTTTCATCCAGAAGAAAGCATATTTCGGTAAGTTTGTTGGAGAGACTTCTGGCATTACAATAAAACAACTTTAAACTATTGGCACTGTGAAATCTGAGATGTTTGATTGAGCTGATAGTGTTGGTGCTTGGTTGAAATGGAATTTGCAGGTTTGGATCATTGTCTATATTCATCTAGTGTGTTGATGGATGTAACCTCTCTCACCTTTCCTCTCTCCGTTTGTCTAATCAAAAGCCTGCCATCCTTGAACCAAGCAAATTTTACTTTGTTGTTGCGCCTCAGATCCCTCGCTATGTTATACAAGTATCGATTTCGTTTAGTCAGTACTTGATAAATGTTAGCTCGACTGTTGTTCGAAGTCATGTTTAAAATTGTAGTTGTGAGTACCTTTTTTGCTCTCTTTTTTGCCAGTATTTCATCTCCTTTCGCCTTGCTGTCAAGTTTCACTTGAATAGGTGGAGGAAATTGCGACTTCGAGGATTGGTAGCTCGGAGCTCTAAAAATTTCCTTCACATCTTTGCATTCCAGAACAACTCCTACTTCTTGACAAACCTGGATTGCAATATCGAGAAGATTTTCACCTTATGTCTAGGAAACATTTGAGATTTCAAAGGTTTTTCTCAGCTTTTCTTGCTTGAGCTTGTCGATCTCGGTTTCGTTCCACTCCAATTGCTTCTTTAACTCGTAGTTGTCGGTGCGAAGTTGCTGTTGTTCATCCGCCAGAGTGTCTGCAGTTAACCGTAGTTGTTCGATGCTTCGACCAACGTTACACAAGGGACATACGAGGAACCAGGAGACAATTCTCGATATCTTGTGAATGATGTGAAACTCTATTAGCTTCATCCCCACAGCCTGGTGTCTGTTTGCAGATTTCCCCGTCACCTTTCAAAAAAAGATCAATTTTGTGTGCAGTTCTTAAGCGATGTCCTTCCGTCGCCATTCGAATGGTGCTACACCGACCAGCGAACAGAGATCCTTACAAGACGGCAGCATATCAGGGTTTCTCCATGACAGGGTGCGGAACCACTGGCGTGTTGGGAGTTGCCCTGTCACACACGTTGCAGCTCCAGGACAATCTGGGAGGCGGCCGCACAAACCACGCTCTAGATGTCCGGGTTGTCGCACAACTTCCGGACTAGACTGTCCAGGCCCGCTCACAGCCATCATGTCGCTCCTCGCTCTTACGAAACGGGGGCATATGAAGAAGACATACTCAGTAGTCTCCTCCGCCTCTGCGCACTCGGGACACATGGGGGTGTTCGAGCCTGTGCAGATATTGCCTGAAGCAATGGCCTGACAGCATTTTTGTCGGGTCGAAGTTCACTCCGCCATGGCGCCTCCCGACTCATCCGGATATCTTCGGAATGTGGGTTTGTGGAGTTAGCCCATTCCCACTGCCAGTGGACCATTGAGAATGACCTTCTGATTACTCGTATGTCCCTCTTGCCACGTTGGTCGAAACATTCTCTGTCCTCCTTGATGGCGATGCTGATAGGCATCATGCCGGACAAGACACAGATTGCATCGTATGACACCGTACGATACGCACTCGAAACTCTCAGGCACATGAGCCTGTAGGTAATTTTTAGTTTACCACGGTAACTGTTGGTACCCAGCGGTCTGGACCACACTGGCCCACCATACCTAAGTATGGACGAAACCACGCTGGCAAGAAGTCTTCGCTTGCTGCCATAAACCACTGAGTTATTGGACATCATCCAAGATAGTACTGCAATAGCCTATGAGGCCCTCTTGCAGGCATCTCGACGTGACTCCCGAACGTGAGCTTTTCCTGAACCATAACCCCCAATCGGTTCAGAGATCACTTTAAGGTGATGGTGCAGTCTCCGACTCTGACCACCGCCTGTTGCTCCGATTTACGGTTATTCACAACCATGACCTCCGTCTTATGATGCGCTAGCTCTAGTTTCCTGGAGCGCATCCATTTCTCGACTTTGCGTATACAGTTCGCGGCCGTCAACTCGACCTCCTCGATCGACTCACCCTAAACTACTCTACTTTTTTCCTAGATTCCAGTCTTTTTTTCCACCTCTACACCTGATTTGTTTAGCTCGATCCAACGTAAAGGTCTACCGGCAACATTGGAGAACGGTATTTACAGTCGATTTTGGCACTTTCTGGAGGTTTGCGATCCGTTCTCTGACCACGTTGGGACGCAATGATATTGTGCTGAATTTTTCTCCACCTATCGCGTTCCGTTGTCGATAACTTTTAATTGTGTGCTTTAATCCTGGTGAAATTTTCACCATAGAATAAACAAACCAACACGATTGTGTTGGTTGTCCACGGTAATTTTAGATGGTGTGGCTGAGTGATGTGATTTCAGAAGCGGAGTAAAGCGTCGGTTCTGCGGCTGGTATTTCCTCACTTCACACCAGACGCAGGTCTATCCGATCTGCTTTATTCACGTTCATTGAACCATGCTGAGGTATTGCCAAACGCAATTTTCAAAAGGATCGTAAGAGTAATAATATCTAGAGAATTCAAGAAATTAATTCTTTTCAAATTTATTTCTCATTGGAAATTGAAAGACAGATGCTAATGAAACATTGCCGATTCGTCTCCTAATTTAAACTATAAATTGGGTTTGCTACATATATCAGCTTCCTGATCAATATTTTCTTGGTGCACCATTCATCACTTTCCCGAAAACCATTTCCTCGAATTACATAATACCGCGAAATTTTTTGCTAATCTTAGCTGGGAGTTTACAATGCATAACACCCAGTTGCGTGTGATTCACGGTTCGTTTCCTATCACAGTCAATTGTGCTATCAAATTACAAATAAACTTGAGCCACTTATTCCTCTGTTCCATCCCAATTAGCGTATTACCTGCAGGCTTATTGCTTAGAACTGTCGAGCCGCACGATTTCGAACCTTTTTTACTTGTCATCAACTGCAAGCTTGCTCGCATCTCCAAGATCTCCAACGTCGCGAATCGCGGGGAAGCACAACAAAGGCACAACGCCTACCGGGGGTTTCAACAGCGTTCATCCTTATCGAGTGCAAAAACCCTCTATTTCCTTAAATCCTCTGGAAACCCCACTTGGTGCCACTTGATGACAATTGTGTGCCGTTTTTATTTGATGTCGCCCGCCGATTGTTTGCAGCGAAAACCCTAAGACCAAATCCACATGACTCGGATTGTTTCCACAACATTTTTTTTACCCCTTCTCTTGTTCCAGTGCACGAGTGAATTGTCCCCCATTCAATGAAATGGAACACAATTTCAATCCTTTCGCGGCCGTTTGTTTTCATCGACCCAACATCGCATAATGCCTTTCCTTTGTTTTTATTCCGGCAACAATGCCAATGAATGTGTTTCCACCCCTTTTTTCGCAGATTGGGGTACAATTCGCATCGATAATAATCGTGTGTTTCCTCAAGCCGATAGTTTCATCCCTTTTAAGCACTCGAAGTCACTAAAGCAGGCAAAAAAAGCTTAAAACACAAAATAGGTGCAATTGGTTTTTGCCTCTCCTTTTTGCGTTTACTGCCGATGACAAACCAGACGGCAGCGCTTTTTTCATCATCATCCCCCGATCCAAGGGCCATGGCTGGAATCCATCGCATCAGGTCTACTCCGTTTAATGGCGACACAAGCTATTGATCGGAAGTAGGAGAATGGTGCAGCCGAAAAAAAAAAATGGCGTGAAAATAAAGTTCAGCCATTAATATCAGGGTTAAAATGGTGTGCCATAAACGAATTGCGCCCCTGGCGTAATTTATAGTTTGCGACGGCTTTCGCGTGAACCATTTAGGATCCGTGATTATTATTATTTTTTCAATATCTGTTAGCGGCAAGTATGCATCAGTTAGTGCAGTATTAATGTAAATTAGAGGGTGATTCAGGTTTAAGATGCTATTGTAACTTGACTTGGATATCTCAATCTTTAGGAGACTTTGTCTCAGCGGAGAGAAATCAACAGAGTATCGTATTGATTGTAAGTGGATGTTTTGGCAGCACGGTTAACGTGTTGACATCAACCCGGTGGCATCACTGACGTTTACGTACAACATAAGTGAAGCCAGCATTAGCTGGATCACTGGATCAATTTCACCTAAGACAAGACGTGACAGCTGGTCACCGTTACATTCAACCAATTTGAACCGGCTGCTGATTGGCTGAATTCGATAACGCAATTGTCACGTAGAAAATACAACGAGGTTACTTTTCACTGTGAAGCAGTGATGCTGGAGAGTCATAATTTAGCTATTATAATTGTTCATAAATAATGATGCAAAAGTATGCAAGGTACATGATATTACCGAGTAATGTATTTCACTGTTATAACTTTAAAAATGCATTGATTAATTGTTTATAACTATTTCGGTTGAAGTCCAAGAAACTTAGAAAGAAAAAATTTGGGTACCAAGAAACTTAGGAAGAAAAAATTTGATAATAGAAGTATGCTTTATTGAACATAAAATAATAAATAAGAATTGAGTAATATTCGCCTATATATTGCAATTTAAATTTGTTTTGTTTTCATTGACCTGCAGAAGTTGTTAAAAATAATCATTCTGGCATCAACGGTATGGAACGTTCAAAAAAATTTCGACGGGGATGACGGCCGTTACGAAAAGAAAAATAAGAAGCCAGCTGTCGCGTCTTGTCTTAGAATTTCACATGCAATTTGACAGCTGATTCATCGAAACACGGGAAAAAGCAGTGTTCATACGTGCATACAGTGTCGGTGTTCAGCTGCAGAGTGTTTATGTGTTGTTTTCGGGTGATGTATTTATTGCACATAACGTCGAGTGCTTTGCTTGATGAAACAAAAAATGAATGCGTTGCATCATTATAGAATGTACGCAACGTTTATTCATGCCGATTTCGAACGGCGGTGTTTCTTGCAGGCGGCTGACATCGCGCGATGATTTAGGGATTAACATCTCAACGTATATGTAAATGAGAAAGTATATCAACGCTACCTTTAAACATTAACAAAGTTAAGCTAAGCTTTTATTTACAATTCTGTACAACATATATTATGCTTCGTTCGTCATGCTTACACTGCTGTGTGAACAAACCTTCAAAAACATAGATGAGACTAGTGCCACTGTCTTTCACGGCAGCTTCAGGAAACAAGGCCGATGCCACCGGGTTGGTTGACATTCAATCGCACCCAATATAAAAACTTTCGACATCCTACGTTACCGACACTGTAGCAATTGATATCTCAATGTAAATAGTTATCAAACATTCTTGTTATGTATGCTCATTGTAATCTATAAAATGTTCAAGTAACTTGAAGGACAAAACGGCTTTTATAGACGCAATTTTCTAACTGTGAAAATTACTAAAGCGCTTATAGCGCTAATGAAAAATTTGACTTCTGGTGGCCGTATTCCAGTCAGTGTTGCAAAATTTCGACACAGATAAATGAAAATGATACAACAGCAGTTTCACTCTCACTCTCTTCAAACTGATATTGAGAGTCACCCGAGTCAATTACAGTGAAAATCATGTCAATATCATGACAATAAATTATATGTCTTAATTATTATCGAAACTATTTGATCTGGAGCAATCCATTGCATGAAGTCGGTGAAGTAGGTAAGCATCTTCATCCTACACAGCATAACCATCGCTAGAGTAACATAGCGTGTGCGCAAACCCAGTAATCCTGCCAGTCAGTATTATCACTGTCAGCTGATTGGAGCTGAAAGCAATTATCATTTTCAACTCGTTCGTGTTGAAACTGATATTCGTAGTTTTCAGTTTCAACTAAGAATCTCTCACTGACAGTGACATTTCGCAACCCTGATTCCAGTGAAAACTTGCTCCAGATACATTCATATACATACCAAGAAAGACTTTTAAGATTGTTAATTTAAACAGCGAATACATACATACTATTACCGTAAACGGATTGGTTGGGGTCGAGTTCTTCGGTTTTTCAAATGCAATACCAATAAACGAAAATATATGATGGCTGACCGAATCAGATATACATTTGCTGCTGGATGCGGAATGGCGTAAAAAGATCCACTTTTCTTCTCCAAATACGGCACATCGCACCGAAGTAGACACGGAGCGATAACCGGTTGGTATTCTCCCAAAAAACCCGAGAGGTTTATTGTGCTGACCGAAAGTGAAAGATGAAACTAAGCGAAAAGTGATTTTTATTGAGATTACCACCAAGCCATTTGCCGGATAGCAGCACACTATAAAAGAACTCGTAAACTCCTATAGGGTGGTAGACCGAGTGCAAAGCGTGTCTATGGGGTGTGGGCTGGAAGTTTTCCACTTAGTAATTAATAAAAATTGCAGCCCGGATTAATGTTGATTTATGCTCTTTGTTTAAAGTTGTCGGACTGGTGGCGCGGTAGAGTTCCTTTTGAGCACGTAAGCCTGTCGGTCTTGGTCGGTGCAGCTCGGCTGGAAACGTTATTGAGGCAGATTGAAAAAACAGGGTGTTGTTACGGCAGTGGAGTGGCAGAATATTCGGCAGCTTTGTGGCCATGAACGGTCGGATGGTTGGTGCTTTATCTTGCCTTAATCTTTGCTCGTTATTTCAGCAATTATCCTTTCGGAATCCTTCAATATGAAGTCCGGTAGCTCACCCCTGGCCAGGGTGAGCTCAGAGCATAAACAATCGGGCAGCTCGGCCGTGGATTGGGTAGGCCAAGGTTTAATAACAAAACATTAGTTTCTCCGAGATTCCCTTGGCTGCTCGACCGACAGCTACGGGAATGATAGTTTTCGATTTGAATAAAATTTTCAGTTCCAATTTGTTTTCGCTCTATCTGAAATTTAAATCTTGTTTCCATGAATAAAATTTATTCATGAGCTGTTTGCATTATGCTCTTTCTAGCTGAAGAAACGGTGCTTCTTAGTATGCATCTAGTTCTCCAACTATTATTGCTTGGCTGGTTTTCTTGGGGTACTTCTTGCCGGTCGTTCGAACAAGTCGAATGGATAGACTGAAGAAAGCATTTACATTGTATAATAACGTGTACCTAGTACTTGCGATAAAAAAACCTCACCGTAGAATCGAGATGTGGTTCAGTTGCATTAGTTTTTTTGCTAGCTGCGCGTTTTTTTTTTGTTTTCAAAACTTTACTCGTGATACTGACTCTCGCCACAATCGAATCTGATGTCATTACTGGTCATCTTGTTTTCGAGCGAATTATTACAAAACTTCGCAATACTGATGAACAAAAAAAAATGTATTCGGTGATTGAAAACAATTCAAAATTTGATAATTTCGATTTAGGAAATTTACAAGCGAACATTCCGGTACGTAGTAAACTGAATAATATCAGGGTTATTTTTAAGTCATAATGTGTGTTGGGATTTATAGTATTAACTTGATCCAATAGCACAATGTATTAGTCGCTTTTGATTGTCTGACCCTTAAAACAGCAGCGTTTTGCGTGAGTCCTAAAATACAAAGGCCATGATTTCGTTTGGAGACATTGATGTCTTCAAACTTTTTGCTCCTTTTACTTACTCCTTTCATTTTATTTGTGTCGTATAGATGAATTCATGTCCCAAAAAATTGCAGTACCATTGCGAAAAAAATTCTGTTGCATGTTCCATACACTAATTGATCGTAATGTTTATGCCATTTAGATTGCTTTCGTTAAATTTTGTGTAATTAAAAGATATAGTTTAAAGTATTTAGGCAAACACAAGCACAAATCTTTACTTTTCTCTCCAATGGCAGCGATAGCGGAAAGCTTTTAACTCAACTTGCCAGCATATTTTCGCGATGAGTTCAGCTCCGGGTCGCGATAATCCCACATAATATTGCATACTTAACGAGTGCGTTCCTTTGCGGTGTGTGTGTGCGCGCAAGGCCAGTCTGTCTGGCTAAACGATAAAACCAGTTAGCTGGGCAAATTAGTTTGAACAAATTCCTGTCTCTTATCGCATCGCGCTTTCCTTTTGAGCTTAATTCAACCTATAATACATCGTGTGAAGTGAGCTAATTTGAGGTTTCCAAACCGCGCCAGCTGTCCGGAGGGAAGAATGCAACCGACGCTTGACCACTTGACCACTTTGTCCGACTGCTCTGGAACAAATGTCGACGCGGCAGCAGCCACCACCGCCGCCGTAAAATCCATTAAAATATTAAAAAGTATTTTCGTGTTGCTTCTCAACTGACTTGCCACCTTTTGCTGGGGATCTCTTTTTGGTATTCCGCCGCTCGTGTGTAATTGAGAACCACATTGGGAAAAATGCAAATGAGTTTAACCTATCTTGTAGCAACGAATGGGTAGCGGTAGATGTGATGTTTGAACGAAAGAGATCGCCGCCAGCGTCGTAGCTTATCTGCGATTTTCTTCGCGTAACTAAATCAGGAATTTGCACCTTTCGCAGGGCTAATCTTTCACCCACACGAGTTTACAGGCGAGCCGCCAGGGTGCTGATCAAATCAACGCTTTATGTTATATTAGATGAATCAGTTTCTATTAGAAAGCTCACCCAAGCGGCAGTGACGAAATCAGCTATCATATTTTCTTCGTTGATTAGTATCATTTTTACGTTTGGGGTTATATGGATTTTATGATCATAATAAAAATATTAACCTCCAGGCCGTCTCTTTGCTTTTAGATTACATCACCGAATAGGTTCCATCTTAAAGTATCATGATTCTATCGACGCTATTTTGTTTAGCAACTGTTGAAAGAAAGTGACATGGTTTAGCCGTGCTAAGTGTACGCAATATTATAGACAGTTCCCTGGAGAGGTTCCAACTAAATGTTCTGCTGGGCAGTTTTATTTTCAGAGGCACCTACTTAGATCGAGAGCAAGTCATCGAGGTATTGTACAACTCCTGAGTACTTCGTGATAAGGACGAATCGTTGCGTTGTTTTCCTATCTAGTTTTGCCCTATCCACGAAGTAGTCAGTGATTTCATGATATATCGACACACAACCATAGCAGGATAATGTACAGCGTTGAAAAAATAATATTACCGACTTGATTTTATGAATTTCCTGCTGAATTTTGGTTTTAAGCTAGATTTCTTGGATATAAACTATTAGCTCTGATAGGTTTCCGATTTATTTTTCAGTTATAAAACATTTCTTTTGTCGTGTTTGGCAACCACTCGGTGCCAATTGTTTCTAAAAATAAGTACCTATGATATTTCTTTTCGAAAAATCAAGGCTAGTATACTTGCGAGGCATTTTTACATTAACTTAATTATGTTTACCGTGAACAGGTACAAATTTCGTTCATGTATGCTCCGCAGTCTCGCAGAAATCAAAATGGCGGCTCTTTTTTGGTAGGGAAATAAAATGTCGATTTCCAAGCGGAGTCAATGCTGGACAGATGCAGGGTTGGCGCTCAGGAGATGCGGGAAATTTTTTTCATTGACACTGACGACTTATCAGCTTGTCCGGTCTGCTTGTCTGGTTTTTGCTTGCGAAAGTTAAAGAAGGAAATATTTTTGCTTTTTTTTTCACAAATAAACTGACAATTGCATATTACAACTCGCGTAGGTGCAGCAAAGCCTTGGTGCTACAGTCCTATTCGGAAAACGACCTTCTGTTTATTACACCCAGACTTCGCAGCCAACTGTTAAGTGTACAGGACAATTGCGGGGCTAGCGCTACGATCCTATCGACACTAACACTCTCTCCCGAGCCAAGACTCGAATCTACGACGACTGGCTTGTTAGGCCAGCATCGTACCTCGAGACCAACTGGGAAGGTTCGCGTAGATGCAGACAGCCTTAAAAACTCTTTTACGTCATACTCACTTCGTAAAATCAACGAGCGAGGAATTTACCAATGATAAATTTGGACAACCAGGTAGCGCTCGTGTATTAGTACGAGGACACGAGATATTTAGCAAAATAACCTTTTGTGTCACAGCACTTTGATCTCGTCCACGTCAATCAGAAAAATCAACAATGTGCATGCGGGTAAAGATAACTAGAACAAGATACCTAACTTTTATATTTTTCATACATTTTGAACACGACCGATTTTCGACGGTTAGTGCTGCCATCTGATAACTGAAATTCTCATTAAATTGTCACTATGAGCAAAACCTTTTTATCGTGCATAGTCCGTCATCGATCGTTGAGCTGATCAAGATTGTATATGAAAAAGGTGTAGCAGTTTGGTCAGCTCAACGCTTAAGATAACATGTAAATTGATGATTTGTCATTTTTTGCACTTAATGCTATTGCCATATTTTTTGCAATTCAAAGTACGAAAGAAAAGTGTGAAATTGCCTGTCAGAGTGGGGGTTTATTTTGAGAGGTTATATTCATTTCCAGGGCTCATTCTACCAAAACTTAAAGTTTGATATGTCGAAGGCCAGGTTTTAGAACCATTGTGCATATGGTCAGGTTCACCGGGGCACCCGATTTTTGCTTTATTAACCTCGGCAAGAGTGGAAAACTTGGCTGTAGAGCGTGTTCATAGGGGTTATCAGGAAGTTCTTATAGTACGCTTAATTTTTAATGATGCGCCGATAATTCTTGATTCTTCCGGAAAGTTTCATGTTTGAGAACTAAACATTCGTACACATTATTATCATTTTTCGGATGGCAGCACCGTACAGTCGTCCACATGGATACTGAAAAAATTGTTTCACCTTTCAGCAGTCATATCTTGGCGTTGTCTTTAGTTGATTTTGACGTTAAGTATACATCATATTAACAGTGAATAAATAAGTTCGACTTTTGTTCACGCGCAGCGACAATCATGTCTGCAAGAGTCAGGTATCTTGTTCTAGTCATCTTTGATGCGGGTCAGTGGAATATATGTGTGTGCGCGCGTGTGTGCGTGCGTGTGCGTGTGCATGTGTGTGTGTGTGTGCGTGTGTGTGTGTGTTTTTGTGCATGAGCAGATTTTTATTTTCACTCACTTTTCTCAGGGATGGCTGAACCGATTTTCATGAAATTGTATGCAAATGAAAGTTCTAGTTGCCCCATAAGACCCTATTAAATTTCATTGCAATTGGATTTTTATTTTAGAGGTTATGTTTAAAAATGTAAAAATCACGAAACATCAATATCTCAGAAACCACACAACCGATTTCAATAAAATTGGTATCAAATGAACGGGCTATCTTAAAAACCCTTAACTTTTGAACTTTATATAGATCGAACATGTGGTTCAAAAGTTATGAAAAGAAACGTCTTCTGAAGACTGTTTAATTTCACTCATGTTTCTCAGAGATGGCTGGACCGATTTCCACAAAATCAGTGTCATATGAAAGGATTAGTTACCCCATAAGACACTATTGATTTTTTTGCAATCGGACTATTTCTTTGCTTGTTATGTTTAAAAATGTGAAATCCAGCTATGACAAGAAACATATTCCGAAGAATACATAAACTCACTCACTTTTCTCAGAGTTGGCTGAACCGATTTCCACGAAATTAGTGTCAAATGAAAGGTCTAGCTGACTCATAACACCATATTGAATTTTACTGTTATCGAACTGTAACTTCGTCTGTAATGTACCGAATTGTGAAAATCACGAAACTTCATTATCTCAGAAAGTACACAACCGATTTGATCAATAGTATTATCAGATGAACGGGCTATTTTTTTTTATTCTCGCTTATTTTCCGTCGGTCTAGTTCCGCCACTGTTGTTGTGCCAATCACCGACGCCCGGGGAGGCGACTCCACCCAGGACCCTAACTCACGACCCGTTTATTAACGGACCGGCGCTAACGGCTTTACTTCCTCATGCGATGGAAGGCGTGATCCCAGAGATTTTTCGCCTCAGAAAATCTCCCGGTGTCGGCTAGGATTGAATCTAGACCAGTTGGGTTGGTTGTGAGCGGATCACGCCACTTCACAACCATCGACACCTATGTCGGCGGTGGGAGATGAACGGGCTAGTTAATGGTTAGTTTTTAAATAGTTTATTTGACACGGCACGATACAATTTATGTTTAACTGAGCCAAGTACATTTTTTTTAAATTCTAAATTAGCAGGGAAAAGAGGGAGGCCTTTTTTTTATTCTCGCGGCCGACTACGAGCTAGTGGGGGTTAAAGGTGAGAGGAGGGGTGTTACAATTTTGTTTTTAACTATTTTATATTACAGAATGTATTCATTTGTACGTGGCTAACCAGTGATGTTCCATTTGAGCAGTTTTGGTCTGAGGTGTCTGCGTAAACATAGAGATGCCGAGTCTTCGTTTTAGTGTCTCCAGCCGGGTGTATCATTCTCTTTCAGTTTGTGACAGAAATTGTATTCTAGCAAATAGATAAAAGAAATCAAATTTTAATGCCAGCATTTTTTATAAACCCGTATAGCTGTGTCATGTACTGGAGATCACCGCTTCCCAGAATGTCTCTAACGGGTACGCTCGGTTGTTTACCTCGGGCCCGAAGGGAATCTATAAGCTCAGACCTAACACCACAGTATTCGGTACACGACCAAACAACATGCTCGATGTCATGGTAGCCATCGCCACAAACGCAGTGATTACTGTCTACAAGCTCTATACGAAAGAGATGCGTGTTTAACGTGTAGTGATTGGACATAAGTCTGGACATCACGCGAATGAAGTCCCGACCGACATCCAACCCCTTGAACCATGCTTTCGTCGATACCTTAGGAAAAATGGAATGTAGCCACCGTCCCAGTTCATCTGAGTTCCATGATGATTGCCAACTGTTGAGTGTTCTCTGACGCAGAATGCTATAAAATTCATCATAAGCAATTGGTCTTACATAAATATCGCCATCAATAGCACCCACCTTAGCTAAAGCGTCAGCCTTTTCATTGCCCGGAATGGAACAATGAGAAGGGACCCACGCTAAGGTAACTCGGTAATTTTTATCTGTTAAAGCACTTAAAATCCGTCGTATTTTCCCCAGGAAATACGGGGTGTGCTTCACAGTCTTCATCGATCGCAGAGCCTCAATGGCACTGAGACTGTCCATGAAGATGAAGTAGTGGTCTATGGGCAGGGTTTCGATGATCCCAAGAGAGTACTGAATGGCAGCAAGTTCTGCGACGTACACGGAAGCAGGAGCATCGAGTTTGTTGGAGGCGGTAAAATTTTCGTGGAAAACACCGAAGCCAGTGGACTCATCTAGATTAGATCCGTCAGTGTAAAACCTTTTATCATAACTAACATGTTTCAACTTATTGGAAAAAAATTTAGGGATCTCTTGGGGTCGCAATTGATCCGGGATACCAGAAATGTCTTGTTTCATGGTGGTGTCGAAGAATATAGCATTATTAGAAGTATCTAAAAGTGCGACATTGGAGGAATCGTATGAAGAAGGATTAATATCTTGAGCCATATTGTCAAAATATAGTCATAAATAAAGTCATAAATCTGGATTGGGATTGAAGGTCGACCAACCTCTCGAAATTTTCAATTACTAATGGGTTCATAACTGTGCATCGAATTAGCAACCGGTAAGAGAGATTCCAAAAACGATGTTTCAACGGAAGAATACCCGCTACCGCTTCAAGACTCATCGTATGGGTCGACTGCATGCAACCTAAGGCAATATGCAAACAACGATATTGTATTCCGTTCCAGTTCCTTAGAAGGTCTCCTGGGTGGGCTCCCCACCAGGTGCCGGTAATCGTACGAAGAAAATTAATCCTCTGTTGGCATTTTCGTGTCACATACCTAATATGGCAAGCCCAGGTGCATTTAGAGTCGAACCAGACCCCGAGATATTTAGCGACTAAAACCTGAGTGATCGTTTTACCCGTTAGTAGGAGCTGCAGCTGAGCTGGGTTATGCTTCCTAGAAAAAACGACCAGCTCAGTTTTCTCCGGAGAGAATTCGATACACAGCTTAAGAGCCCATTCAGACAAATTATCTAAGGTATCTTGCAATGGTCCTTGCAGATCGTTAGCCTCGCTTCCAGTAATGGATACAACGCTATCGTCTGCAAGTTGCCGTAACGTGCATGAATTTGCAAGACATTCATCGATGTCATTGACGTAAAAATTATATAAGAGAGGGCTTAAACATGAGCCCTGGGGAAGGCCCATGTAACTAATTCGGGAAGTTGTCGAATCGCCATGTGAGAAATACATATGCTTTTCTGACAACAAATTGAACAAAAAGTTATTCAAATTTGGTGAAAGTCCCTGCGAATGAAGTTTCGCGCTTAAAACTTCTACAGAGACAGAGTCAAAAGCCCCCTTAATATCCAAGAACGCAGAAGCCATTTGCTCTTTTCGAGCAAATGCGAGTTGAATTTCAATAGAAAGCAACGCTAGGCAATCGTTCGTCCCTTTGCCCCGGCGAAAGCCAAATTGAGTATCTGAAAGTAAACCGTTTGTTTCGACCCTATTGTCTAACTGTAAGAGGATCATTTTCTCCATTAATTTCCGGAGGCAAGAGAGCATCGCAATCGGCCTATATGAATTGTGATCAGAGGCAGGTTTCCCGGGTTTCCGAATAGCAATGACTTTTACCTCCCTTCAGTCATGCGGAACAATATTTAGCTCAAGAAACTTGTTGAACAAATTCAACAAGCATCTTTTTGCAGAGTCGGGTAGATTCTTCAACAGGTTGAATTTTATTTACCCTGGAGTCTTATTGTTGCACGACAGGAGAGCCATTGAAAATTCCAACATCGAAAATGGAGGCTCTTCCGTAGTTACTATAAACGCGTCGCGAAAGGTTTTCTGTTCCGGTACAGAGTCCGGACAGACCTTTTTGGCAAAATCGAGTATCCAGCGATCTGAATTCTCCTCACTCTCATTCGAAACGTCACGGTTCCGCATGCGCCTGGCGGTATCCCAAAGAGTGCTCATCGCTGTTTCCCTCGACAACGCGTTTACGAACCGCCGCCAGTACCCGCGTTTTTTTGCCTCTACTAAGCTCTTCATCTGCCTGCCCAGTTGATTACTTTCCACTGGCAATCTAGCGCTAGTGATGTCGAGCAGAGGGATAGGTCAAGCACGCTTTCACGTGCTGGAGGATTAGGTACACGTGTCGCTTCCCCAGTATTCAAAAGTGTCATATTGAAGTCGTCGATCAAGTTACAGATTAAAGAAGATCGGTTGTCGTCGTACAGCGACCCCCATAGCGAACAGTGAGAGTTAAAATCTTCCAAAATCAAAAAAGGTGCGGGAAGCAATTCTGCTATATCAAGGAGTTGCTTCTGTTCAATCCGCGCGGATGGGGGAATATATGACGAAACAAGGCAAAGGTCTTTAACATTCATATTCGTTTGAATGGCAACAACTTCAATATTCGAGATCGAGGGGAGGTCGATTCTGAAAAAAGAATAGCACTTTTTGATCCCTAAAAGTACCCCTCTACCGTGTGAGTCTCGATCTCGACGAATGGTGTTGAAATCGTGGAAATTAAGTTGGTCATTTGAATTGAGAAAAGTTTCACAGAGCGCGAACGCATCACAATTGTATGTCTTTATCAAATGTGAAAATAAATCGAATTTGGGGATGATACTTCTGCAGTTCCACTGTAACACAGTGACAAAATTCCTAACCTCTTTCGACGTATTAGTCATCGAAAGATACGATAGCTGAAATGAGGGGCCAAGTTGGTGTGAGTTGCTTCAAAAAGGTTTTCACTGTAGGGAGAAGGGCAAGAAGAATGTTTTGAAGGGGATCTGGCATGTTGAAAGTTTTAAATATCCAGTCCACAATATCAGAGAATTTTATGAACCCTGTTTCTTTTATGTCTTCTGATCGAGAAATGGGTGCACGAGGGGTTTTTGGTGCCCCAGGAAGCGGTGGGTACTCCTGGTTTGATTTGAAATTAAAACCGGGTGGTACTTGCTTCGGTTTTTCTTCACCGCTTCCTTTTTGTGTTGTCTTGATGGTCATTCCGCTAGGGGTTATCTTACGACCTTTGCGAGAAAGATTAGGAGAGTTGAGCACTCTCCTCTTCCCAGATCCTTTTGGCAAGGCATAGGAACACCCTTCGACGGTATCGTCAGATGTACCCGGTTGGCAAAAAGGAAAAGATGTTTCCTGTCGAGAGTGGCTCAGCCCTCTTAAGCATTTCTGCAAAAATTGCCTATTTGAATTATATTCAAAGTTTTTTTTATGGGCCGGAAGTAAACAACGTAGGGACCGCTAGCGGCATCTGGGTAAGCTTTTACCCGTATTTCCGGTACCCTTGGTACGGGGCTAGGTAGCGGGGGTGGTACAGGGGAAGGTAAGGGAGAACTGCTGGGGGAAATTTTAATTTCTTCCCCATTTGTTTCCACATCCTGGAAAAGTTGCACCTGCATGTCGTCCATTTTGCGGGAGCGTCACGCTCTACCGCACACAAACGAAAAATATTCGAATGTGGGGGGGGGGGGGGGGGGGGAACAAGTAGTTGATATTAAATTTTAAAAACAATTTTTCAAACTACAATGGATCAAAATAAAAAAAAGACAGTAATACTAATACTAAGAACAATAGTAATAATATTAATAATAATAATAATAATAATTATAATACTAATAATAACAATAATAATAATATTAATAATAATAATATTGATAGTAATATATTAATAATAATGATAAAAAATCTGAAGTGAATACTTCACCGAACGTCTAAGTCACGACCTCACGGCTGACAGTAGGATCAATCGAGTGTCTCTGCAGAACAAACAATGACGATCCAGCTTCGTGTTGTGACACAGTGGCCGTATCTTACACGCGACCTTGTAGATGCCACTTGTAGTTGACTTCCACTCGCTCGATCGTATGGTGGTCCGTGCTGCTAGCGGGGTAACAGCGGTGCGGGAGAATTATTCTTGCTGATATATCAGCTGCGTATCAGATCACTGGCGGGGTAGCCTGCCCCTACCAGTGTGCAGAAGATGTTTCTGCCGATATATTGCAGACTATTGTTATCGCACAGCACAAGAAATAATCGAAAAAAAAACACCCGTACGATAACTCGTGTATTGTTATTTTGCGAATCACAAGGAGAAAAACAATTTGCGTCTAATCGAGACGAAAGCAAAACAACGAATGATAGTTAATGGTTAACTGATGAATTATTATTTAATACGTGGTTTCAAAGTATGGCTGCCCTATACCTTCCCATTTCATTTGATTATAATCGAACAAAGCAACCGTTATGTATTAAATTGTTACTAAAACAACGAAATTCTGTTATTTCAAAGATTACACGATTTATTTGAACATAACTAGTGTCATACGAACGAGTCATCTCTCAAACTTACAAATAACAAACTTCATAACAATTGGGTATGTGGTTCAAAAGTTATGGAAAGAAAAGAAATTCAAAGGCTATTTAAAACTATACCTACTTTGATCAATATATGTAGCCACAATATAATTTAAATGTGGTATCGTACCATTTGAATTTTCCCGGTATCGCTCGTGATTGAATTGTTCGAAATTAAGAGTCTTTTCTTTTATTTCGCTTTTTCTTGAGCATTTACATTAAGTCAAATTTCTTATTTTATACTTCTATTGCAACATCATTATTTTAGAACCCAAAAAGTGAATACACATTTATTGGATTGAAGCGTTCATGTAAATCTATTTTTACAAATAATAAGTTCGAATGAGAAAGGCTGGGTCTGACCGCTAGGTGGATTAATTTAGGTTTTTATGCGGTGGATAAGGACCGCATGAAAAAATTCTCAGTTAAAAATAATTCGAAAGTTGTTGATTTTGATTTAGAATACCTATGAGAACAATTTTAAAACATCGGATTGATAAAGGTAACTTTTTTAAACACAATAATCCTTCAACCGCTTTCCTTCGTAGGTTAGCAATTCGTGACTTTTCCTGCGTAAAACTGGCTCAAATAGTAATTGTTTTACGCATCACTTATGAAATGCGTTGGAATTCATTCTAAGAATCGGAAAAAATAAATGGCTGATAATGTTGTCAGAAATGGTCCTTTTTTATATACCACACAAAAAAATTTCGCACAAAAAAAAAAAATAAACGCATAAAAAAAGTCACACAAAATAAATTTCGCACAAAAACATGTTTAACTGTATCTAGGGATAGCTTCTATACCGAGATTGCGACCACTGACGCATCACAGCACTCTATAGTGTGACAGAAACTCGACAAATACGATGGTCCAAAACCAGAGAACCCGAATGTCGAGCTGTGGATTCCAACACCAACACTCCATTTCAGTGCTTCGTTTACCACAGCGAGGGCGATAGAGCAGAACTTATGGCTTTATAGCGAACGGGAAAGATGAAGCGAGTTATTCGGCGAAAACCGATAAGCGACCGAAACAGTTTATTGGGAATGAGCGGAAAATTCTTGAACTACAGCCTGATCAGCATCTATGCGTCACTGAACGACAACCTTTATGACAAGATGACTTCTATATAATAACTAGTTTGGATAGGGCCTACGAGAGTGCCCAACACAAGATGTAAAGATGGCCATCGGAGATTAGATTTGGAGAGAGAACTTCTTCCGTCCTGTCATTGGAAAGGAAGGCCTTTTGACTTGTGACTTTTGCTGCTACTAGAGGGATAGCAATCAGTAGTTTCTATTTGAAAATTTTCCAACCAATTAAAAAAAGGAGCTTTGGAGCCTTTCGAGGTATGGTCTGCAAATCGAAGGATTACATTTCATACGAAAAATTGGGAGAAAGGGTACGATATAATAATGACGATAACTTCTATCAATATTGATATGCCTATACCGCTGGTACCTAGACTAAAGAAGAGTTATACCACAAGAGATCAAAAAAATGGTCGACGTGGTCCAAATCTTCAAAAAAACAAAAACTAAACTCACCGAAGATTGCAAACTGCTTCATAAGGATCTAACTTTGGAAGATTTGTTGAAAGAAATGGACTTAGTATAAATGCGAGTAAATGCTCTGTCATAATAAGAGTTCGATCGACATCGTTCGACTACATGACCTTTTATTTTACGACGCGTACAGAGCGCTCGAGACCTGGGTTTGACAATGGATCAGTCTCTCACATTCAACGACATATCGATAGAGTAGTAAAGGAATCGATGCAACTCTTCGCTTTTACACGACGATTCGGACGGCAGTTTAGAAACCCTTATGCAATTCTTTATACTAGCCAATTTATATTTACTAGCCTTGTCAGAACAAAATTGAATTTCGCGAGTAGGGTATGGCGACCAAAGTATGGCGTATAAAAGCGAGGACTGGAATCAGTTCAGCGTAATAAGTAGGAGACATAAGATCGCAGATATGGTGTTCTTCTGCAATATACTCTGGCTTTGCGGACGTTATTGATAACATCGTTATCGATTGTAGAACAGTGGAGGAGACTTTTGCGTTGAGATATACTTGCCTTTTAACTCCACTAAAACGGAATACACACGGCAGAGATGAATGCCACCACGGGTCGGTCCGTGGCGACCGCCGAGGACACGCAATGTGTGTGTGATCACTGATAGTACGAAAAAGGTCCCAGACCAACAGCGCGAGATTGCTTAGGGGTGTGAAAGTCGGACATTGGGCCGTCGACGCTTTGCGAAAGCCACAAGCACCCGGAAGCACCTCCGACGAAGCGAGTAGTACCGCTACCACCATCCAAAATGCACTAACCTGCCCATTGGGGTCGATGCCAGTAAGGTCCCTGTTATGGAAACTGGAAGCGTAGAAAACGGACTTGACTCGGATTTTGTCACGTCTCTGGGCTGGCACCTGTATCGAGCTTCCCTAGTAAAGTCGTGTGACAGCGGCTTGAAACGGCGAGGTGGTGCAGGGATTTCCGTTCTCTAAAACCTGGCAAGTCTTCCATTACGTTCCGCGTCCATTGCCTGGTGGGAATCAGGCAGGGGAAGGATCAGATGGTGGGAATTGGTTTTAGGACCAGATACCCTTTCCTGACTTACGCTGATCGGGGACGACATACCTCGTACGGCGCTATGGGTGACCTATTCTAGCCTCTAACCTCTCTGCTTCGGCATATACCAACATAGGATAGCGACTAGAAGGGAGACCCAATAAACGAGAATGAAAACGAACAAGAAACAAGTGACGGGAGTGGAGGGACTACCAAATCCCTTCGCGCGAGCTAGCATCTAGCGGTCTCCGCAGAAAAAGGTGGAGACGGATGCAGCAAGACACGGTGGTGGAAAGGCTAACGCGTCAGTTTCTACTACGGATATAATGGCCGATGGTCCCTTGCTAATCAAAGCTTCCGAAAAGAGCTTGTCCCTACTCCTTGGCCTAGGGTGGCCGCGCTTTTCAAACAGCTCGATGCGATCATCGAGTTCACGATGAATAGGAGTAATATCCTCAGGGATCTGCAGCAGAGCCTTCTCTTGCCTCGTACCACCATCGACGAAGCTCAAAAGGAGTACAGCGAACTTGTGGCTCGAGTTATGGCTCGAGTCCGAAAATGAGGCGAGGACTAGAAGAGCAACTGAATTTAAACAGGTTCAGATCGATGCCGTCATACCCTCATTCGCCGCGATCTGTTCACACTGGGCAGGTCAGTAAGCGAACGGGGCAGTCCGCGGGGGAGACGGCCCCGACAACGTGAAGAAGCATACCAACAGGCTCAAAGACAGAAACGTCGACCGGAGCTGCGACTGCGGGAAACCCGTGGGTTACCGTAGTAGGAAAAGAGTGCCAGGAAGGTATTAAGCACCTAAATGGAGTGGCGACAAGACGTCCGCCAGCGTTACGTTACGTTACGTAATTAGTTGAGCGTTACGAATTGTTACATAGGGGAGGGGGGGGGGTAATTACGATCCTACTGACACTAACAGTCTCTCCCGAGTCAAGACTCGTACCTACGACGACTGGCTTGTTAGGCCAGCATCGTACCTCGAGACCAGCTGGGGAGGCATGGATGTCGCCTAAGTTTTTTGAATACCATAGAAGGAGACTGAATGATTCAAACACGATAATATTTATTGTATCCAAGTTCACTTGCATTCAACAGTATTACGAGAATCTTTTAGAGATTATCGTCAATGATACAAAATTATGAATCCAAATTAACGTTAAGCAGGTATTAGACGAAGCGAATATTTGCTATTTTTAGTACGATTTTTATTTGCACAAAATAAAATCCGTACCAAAAATAGCAAATATTTGCTTCGTGTTATACCTGCTTTAGATTGCGTTCAACTATTTGCTTACCGAAGCAAATGGATAATGCTTACGGAAATTGTAGCATGGTGCATTAGCATGTGTTATTTGAAATTACCAAGAATCACTGAGGTATATCACGGTGCAAGCACGACCTTTAGTAGCCGAGTTACGCCTACAAGCAACCAACATTTGAAAGAATCGTTGAGATCGCTGGATTGTAATCGTGTACGATTCTTTCGTGGAACACTCGTTATATGTTGCTCGCTCCGCATATAGCAAACAATACTGGAACAAAATCATTAAAGAAAGCCACCATATAGGGTAATCACTCCTATATTCATCTCATCACGCCTTTGTTAACAATTTATCGTCAATTTACCAAATTTTCAACGTAAAACTTTAAACCACTTGACAAAATCGAGAAGCAAATTGATTTGCTTTCAAAATTTGTAAAAATTTAACGGCAAATCGGACAAATGAGAGAAATAAGATGAATATAGGTGCACCTAACTGTTTAAATGAATAAGGGGCCATCCACATACCACGTGGACAGATTTTTAACGATTTTGACCCTCCCCTCCCCCTCCGTGAACAACTGCCCATATAAATTCTGAAAAAATTGTATGGAGCGTGGACATTAGACCACCCCCCCCCCCCCCCAAAACTGTCCACGTGGTATGTGGATGGCCACTAATGGAACGATTACATTACTTTTACATTACAGAGCTAATTTATGGAACATTTAGAATTTAAAATACTTAATCGTCATCACTTTTCTTGCATTTGCATCTGTTACTGCATTAACCCTGAACAGATAATCATATTTTGGTGTGCGGATAATCATGCATCAAGTTGACTCCCGACGTTTGAATAGTTAAAAATGCATGTTTTGCTTCATAATTATCGACGAATGGTAATTATGGTGCCAACACACCGATAAATAACAAAAACGAAAATGTAGGGTTTAATATTTCTTTATTGATTAAAAACAAGAATAAACTCTAGTGAAAAATTAGCAATTTTGCTGTAAGCGAGGAGTTAAACTGACGCAGACTATCTTTTCAGGGTTAAATATTAACTGAAGACATGAATTTTTACGATTCATTCACGATTTAGGAAATCTGAAAGTCCAAACATAGTAACAATAATCTGATGCTCTCAAAAAAAAAAAAAAAAACATTCAGATGAACGCGTCCACGAGACTGTTTGGAATATCCTATCTCACTTCCCGCCAACGGTGGAAGCCAATCCAATATGTTATTTTGTGTTTATCGAAGGCAAAACGGGCAACGAAAAATTCCGATCGAGATTTATTGTCTACATGTGGCAATTAAAAGGCATTTTGACAGCAGACCAGTCGCTACTGGGAAGCCGTTAGATTGGGGAAACAGAAAAAAAATCACCATCATAAGTCTCAGCGATCTGACTGCCCTCTTGTTGGGATCATCCGCTGTGCCACGGTAAACATGGCTATGTGAATGGACAAATACCATGTTGGATCTCTGAAATGGGTTTATAATTTCCTTTCATTTTTTTAAATTGCCAAAAGCAATGTTCCGTTCTACTATCGGTATGTAATATTTGGTATGAACTTTTTTTTAGCATTTTCGCTCTCAAAGCAATGTTCACAATGGTTGAAATATTTCCAATCAATGGCGCATGTTTTATGTTAATAATGTTTTTAGATACAATCCAATCTAATCTTGTAAAAGTAGGCTCACCGCAAGCCCGTACAATCACACGAGCACACGCTTGCTGGCCTTTACGTGTTGGATTCTTTCGACCCACGTTTGCCATTTCCCAAACTGCAGAAACCGGAAATCGGCCACTGCTGGGAAAATAAATTCAAATCACCTTCTGCGGGGCATCTCTCCACTAACCAGTTTTGTATATTGTTAATGTCAGCCATAAATTACGAGCAGCTTTGGTGCAGTTTTTTTTTCTTCCCAATTCTTCAATCGTGTTCGAGATCGGACTAAAACTAGCGCAGGAAGAGTTTACATTCGGAAAAAAACCAAATCGATCCTCCCAAAAACGCAGTAGGAGGGGACTGTGTAGAAATAGGTGAATAATTTTGTTTATACGTAGCTAAGATAAAAATGCTAATATGTGTACGTTTTATAGTTATTTGATTTGTTGAAAGCGCTATCGAAAACAGATCTCCTGATAAATCGGTTTTTTGTTCATGTTTTCACTGGTGATTCACACGCTGCTCGAGCAGCCGTTGTCGCACATACTTCAAAGGCACCTGATTCGGAGTTTCAAGCGACTTAAATTAATGGGGGTTCAAGCGTTTTTAGACGCGCCGCCACACGGTCAATGTGGTCCCATAAAGCGGCATCCTGCTCGATGAATAACATTGAACGGATTTCCGTGAAACTTGTTGTAGGCTGTGGCAAACTAAAGGGATTAGACACAAAATTCTACTAATTCTATGATGAAATTAGAAATGAGATAAAAATGAAACAAATCATACAAGCTATTACCTAAACAATTAAAAATGAAATTAATCAATGTATGGTAAAGCATTTTTCAGCGCCAAACTAATTTTATTTCGACTCTCTTATTAGAAGCAGTGTTTTGTTCCGCCTCTGGAATAGTGATTCAATGATTTCATAAACTCGATCGTGTTTTGTCTTCAAAAGAGTTTTAGAACTTGACATGCAGGAGTAATAAGTTAAGTTTCTTATCAGATTAGAAGTATAAAACCAACAATAATTTTCACCTGTTTAGTGTGACCTTTAGACAACCTTTTCATTATTTAGCATGAAGAGAAGAACATTCAATGATGTTACTGACACAATAGTAAGCAAGCAGATTAGCACATTCAATCCACTAAGCAATTTCAACAAACTCAAATATACATAAATCGATTAATTTTCCTTGATGATGGCGCTGGATGGTAGGCGTAATGGAATTTACGCAATTATGCATTCAAATAACGACTGCCCCAATCTGGCAAAAGAAGGATTTATCTTTTTCTATTCTGCTAGTCTTCCGAGGGCGGCTTATTCGGATCCTTTTCTTGTGGGAACGAGTATCGTTACTGCAGTATGGTTTTATTGAGTGAAAAATCTTCCGAAACCCGTTAGGATTAGGTATGGAATTGATTATTCGTTTCAGCATCCAATGATGATTTCCCCTGCCACTGAGAGTTGCGTTTAAAACTCCCAGACAAAGCCGCTTATTGTTTCGTCATTATTTCTTTCTCGATTGATTTGCTTAGGCAGAAAGTTTTTTTCTCTCTCCAGTTTTGACTGATAAGCCCAGTTTGCTTAATAACGTCGGTTGGCTTGCTTTGCCTTGGAAAGATTGGTGAATGTAGACGTAACCTGTTTGGGTGTTTTTTTTTTTAATCTTTCGTAAATCTTCAGCTAGAGCTGCATCCAACAACATAATTTGATGAAGCTGCACTTTAATATGTATTTCCAACATTATAATTGACTGGTGATTGGTTTTGATTTCAACTTTTGATTTACAACGATATCGTGTTATAGCACTCTACACTCTATTTTTAACTAATGTCGTTTGGGTCATAATTTTCGGCGGCGTTTCGAACATCGAAAGTGTTGAGTTTCGGGTTTTGAATCTTCACAACTGTCTTTCGATTTCTGACCTCCGATCATCGGCTTCAGTCTTCTAATGTTTAACTGTTTCATAAATAAGGTGCGTATCTAAGTTCCCACTGTTTGTTAATAGATAGCGCCAGCAGCAAGTGCTGATCGAATTTGACATATCTATAACGTGATGAAGCAAGCTGTGAACAGACTGTTTTGATACGTTAGCAATTATATTGTGGCGTCATATACATCCAGTAGCGTTAAATTGTCAGAGTTTGTGCCAAAAAATCGTTATTTGCGGAAACTTTACTTTACTCATTTCTCAGTGAAAACCTTTTTTTGGTTTACGGAGTAGATTTGCTAGTTTCCTGCAATTTACAGGGTGTTCAATGAGTTCGAATGCAACTTTTCTTCGTCGTGTAGGTGCATACCCTGTGCATTCTGTGTATTGAAAATTGTGTCAGCTTTAGCCTCATATATAAGCTAACCGACGTGCACGGTGTCGACTTGTTGTCGTTTGATGTTTGTTTATCGCGCACGATGACGTCGTAGTAAAGTTGTTTGCGGACGTGAGCGTCCCGGCGACTTATTTCATCTATACCATTCGTTGGTACCGGGTGGTGATCGGCATCGAATCAGGTAGGTTTCGGCAATTCCGGTCCGAAGTCCGATTGGGCTAGATTCTCCAAAGTCCAATTTCGGACCGGATCAAAACGGAACCATCCGGACTGGGTAATGCTTCATAAAATTTGAAACAAAACATTTAAAAAAAAAACAACAGAAAGGTTATTTGCAAAGTCACGACCGCAAGGTTGATCTAGAACTACAGAAGGTTGTGCATAATATAAATTACTTTCGATGTTGTATTTGAGAGTGATCAATCACAATAACTTTTATCCAACCCTAATGAAATAACTCTCTCTAGGAACATCATTATCCTGGCAAATAACCAAACACGGCCAAATAGCAGCTTATATGAGAGATGATATAGGTGAACTAATAGATAGTGTTGAATAAAAGTTATCAGTCTTAGCGCATATCATTCAATTTATATAGTGATCACTCCTGAATGCATCAATGCAAGTGTTGCTACGAACCGAATCATCCTAGTGGCCATAACCTAGTGAACTGATTGGTTTAAGCAGGAGCAGGCTCTTATATAGCCCAATAGCTTCATTCCCGTTTTCTAGGCACATAATTCTGACCGTACAATTGTACGAATAATCAAAATACAATTTCCTACATTTGAATGGATATGTAGATGATTTTCCAATCGATTGTTGCAAGAATGAAAGTTATCAATCATCAAATTGATAGACTTATTAACTTTTGAAATTGGACATATTTTTCCCTTTTTCCGTTTTTGGATTTTCATTTTACACTCCTATGTAGCCAAACTTTCTGAGAGACGTAGTTCTGCGTCAAAATTGAATAAAACATAGCCGTGTTTTGAATCACTAGTAGCACATTTACACTGCAGGCTCAAAGCTTTACTTGTGTATTTTTCAAAGCAAAAGTCAAGTTTTTAAATTCACGTGCTTTTCTATGCGAATTTTCAAGAAAAATCCAATTCTACGCGAATTATTTTGAACAATTTTCCCTATTTAAAACGTTCATTCAGAGTGTCGGTGAATTTCCTAAATCAAATTCGGCGGCTATTACTTCACTTTTTTCCACGTTTTCATTTCGATCCTAATCAAGGGGGTGTCCTCATCAGTCTGCTTAAATAGGTGATTTTTCTTAATTAGTTCGAGATTAAAAGGCATCGAAGCGAAATAATCTTTTGTAGTTATTTAAAAGTAAGTTTAGACATAAGGAAACAATTCAATTGAAGAAATGATGTATTTAATGTTTATAATGTTTTCTAATGTATTTTAATGTTTTCTAACTAAAAAGGTGGCGGAAATAGAGCAATTTATTTATTAATTTATTTTATATTTATTTCGTGAAAATTGAGTGTTACAAGCGAAAGAAAGGCCAAGCACGTTGTGGGTGACTAGCCGTTGTGTGAGACTGTTAATAAGTTCACTTTGTTTTTCTTTTGAAAATTTTTATAATTTACCTTTAAATAAATGCTAGAAATTATTTTTCTGTGTCGCATATTTCTCTCCAAAAAAATAAGACATTTTCACAGAATCGCAGAAGAAGTTTTAGACTAAAAACTGATTTTAGTGAGGGGTGTTCCACAATAAAACTCTATTTTGTCGTGTCCAACGTACAGATAGGACATCGCAGTATTCAGTAATTATTTTTCCTTTGAATTTTCCACAACTTTTCTGAAGAATGTTATCTGGTATATTGAAATTAGAAAAAATATTGTTTTTATCTAACTTGATCGATAAACTAAAAACGCCAAAAGTAAGGCCTTGTTCTATGAAACAAGTTTGCTGAAGACATTGAGTACATTGATTCAATTTTTCGAAGTCAAATCTAAAACTATCACGATATTTCGAGTTAAGACCACTGTGCACTGTTGGATTTTCAAATAAATCTTTTCACTAATTGTAAATGGCATGAAATATGATATTTGAAATGTATTTTTAAAGTTATTTCATAAAATGGTGGTTGAAAACCGTACTTAACAATGAGTATTTTGTTTTTTTATATCACTATTTTGTACTTTACGGTCTTCGAAAGGGCATTACTCGAAAATGTATCGTACGACGATTTTGAAATTTTGCCCAGAGATTTAGGACGTCATAACGAATCGATTTTTTGAATAATAATGGTCTGTGCGAGCACCGTGATATAAGATTGATAAAAATGAATTATAAATTAGGGAGCATGCATAAATGACGAAGCTTTTTTTGGTTTATTTGACCCCACCCACTTCCCCCATCGTAGCATTTCGTCACCCCCTCCAGATAATGTTTTAGTTTCCCCTAAAGCAAGCGATGAACTTTTTGAGACTTATTCATGACATATCAATAGTTGTTGTGCTCCTTTCTGCGGCTGAGAACATGAATTGAAATGAGTTATTACAGCTATATCACTGCGTTTGCACAGATGTGTCGCTTCTTTCTACAACCATTCACCGCATAAAGCCATCCAAACAAATCATCCACACGTTCATGCAACTACCACAACCACGAACGTTATCGTCAAAGAGTAGAAAAATCGGAGCACCAAGATAAATACGACGATTCACAGGTCGAGCGAAACAGAAAGGACCCTATACGGCTATAGACCATTTTACGAAACATTCCAGAGCTCAATTTATGAATAAAATTTTAACATAAAACATAAAACTTTTGGCATAACGCGCGTAAAAGCAATATCAACATCAGCAAATACTGTGTATCCTAATCTACCATTTCGTAAAACGGTTCAAACACGTTTGCCAGTGTATGTACGGGAAATGGCACTTATCTTTATAAGCAAACGCATTAAGAATGTACGATGAAGATCGAAAACAGCAAAAAAACGCTATACTGCAATCTAGAGATACTCAGAGAGCGAGAGTAAGAGAGAGAGAGATAAGCGATGGAAAAAACCGCCAATTTGGCAACATGTCAGAGGTGCCAGATCTCTTTTCAAATCGCAATGTTTACTAACTTTTTCATTAGACTCGCATATAACTGGTGGTGACGGTGGAAGTCCTGGGGAATAATAAAGTGGATCACAAAAACCGTCAAGGTGTTAAATTTTATGTTTTATTTAATTTTATGCACGCAAAACTTTACCTTATTACTTCAAAAGCAATAGCGCAAAATCACCCTTTAGGTAACAAACCGATTACTTAAAAGGCAATAAATTTCTTCCCCGGTTAAGTAACAACATATACTGCCATATATTTTGCATGTGTTACGAGAGTACGACTATCTAATAGCGAATTTCTTTATTCCACCAGCTCACCTCGTTTTGACCTGGAAGCGCACTAACTGCTGTCAAAACTCTTCTTTATTTGCTCGATTTTGACCCAGTTTTGACCTGCCGTGCTGCCCGAAGCGCACTGTAAAATTTGTCAGCTTCAATCCACCACCGCACGTTCGTAAACAATTATCTTGCATATCTTTCTTGCTTGCGTCTTAATTGGCGATGACATTTCATTATTCCTCGGCAGTTTTGCCCGCACACAGTGGAATAAAGAAATTCGCTATAAAAATGGTCGTTCCAACCACATGCAAAATTTTCTCTGTCGAAAAATGCTCCCTCTCCATCTCAAGTCAAGAAAAATCACACACCGTCGCATATGTTGCACATGTTACTTCTCTTACTTTCGTCTATATCTTACTTTCATTTATCTCCAATTCATCCGATGTGCGTGTATTAGTTCGCTCGGTGTATGCATACGGAATAGAGAAAAAAAATGACGAGAGCTGCCAAGTTCCATTTTTCCCCGTCATACACTATGTAAACATTGATGGTTTCAAAGACTTCAAATGCTCTTGAAATCACATCACTATCTGTAAACTGCGATAGAGAAAAACACAAACTTTCGTTCTCTTGAAAGCTATCTAAAACACACACTCATTGGTTCATGGAAACTCATTTGGACCTGTTTGAAGATACAAACTCGTGCCCGTCTAGAACAACATTAGCAACTTTGGCAACTCTGATCACATGGTATTACATATTTTCATTTCAAGGTAACACTGGGAAACGAAACAATGGTGTTTCTAATTAGATATTTGAGGTTGTCAGTTTAGATTCTGATTATATTTGAGTAAGGAGACAGAAATGAACCTGAACTTTGCATCAATACAAATGCAGCGAGTGAAGTCTCGATACACATGCATTGCGGTTCTTGGTTGTATGTTCTCCGGCAGCGTGTAGCGTGTAGGTTATTACACTTTGTGTCTAATGCGCGGGCAGACGAACTTGCAAAACAAGAATCTAACTCACAGTTTATCGGCCCAGAACCTTTCTGCGGTATATCAAACTGTGCAGTGAAAATGGAGCTTAAACGCTGGGAGAAACAAAAAGTGATAACCAATCGGTTGGATGTCAAAAAGTGTTCCCAATCTAAAGGATTTATAACACCAAACGAAAACCATTCAAAAAAGCTCCTAGAGCTAAACAAAAGAGCTCTTCGTACATATGTCGGCCTAGTAACGGGGCACTGTCCGAGTAGATATCATTTAAAGAACATTGGCTGGGTTCAGGATGATATCTGTCGCTTTTGTAATACGGAACGCGAGACATCGGAACATCTGCTTTGCAATTGTGGTGCATTATTTAAACGCAGATCAAGGCTTCTTGGCAGTGGCTTCTTACAGCCCAAAGTGATTTGGTCTTTGAATCCTGTAAAGGTGATTGGCTTCATAAACCATATTTTACCTGACTGGGAGCGTGTCGGTGCAGGTACCTGATCACTCACAACAATAGTGTTGCATTTTGCAAAGGAACACGTAGAGCAATTGACTGGGATATATTACAAAAGTTCACATCAATGGACAACGTAATCCTAATTCCCTAACTAAAAAAAAAAAAAAATGCGCAATCATAGACACAAAAAGTAATACGATGTTGCTCGGAAGTAACAAAATCTTCCCCGTTTCTGTTGGGTGCATACTTTCACTATAATTGATCATTATTTTGTTGACCACACAAAAGGTTTGTGAACCGCCTGTTAAAAACCTCTGTGCGAAAGCAATTTTGGAGCATTCTCAATTCATTGTTTGGTAATAGAACACGAGGCGCGTGTGAAAATAAATATATCCTTTATTGTACCTGATTGCAATACCTATTAACCTTCTAGTGCCCAGTGCCGCCTCTAGGCGGTCCTCAGTCGAACCTCTATAAAGCTTCAATGAGAACTTAAAAAATATTTATAGGCTAAAATATTTAGAGGCTTAATAGTGATTTTTTTCGAAGTCCGTCTAAAAGTTAATTTGGGTACTAGAGGGTTAATATGTTACCTTGCCTATTCGTTTGCTCGGATTTTGACATGTTTATTTGGCTCACAACATTCTCTCCGCATATCTTTTCCTCTGAGTATTGCTACTGCAATCCACACAAGCGAAAATTTTCCTGCACTGCCAGTGCGGCGTTAGATAGGACGTCGAATATTTTTCACTGGGTATGAGCTCGAAAATCGAAACAATAATTTTAACTTATCTTACTCCATTGAAATTGTCGCATACAGCCTGCAACAACCAATCAAACACATTAGTTTACATTTCAAGTGTTTTTCAGAAAAAAAAAATTGAAATGTAAACTGCTGACGATAGCCGTGCTGCCAGAGCCCCTCTTCCATTGATCGTGGCGGTCAGAGATGCCAGACGTTTTCGGAAAATGTCTACAACTGCTTGAAAAAGCGCAAAAATTTGCTTGAAATCTGAAATAAAATCTATCTGTGAATCAGAAAAATTACGCTCGCGCAGGCAAAGGGCTGTAAAAATCTGCACACATTTTGAGAAAGTCTGCGCAAATATAGGGAGGCTGACCAACATCTGCAGAAACTATGGAAAAAAATGCAAATATTTGCGAATCATATAGCATTTTTCATGTAAAATTGGTCAAAAAATCGATTGGTGATGATTTCATCCTGTGCTTTTTCACCCTATATTTGCGTGTTTTTGGGTAAAATTTCTCACGAAGCTTTGAACATTGGGTTGTTCACAGAGCCGGATTTAAGGGGGGGGGGTCAAATTCATCAAAAGATCGATTCACAGCAAAAAAATTTGAACAGAGGAATTGATGTCTTTGAAAGTTGCAGAAACTGCTCGAAAACCAGAATTTTTGTTTTTGATATCTGAAAAACCTACCGCAATTTGAAAAAATTGCGATCCACAGGCTCACAAAAATTTGCACACAACTTGAGAAAGACTGCGCAAATATAGGGCGACCCCGACAATAATCAACAGAAACTAAGAATAAACTACAAACATCTGCAGATCAACAAAATCTGCACACGGACTCTAAAAATCTGCATTAAGTAAGCAACAGCAATGCATTAAAAAACTTGTGTGTTTCAATCCGAAACTTTTCTTCAGTGTTATTTTTTCGCGAGTGCCAATTGATATCCATAAGAGTTCACCTTGGATTCTCTTGAAATACACAGAGGGATGCCAGGTCATTTTTTCAAATGCCGGCAAACCGAAAACTGGCGACCAAAAAAAAAAAGTAGGTCACCACCTCTGAAAAATACTAAATTTATTTCGATGTCTTCACCGCAGGGTTTACACAGGGTAAATATCTTTGATTTGAAGACATGTCTTCCAATCTGGCATCGCTGAATACAGAAACAGATATCCTAGCTTATTTCGCTTCATGTGTAAAAAGATGCAACGGTTTTTTTTACATGTCGCAAAATGCAGTATGGTGGCGCTAAGAACCTAATGGAGGTCAATGATTTGATGAAATTCGAAGTTTTCTAGCTCTTATCGATGTTATCGCAATAAGAAGGGTTGCCGTTTTTTATTGTAGACTGTTGAGCAGTCGTAATTTGTTTGTTTTAGTGTTGATTTGAAAAAATAAACGCAAACCTCACAAAATCAGTGTTATATCGTTGCAAAAACAGCGAGTCTATAATTTGACCTGAAATCTGCGAGAATTATCATGCGTCTGGCAACTTTGACTTTAATACAGCGCTGCCATCACTAAAGTGATTAAAACCGCAAGTTGCAGAAAGATGTTGTTAGCTTTCCAAACGAGTAAGAATTTGAAATCTTACACGCGATTTCTGGATTTTTTTGTTTTAGCTTGGATGTCTGTTATCTGTGCTTGGAATGCCACACAATGGTGCTTATTACGGGAGTCACTTCACGGTGAAATATATTTCACATTCACGCTCATTTCACTTTTTTAGACCCATTCCCGATTCCACCTCAAGTGAGGTGACAAAATCACCTCCGTGGGGTGAGATTGACAGTAAAGTGAAATTGAGAATAGGACAAGTGAAATGAGATTGTTTCCCAGCTCAAAAATCTCTAAGTCCCAGAAAGTCGTTTTTTTAGATAACACCAGATCTTGACGAGTTCTGCATTTCTAAGACATTCGGCATAAAAAAAAATGTTTTTTTCGGTATCGAAAATTTCCTGAACTAGTTTGCATTTTTTTCATCGGGCAAAAAAATGAAAATTTTACCGCTTTGAGGCACGGATCAAATTCGGATTCGTTTCGTTACTGAAGAATAAATCCAATATTTACCATTAGATAACAAATCAATTAACTTTAAGACTTATGGCATCTTCGTGGAATCATTTCACCGTTCAAAATGGTCGTGAAATAATTCCACGCGAAACGTCGCTTTTTCCGTTCTCACTTCACTGAAATGAAGTTTTCTGTTTTCTCACTTACGTGAGTCCCGTCATGGGACTTTATTCACTTCACTCTGATTTCACCGTGAAGTGACGCCCGTAATAAGCACCATTAACACTCCATTTGAGTCGAACCATCTCCCAAGCAGAGAAAGAAAATAACTCACAAGTTTTTTGAATACATTGCTGTTACTTACTTGTCCGAATCAGGGATGTGCCTTGCAAAATGCAGATTTCCAGAGTCCCTGTGGAGATTTCATTGATCTGCAGATGTGTGTAGTTTTTTCCTAGTTTCCGTAGATTATTGTCAGGGTCGCCTTATATTTGCGCAGTCTTTGTCAAATTGTGTGAAAATTTTTGTTCAGATATCAAGAAAAAATTTCCGGTTTTCGAGCAGTTGGAGACATCTTTCAAAAACATTTGGTTTGGTTTTGTTTTATTTTTGGGCCCCCACTTAAAACTGGGCCCCGGGCCCCCACAATCATATATCCGGCTCTGTGTGTTTAAAACGGGAGTCATTTCACGGTGAAATCAGTGAATAAAGTTCTATTACGGGACTCACGTAAGTGAGAAAAACGTCGCAAAGTGACATCTGCCTTGAAACCTGGGTTATTATGATTGTCATATAAAATTTTGCAAACGTCAAGATCTGCTGTTATCTAAAAAACTGAAAAATCGACTTTCTGGGACTAAGAAATTTTTGAGCTGGGAAACATTCTCATTTCACTTGTCCTATTCTCAATTTCACTTCACTGGCAATTTCACTTCACGGAGGTAATTTTTATCACCTCACTTAAGGTGTAATCGGGAATAGGTCTCTAAAAGTAAAGTGAACGTGAGAGTGAAATATATTTCTCCGTGAAGTGACTCCCGTTATAAGCACCCGGATGAAAAAATGAGGATTTTTAGTTACAAGACAGCGAGTATCAAGAAACGTTTATCGAACCAATTAATTTAGTGTTTAATTGATGTTGTCTAATTGCCTTTTTAAGTTGAAATAGCGCTACACCAGCCAATAATTGAGTAATGGCGTGGGGTTTTTCACAAGTTTTCTATTACAAAAAAGAAGACCCATTCTCATAAACTAAAACAATAATTACCATTTTTAAAAATCTTCCTGGATACCCCTTAAATAATCCTTAAATAATCCTCATTTGGGTCCTAAAGTTTGACACGGTTTCCAGATGTTTCGGTATTTTTTTCGTGTTGGGTATTTTTGTTAGTGCGACCAATTTTTTGATATTTTGTGACATGATTTTTTCGATATAAGCTGAAAGAGTGTAATTTTCTCAGCCGAACGTGATTTAAAAAAAAAATGTTTATCCTAGTCCTTCAATTTTTACATGAAGAATAAAAAACTACTCTAAAGTACAGTACAAAGTACATGGGCGAACTGTAATTCAACACATTTCGTGCAGTTTTTTATTTTTCATTGAAAAAGCGAAAGACAACAACAAACATTTTTCAAAAATCACGGTTTGTTCAGAAAACGCATCTTTTTCAAATGATAAAAACTGGTATAGCTTTAGGACCCAAATTTGGCCATCAACATCGAAACAGATTAAGTCGTAGTATCGAGTGCGGCATGCAGCCGAGAAACCGATGAACTCTTTTTTGGACGAATGTGTGATACACCGGCCTGATCCCAGTGATTTTTCTTTCGAACTAGGCTATGTTTAGAGGTAGACCGGGTTTGGAAAAGGTCGAGTCACCCTGTAAACACCGGAATCTCTTCAAGGGTTTAAACCTGGGTGGAGATGTCACCGCAAAGGAAAAACTGTACGAAGAAATTCGAGCTAGAAATTTTGCATTTATTTTATTTATTCAGCTGGTGAACAATAAAGATAATTATAATCTAACAAATTTGTTATGCATTTTATCTATCCACCGGCATGTTGATGATTACAATCCTATCTATGGTTGAGCAGTTGATAGTTTTTGAAAGCTAGTTATTCAGGAAAGAAAAAATCATATTCATAAAAAATCAAAATAACAGAAAAATACCATTTTATCTGCAATTAGATTGGAAAAAATCAGATAGTTGTGAACTGGAGTTCATTAACCCATTTTTTGTTTGATCTAACTAAATACATTTAGTAAGCAAGCACAGAAGCTGTATACAAATTTTCAATTGAATTATCGAATATCGAAATATCGAAATAATTACATTTCCAACAACGAAGAAAATAAAGTCAATTTTTCTAAACGTGAGCACTTTTGTACTGTTTCCACGGGGACCTCGGTCTTCTCACACATTGATCCCCAATCATTCTCTTAAAAAACTATTTCCAGCGTTTAAAAGTTGTCTCAATTTTACGTCGAAGATTGCTTACGATAGGCTTGTGAAATACGAGCCGAATGAAGGTACTGATACGGTGATTACGGTGATTTTGAGAATTCCACAGTACGCATAATTTGCTAAGATGATCTAATGATTACCTGCCTGATGACTACGAAACTTCGAAACCGAAATTGTCGATATTGATGAAAATTCAAGGGTTTTTTCGACTGACCAAAAAAACGTCACTAATTAAGCCGTTTCTTACCCTACGACGTTGATAAAAAACTGAGAGTGAAGTAATTTCTGTTAAATATAGAGGATAATTGCCGTCTAAATGAATCGATTAATACCAATTGAAATGATTGAATGTCATTCAATACAAGTTTTTTCTCTGTCTATATGAGTGTGTTCCAAATAAAGAAAAATTGAACGCAACGGGAATTAGGTCCACAACCCACAGCCAATTCGAGTTTTTAAATTAAGCGATTATTTTCCAAATTCCTCGGAATTATCCGATGCAAACGTCAATAGTGTAAAATTCAACATTAATATGCACCACATTTCATTGTGGACTTCATTGAGATTTTTATACATATGCGGAGATTTCTATGAATGAAGGATGTGTTGAACATAGATTTCCTACTTGATTTGACTGCGCGTTCCCACTAGCTGAAAATCTACTAAAACATCTAAAAACAGTTTACTCACCAGGTTCAAACTCTGCTTACGTTACCGAATAAATACTCACCTCTACTTTCGCTGTGAACGGTTATTGGGGTGATTTCTTTTAAAAACAGAAACAAACTAACAACAATCGTTTCATTTCCAATGATTTTTCCTTTCTAAATATTTATTTTAAATAACATTAAGTATAAAAATATATTAATATTACTTCAATAAATGTATTCTTTGGCATTTTCCTTTCTCGTGTTCTGTGTTTTTTTTTCCTGTTGCTCTGTCGCGCGAATGTTTCGTTCGCGCTGCCTGCCCGAATAATGTGATAGGTTTAATTTTTCTCTCTATTTTACCTTCGATTTTACCTCAAGAGTTTACCTCGTAACAGAGCGCAGCATTTGGCTCCGGACATGGTTCTTCCGCGTACCTAAGTTGCCACAAAACATTGCCCGAAAACATAAGCGAAGTAGTTAACAATTTTGAATTTGCTCGTTATTCGTTAAAATCCCATCCTGCCAGAGACGCAAAATCAACCAATGGTTAATGGTGTGAAACGAAAAGAAAAACAAAAACAAGATTACAGCATCCAACTTGATGGTCCGTGTGTCGATTCGTATCGCTTAGTACCATTCTGTGGGTGATCTTTTCAACACATTCGTATTGTTTTTTTTTTTAAATACTAACTATTCACACTAATAAAAAGTTGTTTTTCCTTATTTGTTTCGCTTTCGACGAATTGGTTCTCCTATTTGTTTGTATTTACAAGACAATCGAGCGTTCGATGCTAAAATATACATATACATAGTTGACAATATAGATGCTGTTTGTGTTAAAATGACAGTTATAATTTACTATACAATTCAAAAATTCTGCGCTTTCTCTACTCTATTTACAGTCGTATAATTGGGCGCTACTATTTAGTACGGTTACTCGTTCGAGGGTTAAGCATCACAATCATAAACGGAACGGTTTCTTTTTCTTCTGCTTCTTCTCTACTGTGCATTTTCTTCCGCTTTCGATTCTTCCTCGTCTTCTTCCAGTTCGATCTGCGTTTGTAGTGGTGGTTGCGGCAGTGGTGGCCGGATACTCACCCCGCTGCCGATCGACGACAGGGAGCACAGCTGCGGCGGTTGTGGGGGTGGCACTAAGACCTCGCAAGGCATCTGATAGGCTTCGGTGGCTCCACTGCAACCGGTGCATAGCGAAGGATTCATCATGAAGCACTGCTCGGTCGGGGTTTGCCACCACGGTTCGATGGTGGTCGCAGTGACCGGCGGTGACGGAAGATGATGATGGTGGTGATGATGGTGCAGATGCAGACGTTGATCGGCTTCTGTAAGTTTTGGTTTTGATTGTGTAAGTAGTTGGGTTGTGTTGGGGGTTCATGCGCTACTGGTTGGTTTTGATTTAAGTTTTTTTTGATTTTGATTTTTGCTTACTTTATACTTTGAAGGGAAGGTTTTTGGCAATTTTGCACTCGCAGGGGCCGAAACGTTGGAGGTTGACTAGTCTATAGCTAGTAGGTGATTTGTGGTGATCTAGTACAACGGGTACAAGTCGGGTCTACGGGGAGTTTGGGGACTAGATTTACACTAGATTACCGTTGCTTCTTGCGATCGTGGCAGTATTCGTCGTAGTCGTCGGAACGGAATGGTTCAGACCGGGCAATTGCGGATGCGTATGGCTCATGAGCGCATGGTTGTGATGGTGGTGTAGATGCGGATGATGGTGACTGTGGTGCGGTGGATGGAAATGCTGCTGGCTGTTTGTACTGCTACTGCTGGTGGAGCTGCAGCTGCTATTGCTACTGTTGGCACCACCGAATACACCAGAGATTTTCAACTTGCCCAACTTGTTCCAGAAGCTGGACTTGTCCGCAAGTGTGCTTAAGTGCTCGGAATTGCATTTACTATTTTTGCTTAGCTTATCGGAGTAGAAACAACAAGTTAATCTATTCGCGTTAGGTATCACAACGTTAGAAGCCATTTTACTACAACTAGCGCCTCCACATGTAGCGTAACCGATGGGAATGGAGCCGCAACCGCTATTGCTACCACAACTGCTCCGTATCGAACTGCTTCCGGCTATCATGGACGTTCCGGAGCCGCTGCCGTCGGCATTATCGTTAATCGTGACCGTCTTGCTGTTGTTCGTATACATCGCGGTGGTCCGGTATAACATACTACTGGAATAGCTAGCGCCACTACTGCTACTGCCGCTAATGCCACTATCTACGTCACCACTGTTCGGCTGCGAAGTGGTCGGGGACAGTCGCTCCTGCAGGTGGATCATCGCTGCCGTATTGGATGATCCGGCCGCTATGCAGTCATCTTGGGACATTTCATCGTGAAACTGGGCACAGTGGATCTCGTTTAGGCGTTCCTCGATCGCGTCCTGCTCATCCTTGGAGGGCATTATTAACGTTTCCACCGACAGATTCAACTCCCCAATGATTCGGTCGTGCTGGCTCTGCACATGTCGCAGTTCATCGTGCAGATTGAATTTATTGATCGATTCGAAGCTTTGCATCGAAGAAGAATTCATGCTTGTGCCTGGCTTAGCAGCAGCCATCGCGCCCAGATTGGAGCCTGCTCCAACGTCTTCGTAGATGTTCTCTTTAGTTCCGTAGCGGGTGGTGAAGGTGTGCTTCTCCTGGAGCGGATTTCCTGCTGCCCCTAGGCCGCTGCTGGACGTCCCGGCCAAGTTCGAGGACACCGAACCCTTCCGAAAGCTCTTACTCAATAAGGCACGTAGAGAATTGGTGGATGGCAGCTTGGAGAGCGCGTTGCTCGAGACCGACGAGGAGATTTTGTGTATCTGTGGGATGTTGCTCGGGTGTAGTTGGCCCGATTGTTGTTGTGTTGGTGGTGATGGTTGTTGTTGTTGTTGCTGTTGTTGCAGTTGTGGTGTTGATTGCAGGGACTGCTGCTTCAGTACCATTGGTTCGCAGTAAGCATAGGAGTACTCGGGATTGCAGCTGCTGTCGCTACTGGATTGATGGTGATGCAGATAGGATGATGGCAGAGTAGCTGCTGATATTGGCGCAGGTTCGTAGCGTTCCATAGTGGCCACAATGTTGTTGCGCCATTTGATCTGAAAGGGTGACGAAGAAAAAAAAAGGGTGATGATGTGAATTCCGTTCGCGTCGAAAAAAAAAAAATTTTCTTCTTCCGTTCCATTAGAGACAACAAAAAAACTTAAAAACTTAAAAAAGTTACAGACTTGGAAAAAAGTTACAGACTTGTAAAATTATCACGTTTGAAATTAATGTCATTATTACCCATCTTAAACATAAAATATACGGAAAGCTTTTTAGATTGATGAAGCACTTTGGTCCTGCTAAGAAAAACAACTAGTTTTTCTTTAGTAAAAATGGATATTGAAAATATTCGATAGAATGCTTTTAATGGTATAAAACAGGTGATCTTTAACCCTCTTCTTAGGTCTCTCTAAAGATATATGTGTAGCCTTTCGACTAGCAGATGTTAATATTCACACGCTTTTCCTTCCATAAATATTTTCTTGTGGAGTTTTTGTGATACTCTGGTTAAGCAAATTTTCTTCCTTTCATTCGTACTTGTAACATCATCTGTAAAATATTCAAAATTTCTGTAAAAAATGTAAAAATTCACTGTTTATTTTTAAGCGTGCAGACAATATTTTATTTGCCCCGACATCATTCCCAAGCACAGAACTAAGTTCAAAATGCCATATGGCATCACCTGTTAAATATACTTTGATAACAGTTTACCAACTATACTTGAAATTTCCAACGATGAAAATATTCTAAGCAGTTAGAGAACAGATTGATCATCCACATGCAATATAGTTTATGCCTATTATGCGGTTGCTGAGCAATAAGAGTTTGAATGTCATTTTTCGATGTTAAAATTGATTTCTCTTCGCGGGGACAGGGTTAATACTTGCACTTTCGAACCACATGTAAAACACATACTAACACAAAATATTTTTAGTTGTCATTAAGAAATATGCGTTAACCAATTTAGAACTATGCAAATTTTTACTGACTTGTATTCTATCTAAGCTCTTGGTTGACAATGCCATTGTTTGAATGTCAAGGGTGGAGAAATAATTTGTTAATGCTGCGATGAAACCATATTTCTTGACTAAAAACCATGATACGAATTCCTCAATCCAAAACCTTTAAATACGTGATCCAGTTTTAAGGATATCCTTCAATTTAAAAGAGATTGATAGTGTGTGAAAACTCTTTTTCCAAAAAAAAAGACTAGAAAATAATCGTAAAATGAAACGAGTTTACCCATGAATACTTGAACTTGAGCGGTCACGTTTCACAATTTTGCTCCACTATTCAACATTAAAATCTTGCGGTTCGTGTCCTGTCTGAATGAGGGTAATTTTTTCTAAGTCTAAATCACACCCTCAGCCCTTATTTGTTTTCGCATCCTTGAAAAAATAAAACATACATTGGCTATTTCAGAACTTAAATATAGTATTTTCCTTTTTTTTCTTAAGCTTTTCAAAAAGAGGTTTTCTGGGGTAAAAAAAGACATGTGTGGGTTAAAAACATCTCTTAATGAGCCTCTTGTGATAATAGAGAACTCTTTAGGGCTGATGAGTCGTTAAAATAGTTTGAATTTTTTTCCCTAATTGTTTCTCAGTTTTCCATGATATTCCCTGAATTTCCTGATCGCAAAATAAATCCCTTGGTATTCTCGGATTTCCTGGTTTTTACCATCCTGTACTATAACGTCTTTTAGATAAAAATCTAAACATATCCAAGTGTTTTTCTAAAAAAGTTAATAATAATCAAAAAATTACCGCTATAGTTTCGATTTTTTGACGTAGAATCATGTCTTTCGGCAACGTAGAATGAAAATCTAAATATCGAGAGCGTCACGAAAATTGTCAGTTTTCAACGGATTTCCTTTAATATTGCAGTAGTCGATGAGAAAATTAGTAATGCGTTCTCCAAAATGCGGAAAACTGTGATTTTATGATGTTAACGATTGTACTATTTTTCAATAGTACGAGTCTTGTATGATGTATTTTTGTGACTGCGACAACGGCCGAAATCTACCCTAGACACCCCGAAATGGAAACTTCCGGTTTCTAGAAAACAGCCATAAACTGGCCAAATGCTGCTAAATATGAGTATTTCCAAGGCCGGGATGATATTCAGAGGCCAAGAATTGACCTCAGATATCACTTTTAAATCAAAGATGGTGACGTCTGGTTCCTGGAAAACAGCCGAAAATGGTCAAATACTACCCAATATATCCAGTACCAGGATTACGCGCAAAGTCTGAAAATCAAACCCAGATATAATTTTGAATTTTTTCCAGAGAGTTATTTTGATAGTGTTGGATGGAAGTTATTGACATAAACATATTGATAGAAGATAGTCTATCGTTATCTTAGCTCAAGTGGAATGTCAAGATCAGGTTACTTAGGGGCTTAGGGGCTATCCACATTCCACGTGGACAGGTTTTTAATGATTTTGACCTACCATCTCCTTCCTTGGATAACTGCCCATATAAATTCTAAAAACTTTGTATGGACCGTGGACATTACACAGACCCCCCCACCCCAAGGCTGTTCACGTGGAATGTAGATGGCCCCTTATTACATATCTCACCTCACGATAGAATCATCGTGCTTAGGACCAGGCTTGTTTTCGCCTCAGAGAAACACTATCGGAGATCATCTTTCAATACGAAAACAATTGTTTTAACACTGGTGGGTAAAGCGACGCACTTGCTTGAAGAGAACACCGCTGTGGAATCTGAAATATTTCTCCAGAGAGATAATAAACTGGAGTAATCTTTCTCACACTCAATAACTACATAGCAGAGCTCACTGCAGTGCTTTTACTTAAACAGATATCCAATGAGGGAATTATCTAGGTAGGAAAGTAAATTGCGTTGTTTGCTCTGCATCTCGAACGGAAAAAAATCCATCTACCCGTCATGCATGTTTGCTCTTCGAATGCTATCAGATTTATCTAAGCAGTGCACACCACAGAATTCTTCTGTGTATTCTCTCTAGAGTGATTCACCACTTGTTTCGCTTAGCAGTGTTTAAGCAGAATGTTGTTAGTTTTTCTGCGAGCAGCAGAAACACAACACAAAACAAAAAGACAAGTATAGTGCAAAAAATTGCTACACGCAGCTCTTATGTTGGTCAAGAAGTAAACGGTAGGTAAACATTCACCCTGCCCCTCTAACATATTGGAAGAATACCAAATTCTTGGCGCCCTCGTGTGTTTTTTTTTTTGTATGCCTGAAGGGCATTGGGACTAAAGGAGCCCCTGCAACAATCATATCGATTATCTTTTGTGGCAGGCCCTGATTGCTGTACACAGATTACGAGGTACTAACGACCTTTTTGGGATTAGATTTCCATACCTGATATGGATTCAAAAGGTAACGTCCGAAGAAGTAGTACTTTGCAAATGCAAGGGCTCCACAATAACAAAGCATATGAGCGGACGATCAACTGCAAGGTTGCAGAAGCGACAGTTATCACATCCGACAATTTCGATGTTCTTCAGATGGTGAAGAGCAGGACAGTGTCCGGTAATAACTCCCATGTAGAGACGTAGCTCACCACGCTTGAGACCGAGAAGCCTCTTGGTTATAGCATGGTTTGGAGAGTTAAACTGTTTAGCTTGTCTGCAACCCTGTGTATTGTTCCATTGGTTAGGTATTTCTAGCGTTTCCCATGATATAAGTTCGCGCTTGACGGCGGTTTTGGAGGTGCTTAGACATGGCTCAGGTCTAATGAATTGTTGAACTGATCTTTATTTTGCGAGGCAGTCGGCGTTTCCATTGCCCTCGATGCCAGAGTGTCCTGGTACCCAGTGATTCTGCCGTGATAGCTCTCGTAGTGCTGCGCTGCACTTCCAAACTAATTTGGATACGCATTTGGCGGACCTTAGTGCTAGTAGTGCAGCTTGGCTGTCCGAGAATATGCCGATTTTCTGAATCCGACTTGTTGTAGTGTTGTCAACCCTTCTTTTTAGAAGAGCTGTAGCGCCTTCAATATCAAGAAATGCGCATAGCGCATTTCTCTTAATACTTCAGCGACTTTTTGATAAGATTAACTATACCATGAAGAGCAGTTTCCGTCGATTTACCAGGTTGGTAAGCATGCTGATCTTTATATAGTGGTGAGTTCTTGAGAAACTCGTTGCGTATATGGTTATCTGCCATTTTCTTCATCAACTTCAGTAGTGTAGATGTGAGGCATAGGCCTTAAGGTTTTAGGTAATGTTTTGTCTTTTTTCCCTACCTTTGGTATGAAGATCACCGCCCCCGTGTGTTAGCTTGACCAAGGTATTTTCACCATTCTACAAGACGACTGTATTTTGTTAACAATCAACATGAATGCCGAAAGAAGGGACAAATTTGTGGACATTTATTTGAAAAATCCATGGTGGTATAAGGAAACATTGACAACGATTCGGAAGCCTCAAGCCAATCATCAGAGTGAAACTGTCGACCGGAAACTGCGTGGTAAGATTGTTAATCAAGAGGAATCCCAATCTTTCGGGCCGTGATTTGGTCAGAAAATTGTGAAGTGAATTCGACTCCGTGAAGGAATCAAGTCGTATCGAGCTAGCAAACAGTCAAACCGGACTTTAAAATAGAATGGTGTGGTCAAAATTCGTGCTCGGAAGCTATACGACCAGGTGCTGAATGGTATGCAGGAAAGGGGGTCCAGTTGGTTTCAAGAGACCTTAACCCACCCGATTGCCCCCAGTTCAGCTCTATTGAAAAATACTGGGCAATCATGAAGAGGAGACTCAAGGTAAAAGAAAAAAAAATCGAAGACATCAATCAAAATCTGGTGGAATGATATAGCCAAAACAATGGACGAAGAAGGTTGCCGGAAAAGTTCGAGAATTCCTTTTACGAAATCGTGACGAATAATTTTATCGTTGTTTTTAAATACTTAACAAATAACTTAAGTACACTAATGAATAAATAACCAAAATAAACGCAACTGTTCTCGCCTTCCAGCTGGTTAAACTGGGTTCAGGGTTACCAATCAGTTGAAAAAGGGAGAGTTGAAAGGGAATTCTTTCCTAATTTACCGCTTAATTTACCATCAAATTGATTGAACCTTATCGAGTGTATTCCCTAGCGTATTGCGAGATACACTGGGGTCGCTTTTTAAACGGGATATTTTTACAATAAACCTGATTATTTTTACTCAATTCGGAAGATTATTTGTACGCGGTATCAAAAAAGTTTAATATAGGTATATCTAATCTACTCTTTCTAATACGGTACAACCAACCGCGTATACGTTGACGTAAATCTACGTTAATCCTGCTGTCGTGTCTCATACACAACATCTTCAACTTTCGTAGTTCCATAAATTAATAAAATTCGGTACATTGGATACAGACAATTCGAAAACGGCAAAACCGATATAAGATTGAAGAAATTTCAAAATACCTGAATTTTATTCTGGGGTGTTTTGAAAAAAAAAAAAAAAAAGGTGAGTTTTAAGACAGGCAAGTTTTTAGAGGGAAACCTAAATCAATGATTATGAAGGATTGAAGAAACAGTGGTTAGCCTTGATCACGTTACTCATTCTGAATGTGGGTTGCGTTCAGTAGGGATATGAGTGCGGAAGAATAATGAAGAGAGAGGATAGGTTAGACAACCTAAGTGGTTAAGTGTTTTCCTGCTATTATTAGCGATACCGCTTACCGTGCAGCGCACGTGCTGTTTAAATAAACCACTGCGCAGTTCAGTCGATGATCGATTTGATAATAACATTCGAATTATTGCTTATACCATGACATCATTGGGAAACGACTTTTCGAATTTCGTTTTGTCTCCTCGAAAAATGTGCCGATGCAAAATTCCTGTGCATTAAAGGCAGACAGTGTGTGCAACTTAGGAAGCGAAATATAAGCGAACTGAAAATATGATAAAGACTTGGAAAAACATACCGCATCCAGACAGGACTTGATCCCGCAACCTCCTTGTTTCCGACATGGTGTGTTGATTAACTAAAGTACAGGAAGAAATAATGCCTACACAACAGTGTGTGAAGATGATAGGGGTGAGCAATAGAATAGACGGCAGTTGAATGTTATACGAATATATACTCTGGAACAGTACCACCGTCCCAGTAGTTTAATTTGCCAAAGCCCCATGCCGGAAAGGAGATTGCGGATTCAAGTCCTGTCTGGATGCGGTATATTTTTCCATATTTTCAGTTCGCTTATTTTATGCTTTCCCAGCTGCACACACTATCTGCCATTAGTAAACTTGAATGTTGACAGGTAAAAAGTCGTTAAAAATCAAAGTTTTAGTTCGAAAAAAATTCAGTGCAGCAGCCAATATAAACAATACAATATCGCACGCTGGCCTGGGGGGCTAATGCGGTCTCGATCAACTAGATTAGTTGAGAGAATTCGTTATCGATATTGTTTTCGGCACATTTTGCATGTTGTAGGATAAGTACAACGATACACCGTGCCCCAGTGCTGAGTCGAGAAAATTTCCAGCTCGAAAAGATCCTCGACCTGATCGGGAATCGAACCCGATATCACAACCGTGTGGGAAAGCTAGCCGACCGACATCGCTAACCACAGAACCACGGGAACCACACACAGCCTATTTTCCAGATATAGGCAAAAAATTTCATTACTAAAGACAGACAGCCTTTCGATGCAACGCATAGTCTGAAATAGTATATATTTTCCCGACATTCCTTCGCCGAAATAAAGTGCTGATACTAGATACCTTGTTTCCCGTGAGAGAAACAACAACGGCCGCATGTAAAATAAGTAGAGAAAACGCTCCTACATTCATCCCAATTTACCGTTTGATTCCACTAGTTTTTTCAACGTAAAAGTAATTTTATTCTTACATCTTGATTTAGTCGAGTAGTCGGTTTTGCATTGGAAAAAATAGTAAATAGTAAATTGAACGATTAATTTGAAATGAATTGAGGTGTTGAGATAGATATAGGAGCGATCTCTCGATAACAAAAAAAAATAACGATAAAATTTTTCGTTTTCGATAGGTGACAGAAACAAATTCAAGAAATAAAATGCTAGAGAAGAACAGCGTGAAAGATCGGGAAAGAGAATTGTTTATCTCCGGTTTTACAAACTATCCAAAAAAATCGATTTTTACAAACATTTTTTTATACAGACGAGATCTCGAAGTTTTATGCATTTCTAGGATATTTACTGCCCCTAATCGCATAATTGTAATATTTGCAAAATTGGTTGTTCGAGCAAATGACACGTTTATATTTTGACCTTAAATGCATCGTTCCTAATATGTTCTCGTAAATAGACAGTTCAACTAAACTTAGTATCATGAAGAAAGTATTACTTCAAACTATGTATACATTGAACATACTTTTGAAGTCAAATTCGTTAAAATTTTTGCAATGGTACTTTTATGCCGTCACTTTCAAGCTACTTTTGGAACATATCACAGTGGAAATGAAGTTTTTTTTGTATTTAACGAGCATGAGCTGAACATCAGAAACGGATCACCGGTTGTTGGTTACCAAACCAGAATAACTTCTCCGAGTTTCAAAGGATGCAGAAGTGGATTTGGATGAAAGCCTTTTTTGACAAAACAGTTGAAAAAGTTAAGTAATGTAACAATTATGCGGTTACTTACGCTATGTGACAAAACAACTATGTATTCTATGTATTCTTTATGACTTTTGTCAAACAAATATAAGCATACTTTTCTAGTTGTAAAACGTAAATACTATTTCAAGCATTTCCCAATAAAAGCACGAAATCCATAAAATGTCGAATGGTACAATTATTCGATCACAGGCAGTTTAGTTGAAAACAAAAATTCGTCTTTGACAATTTTTTGAGAAACTATTGAACTTCATATGAACAATTTCTATGCGTTTTTCCATCAAACAAAAAATTGAAATTTTGACCACTTTGAGACTGCACAAAGCTTTTGAACTCTACTACTACTGTTCAACAAAAACGAAGGTCAAATTTTTGTACCCTAATTAATTACAATTAACTCTGGTGAGGAAGAGGGGGGGGGGGTAGTTTAGGGATCTGTTATCACCCTGGTATTGGACCCTGAAACGTGGTATTATTTGAACCCTCGAATCCGACGTACAAAATTTGTATCTTAGTTTCGCAATGTTCTATATATTATATTAATAAACATTAGGACTAGTTAGTCCAATAATGTCTGTTGGTAGAGTTAAATAAACCCTCAACGACTACGCTACTGAATCTTTCACGGGTTGCTCTGTTTCGGAAAGTTCTTGAAAAAAGTTGTCTTTAATATTCGGTAAATGAGTAACCTAGTGCTTTCAATTGGGCCCACCTTACTTTTCTGAAACAACCTTTCCAACTAAACAGCATTGAATAATTGTTTTTTTTTTGTTTACAGTATAAATATAAGAACATAAATAGTAATGTAGAAAAGCCAGTACATAGTGAGTTGATACGCTTAAAACATTGTAACTTGCGGAATATTCCTGAAATATTTCGCACAACCACAGTGAAAAGATTTCGCGCCAACTCGACTGAGGGACAGGATTCGATGGAACTTTGTGGATGTGACGTTCTGGAAAGTGTCTAAAGTTTAAAAAAAAAAAAATTTACAAAATTGAATTTAAGATTGTACACTGAAAAAATAAAATCATTAAAAAACATACTTAGCTGTAGCTTGAAAGGCACAATCTGTTTATATTGAGACTAGTGCCCTAGTGGCAGAAAAAGCCACTCTTACTCTACCACATGTGTCATCAACAATGGAATTTATCAGAATGAGTGGCTCCAAAAACGGTTGGTGCTTTTTATCGGAAACCATTTTTAAAATTTATTGTTTTGACCAGATCCTGATATGAATGATATGAAATTAACATTGTACCAAAACTCGAAGTGGAGCGTAAACTTCGGGATGCCTATTTAAATGCATATGATGTTTTAATCGTGTGAGTTTTTAAACAATATTCCTTAATTGTGCAATGAATAATTATATCAGAAATTTGAAGTTTTGTGGATACAGACCTTAGACATACAAAATTGAGTTTTGTCTGCCTATCAGCAAATTGGATCTTCATTTGATCAGATTGGTGCATAATTGTCAAACTAAACTTAGTATTTTGTTAATACATACTATTTTCATGTGTTTGTAAAGCCAGGATATTAATTACTTGTTATCGATAAACTGCAATAGGTCAGAAAAGGTCAATTTATTGGTAGTTGAACTTCAACTTCCAGTTACTGCGAATGGGTTAAGTATTTGTTCTCAAATCTTCTAGAACAGCAAAGAAATTACAAAAAGTAAACTGTACAGTTTTACTTCATCCGGTCCGACGTCGATCTTTAATCGAAAACCATTACCGGCAACATTTAGAACAAAACTCATGCAACTTAGAATCTATTAAACTTTGTACCATGGCTCTTGAAAACTAGCAAACAAAATCAACAACAAAAAACGTGAAGAACATGCACTTCAATCTGACGATATTGGTAGAGTTGGGTAGATTTTGTCTGGCATAGGGTGAAATGTGTGTGTGCATAGAGTAAATTTTCAAACGCATTCCGCGTGCTTTTAGTAAAGCGTTCACAACATCCAACGTAACGTGATACTAACCTCCTTCCCATCGCGGACCGCCTCTTTGAGCTTGACCGGATCGTCCTCCAGGTAAACCTCGATAACATCCGGATCGGGCTCCGGGTAGCGATTGTGCTTATTGTTGATATTGGCGGTGCTGCTGTTGTTACTATTGGCAGGTGTCTGGGGATGGTAAATGTTCTCGTTGGTGCCCATCGAGGGGGATCCCGGCGGGTACAAATACTTGCTCACACCCTTCCCCAGGGAATCCTTCCGGTGTCGGGAGGCGTGAAATCGTGGCGCAGACCGATGCAAAGGATTCGGTCCCATCGGCGTCGTCGGTGGCAACTGTTGACCGGGGGGCTGTTGGTGCTGAAATAACATGGCTGCCTGGGATAACTGCTGCTGCTGTTGTTGCTGTTGTTTTTGCTGCTGTTGCTGATGCTGTTGCTGATGCTGCTGGAGCTGTTGGAAATGTTGGAGTTGCTGCTGCTGATGTGCCTGCTGAAGCTGCTGTAATTGCTGAGAGGTCAGACGACGACCTCCCATCGTTGATAGCTCCATTTTGCATTATGATAATTTATGGCGGCTGATGAAAATTTTAACCCTAAAAGAGAAGGCGGAGAAAATGGGAATTTTAGTTTTCGGGGCTGTGCGTGGCTGATGGTTTGTGGGTGTGGGACAGTGTGGGTCACATAAAACTCAATTATGAGGAAAAAGCTATATCACACATATTGCCAACGCAGCTGTGGGATATCCGGGTAATTAGGAATTTCCTGGGGTTTGTCCTTCGTCAGCTTCAATTTCCACTATTTGAAAAATGGGGAAAGTTTATTTATGGCTTTTGCATTGTACACGCAGATAGAAAGTTTGATAAATTATAATCAACAAGCACAGGAAAGTTCGGAGCGACCGGGCATTGGGTCAGCTTCCTATGGAGTGATATTCTATAATAACGGCTGGCCTGGTGGACTGAGTAATGATTAAACACAATGAGCTGCTATCGTGCATTATACTAAATTTATTCAAACCCATCGTTTTCATTCGCATTTGCACAAATTGCTCGAACTACCCGGAAGGCTCATTCAAGGCGAGTGAAGTAACAAACAATTTGCATACAAATGAAGACACTCAAAAAACGTCAGCCGGTGATGCTGAAAAGAGCATCTTTTGCGATTTCCATATCTATCCAACTGCAGGTCACACCAAATCACACTCACACATACACATAAGAGTAGACACGCACACATACATCCCGAGCATCGTCCACCTGCCAGGACTCCGTTGTGGTCATTAGCGTCACCACCCGAACTACCGCCAGCAGTTTGATCCATTTGCGGCCATTTCAAACTGGAAAGAGGACATAGGAGATAGGAAAACACTCAGTGGCTTTTCGATAAACTTGAACACCACCGAATTGGAAATTAGTTCGTGTGTGGGTGTGCGTGTTTTGGGTTCCACTAACTCACTAACTTTTGATGTGGTTTGGGACTATTGAATCGAGCCCCCTATCCAGCAAAACCCAGCCAGCCAGCCAGCCAGCAAGTTTGGGTTCGGTGGCGTACTGCGCTGTCTGCGTCTAGGCTGTGGCTGTGAGATGAACGATTCTGTCGCTGACCGAACTGAAATTGCTGTAAATAATCGGGTGTGGGTTTTGTGGTTTAATTTGATTTCCCATAACCCTTCGGCCTCGCGCAGGACTGGGGTCTGCACACGTTACACTGGACGTGGATTATGGGTCCGCGTGCCTTCGGTGCTGTGGGATAGACTCTTGTCCGCAACACTATGAAGTGACGTCTAAAATCTCTTCAACCGACACAGACACGTAGCCATCAGGAACTGAACACTTTCGGTGACTTATCTGGTACTAACTCTGGGGATAATACTAGCTTTCGGTCTTTTAGTGCGTTGACTAGCACTGGCCACTGGGTTGGGGTTACTTTCAATTAGATTGAGGTGCCTCCTATTCGCACTCTTCACAATCGTTTGAGAGCGTTTACCTTGCCAAAAAAAAAAGAAGAAACAAAAATACTTCAACGAAATTGCTTTTATTGTCTGTAACGTAGAGTGAATTCGAATGATAAAGTGCATCGAATGGGAACATTTCGGCTCTAAGGCTCAATTCAGTCGTTTTAGTTTGTGTATTTTTGTTGGTTGATTTTTTTAACTTAATATTATTCAATTAATTTCAATAATAATTTCACGCTTGTTCATCATTGCTCGTCGTGTTTTATCATTGCGGTTAGAAATTTTATTGAGGCCACTTCAAATCGCTCGTATTACTTGTTCTGTTTTTGGGACATTTTAAATTTAGACATTTTAGCCTTTGTAATTAATTCAAGTTTAAACTGTTTATTTCCACTCTTTTTTATCCTGGTTTCATGCTTCGCTTTGGAGGTATACTATACTTGATTTTTACACTAGGTAAAACTTTATTATACTACTTTGTCACTAAGGTTGATGAATTTATCTCTTTTTGTACCGATTAAACACATTTGCCTTTCAGGTATTTTTGTTTACTTTTTATTTATTTTATCACTTCAGTAATTGCTATAGTTTGTGTGAGGTCCAGCCTGGTCAAAAGTCTGGAAAAAGTCCAAAAAGGGTAGAGATGAAATCCCTAAGAAAACCCACAACCATTTCATGAGAACTTTTAGAAGACATTTTAGAAAGAAAATTCACAAGGAGAAATTTTAAAAACTTCATAATTTAGAAACAGTCTAGAGAAAGTCAAAAAACAAATTGAAAAACGTTTCAGAATATCTCAAAAAACTGGGTAAGGTCTGGAAAAATAAAAAAAAAAAAAATGTTGCAAGCAGCTGTATAGTTTCCTATGATTTCGGGTTGGGGAAAAAATAACTATAAGATCAGAAAAAAATCGGGTTTAATCTCACAAGTAGTTTAAAACAGGTTGAAAAAAATCTAGAAAAAAAAGTATTTCTACAGTACAAAACAAAACAAAAAAACTCCATTTTAAATTATTGAAGTAAGCTTTCAATCTTCAACCTAAATAAAGCATATGCAACACCCAGCGGTGAGCAGCACTTGCACTAGTTTGACAGCATGATTCACGTAGTAGAAGTGAACAGTTCTGGTAAGACGCACTGATTCCTGCGGGAAATCGAAAAAAAGTTGCGACAAAATATAGTACCAGAAATTCCTGGGATAATTGAAAACATTTGTTTTCTATTCACTTTATGACTGAAATAAAAACAGGAATCGACTGGATGCCACCGGAAAATGACAGCTAGAAAAGGTGATCAAATCAAACGATTTCTAACAAACTCCTATTGGACCCCTGGACTTGATCGACAAGGTTATGGGCCAGTACCTTTACTCACATATTAAAAGAGGTTATTCTCGCACGCGTAGTAGGAAATGCGAGTAAATTGGTTATTCATGCAAGACAACGACCTCTAAGACACCATCCGAAATGTGAAAATGAAACGTTTCGAAAAAAATCAGATCAAACCTCACAAACATTTCAAGCATTGTTTGCAAAATATTTCCAAATTTGAGAATTTTGGAAAAATATCGAGCAAATTAAAGGTATTCCTCGTTACAACGTAACCTCTTTAGTTGTAAACGTTAATAAGAATCACTTTTCTAGTAAATTTATTTATAAAATAATTGTAGCACACTTCTTTCTTTTACTTTGTGTCGTGCTTCTGCCGCTCGTAGGAAGAATTATCTCATTTGAGATAACTTGAATTGAGAGATAGTTGAGTTTTTTCGAAGAAGAATGTGATGCGGAGTGTGCCATCATTTGATATATACTCAAGAGACTCACTGGGGGAGCTGCTTAGTCGCAAGGTTACAGAGTCTGCTTCGTCAAGCGAATGGGCGTGGGTTTGAATCTTAGTAGAATCAAGCCATTCGATGTCAAAAAAGGACTTAAGCATGGGTTTATTCTCAGGCTCCCCCACCACTTACCCTTCCTTTACGCTGAAATCTATAATACCTTTGCGTGACTTCCTCTTATCAAAAATAAGTCCATCATATTAATAAAACTGGCCAGCAGGACGCACGTCGAAACTGATCCAGGGAATTGTAATTGGTTATATTTGGAAGAAGAAACGAGGCACGGTATAGTAGAACAGTAAGCGTGTAAAAGGAAGGGTAAAACCACTTACACACAAGCACTGCTAAAATAATAACAAGCATGCCACTTCTCAGTAGCGGTAATGGTAATAATAGAAGTACAGGATACAGCAGACACCCGGGCATATCTCACAATAGATCAACGATTCTGGTCGCAGTGAAGAAGTCCATACAGAAAAAAAAGAGACTCCCTGTAACAGCACCAAAAGAACTCTGTAGTGTAGACATTGTGTGTATTTTATTTTTGTGAGAAAAAGCTCACCTCAATTTATTTTCTCTTAGGAAAAGTAATTTAGATTCCACCACGGTGTTCTTTGCAAACTCCCCAGATACGCACATCGCAATACAAAAGATCGTTTGTAATTTGTGAAGAACAAGTTTTTCAAAGTCTTGACAAAATGTATGAACTTTTTTTTCTTCAAACAAGCACGCAAAAAGAAATAAGATGTTAAGTATAAAGATAAAAAATGAAAACAAGGCTCCTAAAAGATCCGTAAAAGAGATCAGAAAAACTCGGGGTGAATTTTTAAAATATGTTCAACAATTCCATGTAAGAAAACCGCTATCCGTTTTTGTTTGCTCCGATCATGCTCAGTTGCTGTTGTGTTTCGTAAAACCTCGTTTCTTTGCTTGCCCCTCGGGGTGACACCTTCTGAAATTAAGTGGTTCAGAAAAATCGACTATTTCCAAAACTTTCCATTTTCAAAACTATGACTGATTGTCAACTTCTCACCGTCAAACTAAAGGTTATTAGTTGGCCTTCCAAGAAAAAATATCAAACTGTATTTTAAATAACAATAACTATGCTGAAAGAATGATACAAACCGAGTTTTACCATTTTGAAGGGTTCGAGACTTAGGAGACCCTATTGTTTAATACTTTTTTGTGGACTCCTCAGCTCATTTTACACACAATATCAAATTTTGATGGAGGTATATTTGTTATTTTGGAGATAGAATGTTTGTTTGTCCTCAGGGTTCAATCAATATACAAATCAGATGCGTTTCCATCAAGCATTGCCGTAACCAAGGGCCTTCATTTGAGAACAGTACTGCAACACTTCATCTGCATGTTTGAAAAAGTACTTGGGAAACATTTTCGAAACGTGCGCTAAGCTAAAAAAACTCAAAACAGTGAAAAAGTACACTGATGTTGTGTAAAAGGATGGTAGAAGAAGTGTTCAGAATCATACAAAAATTGCAAATGGAAATGTCTACGAAGATATCAGTTTAGAGGCGGAGAATACAAGGAAATATACTAGGCGAACTAGGCGGAGAATACTAGGAAAGGTGTTGAGAAGTTTTTAAAATCATGAGAAATAGGTTAAGAAAAGGTTCGTAAAATATCTATAAATATATAGTAAGAAAAGAACCTGTAAGAGAAAAAAAGTATAGATGAAATATAATGTTACTAGCAGCACAGCTTTAAAACAGATCTTGGAAAACTCAGAAAAATGTCTAAAAAAGTTTACGAAATAGAATTATATTAAAAATACCCCCGGTAGAGTGTTTGTAAAAAACATGGACAAACCTCCGAAAAAAAACATGAAACCCCTGAAATGCCTATTAAAAGTATACAGAATGTTCAGAAATATGAATGAAAATCGAAAAAATGCAAGGAAAAGTTGCGGGAATGTGAAATAAATATTCAAAAATGCGGAAAATTCTAGAGAATGTCTTGATATAAATGAAACAAAAAGAAAGAAAGTTGCGAAAGGATATCGTGCAGAAAAGCTACTGTAGCCGATAAAGTCTGAGAATTTTCGCTAGGACTTTTGCTAGAATCTAGAAAACTATTAAAATGTGTAAAAGTAGCGCATATAGCAGCACATGGGATGATAAATGATGAGAAAATGTGAAAAGTATAATAGAATATGCTGAGAAATAGTTCGAGGTGATCTCAGAGCCGCCTAGAAAAAATTTACAGAGTATCAAGTGAAAGACCAGACAGGTCTAGATATAGATGAATAAATGAAGAAATCTTTTTAGGAAATAGAAAAGATTGAAGAAAAATCGGAAAATATCATGGATGTAGGAAAGGCCTAGGAATATTTAATCAGAGGAGAATGAAATGTTAGGAAGGTTTTATTTGAAGTTTTTTTAAAAAAAGTGGAAATGGAGAACAGTTGTATGAATAGTATTGAAATAGTTAAAGAAAACTGATCATAATTGAAAACAGTCAATAATAAATGTGGAAAAAAAAATTTGTAAGGTGAGAAAAAGTAAAAAAGTGTCGCCGAATATCTTCAAAAATAAAAGAAAACAAAAACAGAAAATATTGAAAAATATATATAGGGGAAGTGTACCAGTTATGGCAAAACCTAAAAAACAAACCACTAATGACATGAACCAGTTATGGCCTATAAAGTTCAAATAAAGTAGTTCTATAACTGGTACTTGTTATAAGTAAGTTAAGTTAGTAAGTTAGTTATAAGTTTTTAATAAGTTGCGAAAAAAATTGAAAATATTAAGTACAAGTTTTATGCCAGTATTGAAATAAGGGTTCGCAATATTCCCAGAAACAGGTTTCCCGGGAAACGAGAGTAAAAAATTTCCGAAACCAGGAACTGAAAATTTTTTGCGTATATGAAATTTGGAATTATTTCTATTATTAATTAATTTAATCTTGTCCCATCTGAACTTGTGGGTCAGCATGAAATAACGTGGCTGGGAAAAGCGAATTTGAGGCTGTCCTCATGGAGGCCTAAAAATCCCATCATCTTTTGTTGAAAATATACATGAAATTTTACAGGGTGGCAACGTGGAAGTGATACACTTTATTTATGTCATAAAACTCAAACCAGTTTTTGTTTCTCTACGGAATCGATTTCAATAACATCTATAAGTAGTAAAATTACAATGTACTAGGTTGAGTTCAAATCTTTCACCTTTGTGTTAGATAACAACCCGTAGACGCTTTTCGAAGCTATTACAAACTGCACGGACAATTTCGTTCGGCATTTCGTCCCAAATCTTCACCAAACGGTTTTTTTAAATTTGTCCAAACTCAAATGCCTAACGTCGTCTGACTTTTTTAGTATGTACTGAAGTCTAGCGGGCTCAAATCCGGTGACGATACAGATGCCAGAGCCATTCAGATGAACTGATGATACAAGGCAAATTCTGCTTACACCATTCCTGAACGATCAATGCCTTATGCGCTACTGTTGAATCCTGTTGTAAGTAAAAACTTTCTTTCCCAAAAAGCAATTTAGCGCAAAGGTAAACATGTCCTTTGATAACGTGTTGCAAATACTACAAGTAAGAGGATATGATAAAGTCGATAAGGAAGGAAGCAGGTTACTAAGTCTGAAGGCGAAGACAAAAAGCACTATAACACGGAGCAGATTACTTCTCAATAAGTAACACTGAAAAAGGGTAAAAAACAAAATGTGCGAACAGCAAAAACGTCCGGACAATGCCACAAAAGATGATCGCAGTAGGGTCCATACAAAAAAAATATTACGAGGTATACAGTTCTTGGGGTTGTATGAATTGGTGACGTAGGACAAATATAAATATTGATTTTAACTCTTGTTCGACATATTTCACCACGCTTGTTATACACCGTGTATATAACACAGATATAAGGGCTCCACTTGCTATCGTGTTACGAACAAGAATGAAGTTGAATTTTATACACGCAATCTTTTGTACCGAGTTGAGCGTTGCATTGAAGGCGTGGCCATGCAGTTTCGCGAAAGAGAAACGAAACAAAACACCATCGATACTACTGAGTGATTTACATGAGCACCAAAAGAAAGTTTGTGCTTTCGCGATGCGAAAATTAAAATGGTTCTTAGGGTAATTATGTTGCTCTTTTGATATTGGTCCGATAACGGTATTCGAATGGGCACAAAGGAACAATATAACCGGAAAATCGCTCAATTCAGCAGCGGAAATTCTTAAAATGAGGATTATATACTGCTGCGATAAACTGTTCATAGGCAACACTACCGTTTGTCTTTGGTGTCCCGGTAGTTATTGTAAAAATGATTATTGAGAAATACATGAACATGTCACACTAGTAGTAGTTGCGAAAATTTTCATATCTCTTATCTTCAAGCAATCATTGCTCCGAAAAGAACTGATTGCATAATTTTCAACTAGGAATGCGTGCCACAGAACGCTGATGATCGCACCACCGGTAGCATTGAATATTTTGCTTGACCGCACAATTTGCTCTTCGCTCCGACCTCCGGTAGTTGTGCCAGCAAAATATCCTGCAGTATACAATGGCACCTATTGCTGCCGTATGCAAAATAAAGATAAGGTGTTCCGCAGTGCCTGAAAGATGACTCGTGCGTAGGTCTCGTTTCCTTATACCGCGTGCCTCTAAGAGCCATACTCCACTCGCTACCGTGTGACGAACAAGAATGAAGCTGAATTTTCTACACACAGTCTTCTGTATCGAGTTGAGCGTGAACAAAACACATGGTTTAGTCAGAATATGCAGGCAGTTGAATTTATTCCGTCTATGTTATTGTTATTCGTGCTCGAGAGGCAAGGTAATAGCGAGAGAAATGTATGGGAAAGCTTGACATTGGAACTTTTCACCTATTTTCAGCATTAAGCAGTAAAGCAATAATGTTAAACATTATATCAAACAATTGTTACACATTTTATCTATCCACCGACACATAAATGACTAAGCTGCATTTAATCGTTCGCTTGCTATAATCGTTAGAAATCTGACGCAACATTTGCCAGTTTCATATTCAATTTTACAAAATGTAATCTGGCATAGAAAACAAAGACGTAATCCTACGTCAAAAGACCAGGTCATGCGTTTCCTAATAATGGTCTCACAAGTGAACAATTTAGAGCATTAAGACAGGGTCATTGAATTCACAACCTATTTTTTCAATAAACCGAGCTGTCGAGTTGCCTTAGGTGACATCCATAAATTACGTAATGCCCAATATTTGGATCCCCTCCTATGTAACGAAACGTAACGCTAACATCTACCCCCTCATAAAAATTACGTAACGCAGTAGAAAAATTTGCTCGTTTTTGGAGAGTCTCTCCAGAGGTTTTTGTTACGTAAAGCTGATCTCACTTCCCTTCTCCCCTGCGTAACAAATCGTAACGCTTAAGGATACCCCCACTCCCCTTAACGAGCGTTACGTAATTTATGAATAACGCCTGAGAAATTATAGATGAGCGATTTAGGTTAAAATTTGACTTGGCCTCGAGCAAGACACCGAGGTCATCTACATAAATGACTCTATTGAGTGCCCGCCTTCAATCCCGCAGGTCCGTACTTGCCAGATCATGCTCCACCTGGTCTAACCACCTTGCTTTTTGTGCTCCTCTGTTGTTCTTGGTCACTTCCTGGATGCTGGGTTCACCGTAGAGTTGCACGAGCTCATGGTTCATTCTCCGTCTCCACACTCCGTTCTCCTGCACACCGTTAAAGATGGTTCTTAGCAACCGTCGTTCGAAAACTCCGAGCGCTCGCACTTCCTCTCCATGCATTGTTCACGTCTCTTGCCCGTAGAGAACAACCAGTCTAATAAGCGTTTTGTACAAGGTGCACTTTGCGCGGGAATTTAGACGTTTCGACCGTATTTTTTTGTGCAGGCCATAGTAAGCATGACTCCCGCTGATGATTCGCCTCCTTATCTCTCGGCTGGTATCGTTGTTCTCAGTTACCAAACTCATCACCGTCGATTATCACAACACTACCTACACGTAGTGTGCCCTGTCGCGCTCAGCACCACCTGCTAGCATGTACTTCCTTTTGAACGCATTTATCTTCAGTCCAATCTTCTCTGCTTCACATTTTAGTTTGGTGTACTGATCCGCCACCGCCTCAAATGTTCTGCCGACAGTGCCCAGGTCATCCGCAAAGTAGATTAATTGACCGGATTTAACGAAAATCGTGCCCCCTGTGTCTATTCCCGCTCGTCTCACAACACCTTCTAGCGCAATATTGAACAGCAGGCAGGAAAGACCATCACCTTGTCGAAGTCCCCTGCGGATCCGAATGGGTCGGATAGACCGCCCGAAATCCTCACAAAACACTGCACATCCTCCATCATAACCGTTATCAGTCCGGTCAGCTTCCCAGGGAAGCCGTTTTCGTCGAGAATTCTCCATAGCTCTTCGCGATTAATCGTGTCATAAGTGGCTTTGAAGTCGATGAAGAGATGAAGAGTAGGGATTCTGTATTCGCGGCATTTTTGGAGGATCTGCCGCAGAGCTAAGATCTGGTCCGTTGTGGACCGACCCTCCACGAAGCCGGCCTAGTAACTTCCCATGAATCTGTTGGTTAGTGGTGATAGCCTCTGGAAAATTATTTGGGTTATCACCCATGTTGAGAAGTTCCGCTCCGATTCCGTCCTTTCCAGCTGCCTCATTGTTCTTAAGCCGCCGGATAGCATCATTAACTACGCCTATCGATGGGAGTGGCACATCTCCGTTGCACCGACTCTGTCTGCTGTTCTGGTCTCCTGCCTGTACGCCATTCAGATGTTCATCGAAGTTTTGTCTCCACCTTTCGATCACCTCACGATCATCCGTCAAGATATTCTCCTCCTTTTCCCTGCACATTTCGGCTCGCGGTACAAAGCCTTTGCGGGACACGTTAAATCATGTTTCATGAAAGCGGTACAGCTGTTGTAGTTCTTTGCACTTCTCTTCCTCCTGGCGGCGCTTTTTTCCTGGAAGAGTTAGGTTTGCTGTCTCCGTTTTAGTTTGTACCGCTCCACGTTCTGACGGGTGGTTCTCCGCAGCATTACTGTCCGCGCTGCGTTCTTTTCATCCAATATCTGCCGACAATCCTCGTCAAACCATTCGTTACGTCGACTCGGTACTTCGTGAGCTAAGACGTTCTCCGCTACACTGCTGCTGGCTGACTTGATGGTATTCCAGCAGACCTCTAGAGGGGCGTCTTCCAGCTCGTCCTCTTCTGGCTTCGAGAGAAAGTGCGTACTTTTCGGCGACTTCGGTAATGTCACATCGTTAAAACAAAGTAAAAAAGGCAGCGGCCCCATATTGCTGCCTTGTGGTACTCCAGAAGTGTTAGAAAATGTGGAGGATATACTGGAACTCAGCTTCACACATACCGTTCGATTACATAAGTAGGATCGTAACCAGTCAATGAATTGTCGCGATGCACCGAGTCGAGAGAGCTTTATTAAAAGTATTCGATGATCAATCCGGTCAAAAGACCTGTGCAAGGTCGATGTAAAGTCCAAGAGGTTTGTGGTAACAGAACGTCTGAACGTATAAATCCGTGTTGATTCTTGAACTTACTATAAATTCAAACAATTTAGACGAAGCGAAGCTGTAGAATACTGTAGTGAATTTTGAGACATTTTCTGAGGAATTCGGGAATCCCGGGATCCCTGGAATGATTGTTTCTAATTCTAAGGTAATTCTCGGGAAATCGTTCCCGGGATTGTGAACCCTAACTGAAATACAGAACATTTGTATGATTTTTTAATATAACAAATTAGAGCAAAAAAAGGCTTAAGAAGGTTTGAAAGAGACAAGAATAGTTTAGTGTCTATAAAAGATTAGGATAATTCATAAATTCATTCAAAAAAGTTATGCTAAAACGAGGACAATGCTAAAAAGTTTTAAAAAGGAGAGAAAATAACATAAAATATATAACATAATTTTAGAAAAATACCTGCGGCTGATTTTGAGAATTCATAGATGATATGAAAAAGTAATCTAAAGGTACACGTTATATATAAAATGAAATGACCAAAAAAACGTATGAAAACAAATCTTCGGGGCTTTGAAATATTTTGAAAATGGAATATCCAAAAGCGTCTTGAAAAGTGTAAAAAGCTTAGAGCTTAAGAAAATAGCGTAATTTTTGTGAAAGTGTGAATATCATGAACACAGGTTCGGGAAAATATTTTAAATATACAAAAAGGTAAAAAAACTATAATTCCGAAATATAGAGTAACGAGTTAAAAGAAATAATAGTAAAGAAAAAGTACATATAAAATAAAATAGTAAAAAGGTACTCTATTCAACATAAAAAACCTAAATTAATCCACCTAGCGGTCAGACTCAGCCTTTCTCATTCAAACTTATTATTTGTAAAAAAAGATTTACATGAATGCTCAAATACAATGGAGGTATATTCACTCTTTGGGTTCTAAAATATTGATGTTGTAATTAAAGTATAAAATATGAAATTTGACGTAATGTTAGTGCTTAAGAAATAGCGAAATAAAAAAAAAATGTCTCTCAATTTCGAACAATTTAATCACGAGCGATACCGGGAACGTTCAAATAGTACGATACCACATTTATGTCATGTTGAGGCCATATATATTGATCAAAGCAGGTATAGTGTTGAATAGTCTTTGAATTTATTTTCTTTCCAAAACTTTTGAACAGCATATCAAATTGTTATGAAGTTTGTTATTTGTAAGTTTGAGAGATGTCGCTCGTTTGTATGACACTAGTCATGTTCAAATAAGTCGTGTAATACTTGACATAATAGACTTTCGTTGTTTTACAAATTAAAACATAACGGTTGCTTAAGTTTGATTACGATCAAATAAAAAGGGAACGTATAGGGCAGTCAAACTGTGAAACCACGTGTTCAATCATAATTCATCAGTTAACCCTCAACTAGCCCGTTCATCTGATATCAATATTGTTAAAATCGGTTGTGTAGTTTCTGTAGTTGTGTAAGATAATGAAGTTTCGTGATTTTCACATTTCGATACATTACAGACAAAGTTACAGTCCGATTACAGCAAAATTCAATAGGGTGTTATGAGGCAGCTAGACCTTTCATTTGATACTTATTCTGTGAAAATAGATTCTCTGAGAAAAGTGAGTGAGTCCAAGTAGTCTTCGGAATATGTTCCTTTTCATAGCTGGATTTGACATTTTTAAACATAACAGGCATAGTAATAATCCGTTTGCAAAAAAAAATCTATAGGGTCTTACGGGGCAACAAGATCTTCCATATGACACTGATTTTATGAAAATCGGTCTAGACATCTCTGAGGAACATGAGTGAGATTAAATAGTATCCAGAACACGTTTCTTTCCATAACTTTTGAACCACATTACCAATCTTCAAAAAATTTAAAAGTTGAGGGTTTTTCAGGTAGCCCGTTCATTTGAAATCAATTTTGTTTCAATCGGTTGTGTGGTTTCTGAGATATTGATGTTTCGTGATTTTTACATTTTGATACATAACCTCTAAACTAGAAATCAGATTACAATAAAATTCAATAGGGTCTTACAGGGCAACTAGACCTTTCATTTGCAATTAATTTCATTAGAACGGTTCAGCCATCTCGGAGAAAATCGAGTGAGATTGGGAGAGCGCTATACACACACATACACACACATACATACAGAAAATGCTCAGCTCGTCGAACTGAGTCGAGTGATATATGCCATTCGGCCCTTTGGAGCACTTTCATATCTTTGGTTTTGCAAGTGATTGCTATACTTTTCTAGGAGAAAGGCAAAAGGTTAAAAATATCATTAATTAGGAGTAAAATATTCGTCCTGAAGAAATAGCGAAATAAAAGAAATGACTTTGAATTTCGTACACTTGAATCATGAGCAATACTGGAAACGTACGAATAGCACAATACCAAATTTAATTTTTGTTGAGGCCATATGCTTTGATCAAAGCAGTTACAGTTTTAAATAGTCTTTGAATTTCGTTTCTTTTCATAACTTTTAAACCACATATCAAATCGCTATGAAATTTCTTACTTGTGAGTTTGAGAGACAACCCGGTCAAATGACACTAGATATGTTAAAATAAGTCGTGTGATCTTTGAGATAATAGACTTTCGTTGTTTTTATATTTTAATACATAACGGTTGGAATAAAAATACGATTATAGTCAAAAAAAAATGGGAACCTATAGGAAAGCCGAACTTTTCATTTGACACTAAGATTGTTGAATTTAGTCCAGCCATTTTGGGGAAAAAGAGTGAATTTGAAAAGTCACCGGAACATGTTTCTTTTCACAATTTTTGAAACCACGTGTTTAATCACTATAAAGTTCATCAATTAACCTTTAACTAGCCCATTCATTTGATACCAATACTGTTAAAATCGGTTGTGTACTTTCTGAGATAATGAAGTTTCGTGATTTTTATATTTTGATACATTACAGACAGAGTAACAGACCGATTACATTGAAATTCAATAGGGTGTTATGAGGCAGCTAGACCTTTCATGTGACACTAATTTCGTGGAAATCGGCTCAACCATCTATGAGAAAAGTGAGTGAGTGTAAGTAGTCTTCGGAATATGTTTCTTTTCAAAGCTGGATTTCACATTTTTAAACATAACAGGCAAAGTAATAGCTCGATTGCAAAAAAAATCAATAGGGTCTCATAGGGTAATTAGACCTTCCAAATGACACTGATTTTGTGGAAATCGGTCCAGCCATCTCTGAGAAACATGAGTGAGATTAAACACTCTCCAGAACACGTTTCTTTAAATAACTTCTGAACCGCACCTCAATCTTCATGAAACTCAAAAGTTAAGGGTTTTTAAGTAGCTCGTTCATTTGAAACCAATTTTGTCAAAATCGGTTGAGTAGTTTCTGAGATAATGATGTTTCGTGATTTTCACATAACCTAAACATAACCTCGAAACTAAAAATCCGATTGCAATGAAATTCAATAGGGTCTTATGGGGCAACTAGACCTTTCATTTGCAATTAATTTCATGAAGATCGGTCCAGCCATCTCTGAGAAATTCGAGTGAGATTGGGAGAACGTTATATACACACACACATACACACACACATACACACACACACACACACACACACACACACACATATACAGAAAATGCTCAGCTCGTCAAACTAAGTCGATTGATATACGAGATTCGACCCTTTGGAGCACTTTTATACCTTTCTAGGAGAAAGGCAAAAACTCGCAATCAAAATGAGAAGCCAAAGTTTATATCGCAATTCCCTCACTTGTGTTATTGACACAGCAAATTTTTGTATAAGCCCTCAGTTATTCATTACTTCGCGAGTTTTTTTCTTTTGGAGGGGGCTTACAACAGCGCTTGATTTCGCTTCCGTTTCGCGGAAACAAAAACAAACTGTTGGCACCAGGTGGCCCGACGATGCAATGGAATGTACTTTCTATCACTTTTACCGATGCCCAATATGTACGTTTTCTCCTCTATCACACTAGAAGGGAGGGCGAGTGCTAAACAGAAGGTTGTTCCGGCACAGGAAGAAGGAAGCCAAAAACTACAACTGCAACCCGAAGTGCACTACGAATCTAATATCACCGGTTCTGATGCTGTGCACTCAAATGCACCGTCATCCGGCGGCTGGTGGTAAATCGTTGAACCTGTGGTTTCGTTCGTCATATGGTAGAATGTTTTGCAGTTCTGGTTGGACTTTTGAATTGGTTGCGATGGCGAAAAAAATACGAAATACGTTCCACGGCTCTCTCGTTCGCCAGTGCTACCAAAGTGGCGTTGGATCGGCGGTTGCACTTTGTCCTATGAATATTTCATGTAACCTTGTGGTACTTAGCGGTGTGCGACGTCGAGGTAAGTATTGTGTGGCACTTGTCCGAGCAAGTCTCGGGTACCTGCTGCAGTTGGGAAAAATTAATATGCAGAGTTTTGGATGGCTAGTACCAGTTCTGGAAGCGGTGCCCTTTCACTGAAGTATTTGCATTGCCATTCGAGAAGAATTTTGATTTCGTTTGAACATGGAGGGATTTTTTTTTCTCCCGCTTTCTAGCTGCCCAACGTGATTTCAAAAGGTGATGAAAGGTGAATACAGCGCTTTCCATAATTGATGTTTGCGTTCGATGATTGTGTATTGGTTGAGGTTTCTAGCGTCAGGATCGTGACGCTCTGCTTGGGTCAACAGTTGCTTCCAGTCTTCAAACGTTTAGGCAGAAGCTGTTGATTGGATATGCTTTTGGTTACGAGAAAATAACACTAGAATGGATGAATCGTTAGATTTATTTTTCGTTCTCGAAACAAGTGTTTCACAAATTAATCTCCCAAAAACATCTGTTCGGTATAGTTTAACAGTTTGTTTCCGGAGCAAACAGTGTCGTGAGTCCGGCCTACATTTTCTAGACGATAGATGGCTAGCTGGTGCAAAAAAAAAAACCTAAGCTGAGCTCAGGCAGAAAATACAGTCCGAAATGAGGTGTGTGCTGAGTTTGTGGTTCTTTCGTTTCCGATTCGTAGAACGATCCGACGGGGGACTCGGCGGCGGGCGGAAGTTTCGCGTGGAGTTTCAAACCGGGGATAGCAGAGTTTCTTCTGCCGGAAGCTGAGTGGAAAGATAAATAGTGACACACTAAATGAGTTACAGTAGTTTAATATTGTTTTCGGTTGGAAAACTACACATTAGTCTTCCTGCGCCGGGCCGATTTGCTAGCCGCCCCGGTTTCCAGCAGGGCCAGACCGTTAGTTAGTTGTGCAGGCAGATTTAAAGGGACTGTTTGTAGAATGAGAAACGGGCAAGTGGCGAAGATAAATCGTTTATAGAGCAGTAGGTCACCTTCTGGATCGGAGCAAGCATTCCCTGTTTCAATTTCGATGGTAATGTTTTGAGGATGTGTAAATAATGTGATTGTAAACACACCTCGTTCTAGATTTGTTTCATGACACTCAAACCTTTCCAAAGTGCATGGAAATTTATGCATCTTTTCGCCGTTATTATATTGCAATCTTGTTCACAGAAATTTCTGATGTTAATTTAGTTAATTTAGTTACATAAGCCATTTTTTTTTCTTAAAGTAAATGAATTAGTATCATGATTGGATCTATACTTTTTAAAAGCACGCGCTTTTATCTTTAGCGCCGAAATTTGTCCACTTACAAATGATTTTATCTCAGTCAGTTTTCAACAGATTTCCTTTATCATTGCAGCAATCGATTGAAAAATTGTGTTTTTATGATGCAAACATTTGTATATGCAAAAATTGATCCCCTGAAACATTTTGGATTTGTGTATCCTGAATGTAAATACAGTTAATGTAAATGCAATTAAACCAAGTATTGCCATTATCATAAGTAATATCAAACATTACTCATTGAAAGAGTAATAAATAACCAATACTAATTAAAACCCCATATAATACTCCAACCAACTCGAAAGATCACCCAGCGCCTAGCAGTTCCAGGGAAAACTTCCACCGATATCGAAACTATTAAACTGCACTTCGAGCGGAGTGGTGCCGAAGTTCCACTTGCAGCACGTTCACCTCGTGCCCACCCTTCCCTCCGGCGCGCCGCCGGTGTCTGCCATAAACAATGGGGACTTCAAGAACCTATCACGTCACGTCTCATTAAATCCCCTCTGTAGACGACGTGTGCGCCCGTTTGGGTTGGACAACACTGATACACTGCACACACAGTAGACCCGATCTTTGTCGGTCGACTGACTCGCCGTAAGAGACCATGCGTCCCCGGCAAACCGGTCATCGGTCGGGGCAAGCATCCGCCTTCGAACAGCATATGTCCATTAGGCAGCCACTCTTCGGTCTGTGCTCTGAAATCGCCTTACAGCTGGCGTTGTTGGTTACGGTGCTGCGGAAGACGCACCAACAGGTGCAAATATGAATGCACAGTGACATGCATTTCGTTCCAGGATGGGATTGCACTCTTCTCCTTCTGTCTGCAAATATGCGTTTTTAATTCATGGAAACGATCCACAGCCAGAGCGTACATTTCAAAACTTCGCTCGGTATGAATAAGGTTCGTACATGAATATCGGCACAATTAGTTACGAAAAATTGTTTCACATTTACACTTGCACTCCGTCTGCATCAGTTGCACGTACAAGAAGCATAAATCCATACAAGTTAAATTTACACACAATATGAACTCCATCCTTCTGTTCCGACAAACTGTTCATGTGTCGTGAGCCCTTTCACAAACAATCTGTAGACTCAGCCGATGTATGCCGGTGAAAATACTTGTGCTTCTTCAGTCCCGAATGTGCTCGTTCGCTCACCCGTTCGCTCGTATGCCGGTCCCAAAGGCAGCAGCTAGCAGAAAGGCACGTACCATCCTTCCACTTAATGCCAGCCACCTCCAGGAACTCGACCTCCCCCGGTAGCATTTTTCGAGTTTATCGCCTTGCAAGCTGCTTATGATTCTACGGTGGCGAAAAAAACACAAACTCGCACACACACATACTCACGCTCAGTCACCAAATGCAGGCTGCTCGTGCTGCACCTTCATAATGCACAACTTCTGCATCGGGCTGGAGAGGTTTTTTTTGCATCAACACTAGGACGAAAGGGGTCCCTTAAAATACCGACTTTACAGTTTTAAATCGGATGGGGTAAATGAAGCAGCCTGAGGAAGTTGGCGATTTTATCGACAGCAATTGGTTCCGATTGGACGAAAATTTCAGGCGGACGATTGAACAGAGTTTCGGTTGCGATAAAGGAGGTATATCTTCATATCAAAATGGGTTAGGAACAATTGTTTAATTAATTTGCAAATTTTTCATTTTAATTTACCCTTGTCAAAGGGAAAGATTTTGCTATTTTGGAGTAATGGCTATGTTTATCATCTGTTTATATTGCTCTTATATTCTGAGAAAGGTCTACTGCAATAATTTATGCTGCTTGACAACATAGAAACTTTCTCAAGGCATTCATTAGAATAAACATCAAATATTAAATATAAATAGACAATTCTATCCGCAGGTAATGTGAAGCCATCAGTTATTTGGGATGCGCTCGGGATAATTTTAATTGACTGTTTCCGAATGCAAAACAACTAGCGGTGGTTACTAGGTGATTTTTCCAAAGAATTTGAGTGATAAAATAAATTTCCAGAATACAAAAGATGGTACTCAGAGCAAGGTTGCATATTCAATAATTGGGTGCCAATTCCATTCAATTGGCCGCGTGCCGAAAACTCGTTCCACAAGTACAATTTTGATATATGATGTACGACAAACTTGCAGCCCATGAGTAATGCTACAAGTTTGTCGAAGAAAGCAGTGCTCTAACTCTTGCGCCTAAAGTGTGAGGGCCAATATTCAGTGGGATATTTAGCCAATATTCGCGGTGAATATAAAAATATTCACCGCGAATATTGGCTGAATATTGCACTGAATATGGGCTCTCACACTTCAGGTATAAGAGTTACAGCATTGCACTATTCGACAAACTTGTAGTACTACTTAGAGACTACAAGTTTGTTATACATTGTTTCTCAAAATTTACTTGTGAAGCGAGCGATCGGCACGCGGCGAAAAAGCACCTTACAATTGAATATGCAACCTTGACTCAGAGTTGAATATAAAAAAAACTGCACTACACAAATTCGAACAAACTCCAAAATTCATTCATGTTTCATGGATTAGATCAGCTCAAATTTTTCCTGTGAGTTAAATTTCGCAGAGTTTTAGATAGTTACAAAACATGTATAAAAATTCGACGATATACATATTTTCAAGGGCAGAGCTCGCCAAAGTAATTTTTAATTGAAAATTGGCTGGCAATAGTGACGCTGTTAACCTTAGTGTCATTGTCGAGCACTTTGTGATTCACATGAAAACTACTCGAATGCTCTTGCAATGGTTTTGACAGCTGAAGGGCTTGGAAAGGAAAGGAATGATTTTCAATTTAAATCAACACCGTCATTATCGCATCAATGGGATTTAAAACGGTACAGCAGAACGTTCAAATCTCAAGTTTGAAGGGTACTTGTTAGTCAACTTTAATGACGTAGCACTCTAAAACAATGTGGAAAAAACTACATTCGGGAAATTTTCTCAAGATTTTTCCAGAAGTTCTGACAGTTTTCCACTGAAAGTACCTTCCTACGTCATTAAACAATGCCGAACCATTTCGAATAGCATGCCTGTTTTTGTCTATTTTTCGCTACTTATACAGACGAATGTGTTCTTGTTCCTCACCTAAATATATGAAGCTACCCGTAAGGCTCCTATCGACTTGATTGGACAGTTGGTTCTAAATTATTGGAGATAACAGTTCTTGATGCGACGAAATGCTATATACCTGTCGACCAACATGGCTTCATGCCAGGTCGATCAGTAACCACTAATCTGGTGAATTTCACATCGGAATGCATTACAAACCTGTAGAAGAGAGTTCAAGACAATGTAATCTATACGGATACTTCTGCGCAAACTGTCTCGTCCAGGTGTCTCTTCGCAATTCACGTCTTGGCTGTAATCTTACGTTACGAAGCGTGAACTTTGCGTTAACATTGACGGTTTCGTATCAAGACCGTTTTCAAACAAATCTTGGGTGCCTCAAGGCAGCAACCTTGGCTCGCTACTGTTCATTTTGTTTTTCAACGATGCAGCTTTGATTTTGAAAAATGAATTCAAGCTAGTGTATGTCTGGCCACTTTTAGAAAATGCGTCAATCGTGTGGCAACCGCATCAGGAATATTGAGAACACTCTCTACTACGAAAAATCGAATACCCTTTAATCGAATACCGTCCGCAGATACGTATTTCGGTTGCTACATGCAACCATCATCAGTACTTATGTGGACTGTTCAACAGTATTCGATTTTTTGCAGTAGAATTAAATGGAAACATAACCTATTCTCAATATTCAATTCCATTCTACTAAGACGCTCAAAAGAAATTTATTTGAACCGCATCAGGTCTCGTGGAGTCTCAGAATTGAACATGTTCAAAAATGGTTCATTCGTTTGGTACCGAAAAATCTGCCTCGGAGAAATCCTTATAGTTTGCCATCATATCCTGACAGATGTCGGTTACTCGCCCTTGACACACTGGAACAACGAAGGAAAATTCAACAAGCGTTGTGTGGTGAAGTTAATGCCCCCGAACTGCTTAAAAAATTGAACTTGCTCATAAGTCGGCGAGTTTTTAATAGATTTCTTCCATTCGTACACCAATCAATTGGCAAATCAAATGCACTCAATTTTGATTATTCAAACTATTGAACAATTGAAAATTGTCATGTCTTGTTGAATCGCAGACTTTGAACTCTGATTGGTCAATTCATGCATCTTTTCCCAAGCACGGTCGACAGAATTACATACCTTGTAAACCAAGAATGCTCTCTTTGGGCTATATAGGAACCTGCTTTTGTTCAAACCGATCAGTTTACCAGCAGATGGCCACTAGGACTGTCCTAACTCATTGCAGCGGGTAGAAGCAGTAGCGGCAGCAGAAAGCAGCAAGTATCAGTTGCGAAAACTGCAGCAGGTACCAGCAGCAGTAGCTGCAGCGACTTTTTTGACCCGTATTTAATGAATAATCATGTGTAATAAACGACTCAGCATAAATAAATCTTGAAGTTTTTGATACAAAATCGACGAAAGTGCTTATCCCAAGTAACATTGAAAGTTGTTTTATACTCTCGACATCGCTGAAATGACAGTGTTCTTAAATCTACTTTTAAGTAGGATAAATCTTAATGGCTTTAATAAAACTATGAAAAAACTTTATTACAGCTACAAGGGCCCACACTATAAGAGGGTGTTGAATATAAACTTTAAAACCAAATATAAGAATAAACGTTTTGGTCGGCAACCCTTAACACTGCTTCAAGAGTGCCTGTCTTGATGAGAACTTTAATGACATAAAAGAAAACTTGAGACGTCATTCAAAGGATCGCTTAAGGTGATAAAAAAACCTGCATTTGTAGGTAGTCACGAGCACAGACACAAAAATCTGCAAATATTGTACATCGCTGAACACAGTATCTTAACCTTCCTGGCAGTATATGCATTCTGTGACAGAGAAGCTGTTCGTTTTTTTGGCATTATCTATGAGCTTTTGGAGATAAAACATCCCATTTGAGCGTTACCAGTTACGTTTTGATGACGTTAGTAATATGTGATCTAGTGTTGCCATGCAAATGATTCACTTAGTCGTGTCTTTTCTTGGAATGCATCATTTACAGTCAGTAGAGAGGTACAATTATAGTTTCACTTCGAATTCTGCGTCATCGCAGTCATTTGATGTGCCTCGGTGGCAATTTTTTTCGAATTGAAAGTGTAAATCAAAACTTCCCGTAAATTACGCGTAATTGACAGCGGCTTGAATTCCGACATTTTCAAACAGGAGAGGCCAATAGAAAGTTAATAAGTGTGATGTTTGGCAGAGGTTGATAATTGTTTCAACATACGATAAGACGTTTTTTGCTTTTTTGCGACTCTTAATGCCGGTGCCGGCTCCTGAGAAGTAGTATAAAATTGTGGAAAATATTCAGGAATACCCCAAATAGTGGTATTTTGCGGAACCAGAATGACACTTAGACAACGGAACTCGATGTCCGACGACATTTTGCAAATCAAGATGCGAACTTCCGATTTCTGGAATCAGCCTCGACTATTTACTGCAATATGCATATTTTCGAAATCGCGTCCAAAGACTAAACGTCGATGTTTGACGCTATATTTAAAAACACAAGGTGATGATTTCCGGATCCTTGAAAGCTAGGTAATGCTTGAATACTCCTGACCTTCCCTGACTTTCTTGGTCTCGTGGTACGATGCTAGACTAACAAGCTTTTCGTCGAGAGTCTGTTAGTATCAGTAGGATCGTAGCGCTAGCCCCGCAATTGTCGTGTACATCAAACAGTTGGCTGCGAAGTCTATGAATAATACACAGAATCAAGTTCTAAATCTGGTCTCCTACGAAAGGCAGAAAATCAAAAGGCAGAATCACGAAAGGCAGAATCACGAAAAGCAGAATTACGAAAGGCAGAATATTTCATAAGGCAGAAAAACGAATGGCAGAATCACAAAGAGCACGAATGGCAGAATCAAAAAATGGTCTATTTTCTTTCTAACAACACACACTCGCGGCCTTTGGCCGACTCTATTGTCCAAGTGTATGCTGTCCTTTTTCGCTACCGCTCGTTCGGACTTAACTAAGGGAAAGAAAACCTGTTTGAATAATCCTAGAAAACCAGTAGATCAGTTGTTTGTATGCGAGAAGCCGCCGCTTCCGACGGCGGGTCGGCGGCCGTCTCGGACCGCGGAAACTACGGCGGCTTTGTGCCGCCTCAGTTCCTTGCCCTCGATTATGCGTCTTCGCCGCATGAGTTGTTTTATGTTAATTATAACCAACAGACCGTTGAGACTAGTGTAAGTTATACCTAATATCGAAAAATTACTATCCGCGATGCCGTGAGAGT